>NC_137106.1:40369995-40958520 GCF_949357685.1 Gobio gobio
GTTAGATTAGAAGGCCTGGCTCGTAGTCTCTGCTCTAATTCATCCCAAAGGTGTTCTACAACCCCACACCATAATCCCCCCTCCACCAAACTTTACACTTGGCACAATGCAGACAGGCAAGTACCGTTCTCCTGGCAACCGCCAAACACATCAGACACGTCCATCGGATTGCCAGACAGAGAAGCGTGATTGGTCACTCCAGAGAACACGTCTCCACTGCTCTAGAGTCCAGTGGCGGCGTACTTTACATGACTGCATACGATGCTTTGCATTGCACATGGTAATTTAAGGCTTGGATGAAGCTGCTCGTCCATGAAAACCCATTCCATGAAGCTCTCTACACACTGTTCTTGAGCTAATCTGAAGGCCACATGAAGTTTGGAGGTATGTAGCTATTGACTCAGTAGCTATTGACTTTGCAGAAAAGTGTGCCTCAGCATGCGCTGACCGTGCTCTGTTATTTTAACGTGGCCTTCATGGCTGAGTTGCTGTTGTTTCCAATTGCTTTCACTTTGTTATTATACCACTATTATACCACAGTTGACCATGGAATATTTAGTAATTTCACGAATGGCAACCAATCACGGTACCACACTTCACTGAGCTCCTGAGAGTGACCCATTCTTTCACAAATGTTTGTAGAACCGTCTGCATGCCTAGGTGATTGATTTTATGAAGTTTGGAGGTATGTAGCTATTGACTCTGCAGAAAATTGCAGTCCATTGAACGCTCCCAACACCTGTGGCCATGGAAGTGATTGGAACACCTGAATTCAATTATTTGGAGGGATGTCTCAATACTTTTGGCAATATAGTGGGTTATTTAATTTTTTTCTTGAATCATGCACAGGGATTTAAAAAAATATATATATTAATTAGGGTCAGTATTAATTTAATGTTGTCTTTTTAAAAAGACAAGAACAAGCACAGAAACAAGTAGACCAGAGTGAAGTAACAAATAAACGGCCGGTTACATTGTGAGAGAATTTTGAGAAATTAGAGAAATTCACTTCTAAAATAAAAATTGGACACCAGAGAGATTAGTTTCCTTTTAATATCAACTTTTGTAATCAACTGCAGCTCCAAAGAGGCAAAAACCACAAACCCTGATGGAAGAAGCGTGCTTTGGGAGATAATCCGACAGTTCAGTGACCATTGTGGGGGTAATGGGGGGAGATTTACTCAGGAAGATCAGAGAAAACCACAAGCCCACAGAACTGGCCAAAGAAGTGTGCCGGCTTTCAGCAGCAAGACAGCATCTTTATTTCCTAACCTCTGCTTCTGCCTTATTACTGCAATTAGCCAATGTCTTTAGGGGCTTGAGGATTTGATTGGTTCTTTTCATCAGTGATCGACCAGCTTGTAGTCATATGTGCTGAAATGTCTGTGTCTTGCATAACGGTAACAGAAGCATGGCTTACCGGGAATCATTTCATATAAAAAAACACAAATTATTTAGGGAGTTGGCATTAAAAATCCCTGGTGGATGCATGCCAGACAATGTTCAATGGACTGCATTTACCAAATAATGAAGTTAAGCTCCCAGATGTATTAGTAAGATCCAACTGATGAAACCTTGTTAATATCCATTCAACCTCGGGATTGAATCAGATTTTTGATCTGGGTTTTGTTCTGTATGTGACTAAATACGTGAAAACAGTCCATTTGTATTTCTTTGATAAAATGCAAGCACTAAAATCTGATTTGATGAGCAACTTCAAAGCCATTGTACAATAGCTTATCTAATTGCACATCTTTGGATTTCTATATGCATGCACCAAACTGCTACAAATCAGTTATAAATAAATATACAGATAATTAAATATTACTTTTAGATGATGTGTTTATCTTATGCTGTTTTTGCTAAAAATGGACTTTGGTCTTTTGGGCAGGAATATGAATTAAAACTAGCTGAAGTCAATATATAAGAGGTTAAACAATAGTTCTAATAGTTTAGGTTCAGCAGACTGTCTTGAAGATTCATAAATTTGTAAAATGTAATTATTGGGTGACTTGTCTATTTAATAACCTGTTATTGGAGATGAACTGCTGTTCAAGTAAGAAATTAATACTTTTATTCATCAAAGTGACCTAAATCCTTTGTAACAATGTTAACGTCTTTACTATTTCAGATCTTTTGAATAGACTATTTAGAAAAGAATCCTGAATTTTTTTTATCATGGTTTCCACAAAAATATGAAGCAGCACAGCTGTTTTCAGCTGTATCTTGAGCCGCAAATCAGCATATTAGAATGATTTCTGAAGGACCATGTGACACTGAAGACTGGAGTAATGATGCTGGAAATTCTTCGAGCCGTTTTGCTGAAATTATTCTGTGAAAATCTTACTTTATAAAGTTCAATGTTCAAAATAATCAAAAGCTTATTTGTTAAAAAAAAATAAGGAAAATAAAAATGTTTAGCTAAATTTGAGTTATATGTATTTTATTATCAAGTGAGATCATCTTCTCACCCTTCAGCATTACTGTCACAAACACAGTGACATGAATGAAAAGAAACGAATAGAGGAGGGACATTTTCTGGGGCGCATGAACAGAAAAATACAAAGGGAAAATTAAAAACAATACATTAAATTGAGGACAGCAATGTCCAAGTGAACAAACAGAGATTGGTAAGCTTAACCTATAATTTTTTTTTATTGTAAGTCATGAAGTCAATCAACATTTAACGTTGTCTAAGAGGGTAAAGTGATCAACGTTAATATCAATTCATTACCATCTCTAGCACTCACAAATAAAATTTACATTGCAGAGAAACTGATGAGATTATTAACAGGGATGCAAACTAGCCACCTTTCGCTGAAAAACGCTGTTTTTAAATTCAAAATAGGACATTTGTGCGATTCATGTAGATACAATGGGTTTTTGACAACTCTTGCTACTTCATACTTAAGTACAAAACAGTGCTGAACTTTGACAAAAGTGATTTTTAAATGTTATAATAGTGATTTTATAATGTTTAAATATAAATCCGAAAGCAAAACATGAAAATAACTATATTAGGGGTAGTGGAAATGGCAAATAAGCCAGTCATTGATTCTCTGCAGCCATCTACTGGTTATAGTGGTAATATCATGTCATTTTCCTTTTAAAAGTGTTTGTTTTCCATCCGGTGGCAGAAATTTTCCTCTTAAGCATGGCACTTTTTCCATGAATTATCAGCATGAATAAAAATGAAAAATGCAGATCATATTTAAAGTGAATTTTACATATAATGTTTAAATTTAATATAAAATATACAAAAAATATGAATAATTTAAGGCAAATTAAGAATAAAAAATGCCATAAATCCCTCCAAAACTGCTTGACTAAAGAGTGAGCAATATTATGTGTTGTTTTGTGTGTCAAGGGCTTAAAGGGGGTGTTATGCAACACACTTTTTTGCGCAATGGTATGAGCAAAAAACCAATGATGAGTTTGCATCCCAAGTACAAGCTAGTTATTGGGCTTTTGGACTCATCTTCTTTTAATGCAGATGAGCATGTTATGTCTTGCGGGGTGCAATCAAACATGGTATCAAAAACAATTGGATGTGTGAGCAAAGTACCTCATCCAGATGTAATTTAATAATTACAGAGGCTAAGTCATTGACTTGCAGAACGTTTTTTATGAGGGTTAGTGTTGGGGGATATAATACAGGATGCGGCAACGTTGATCTTGCATACCCCTCAGCAAATGTGCAGTTGCACCCCTGCATAAGAGACTTCTTTCGAAAACTTAAACAGTGTAACAGCTTCATTAGAATGTGATATGAAATCTAGTAAAATTATATTTATAATAGTAGTTCTGTTCAACCATTCTGAAGATTTGCACTGATTAAGCCTTCAGAAAACTTTCCAGCCTCTTTCTTTGTTAAATATTACCAGACTCAATTAATTATGGCTGTATACTGTAACTGTACTGCACATTACTGCTGCTTTGAAATCTTAACTAGTGTACCCTTAAACTTTTTGTGCAATGGAATGTTTCCATGGATGTTAAAGGTTCTTAATGGAACCATAAATGCCAAAAAAACCCTCTTTTTAACAGTGTAATCATGTCAGCTTCTGTGTCCAAAATGCATGCATTGAGATGAATTATGATGTAATGGTGAAATGCATGCTGGTATAAAGGATACAGATTTGTAGTGGTGTTTATCAAGTCAAGCATCACTATTACTATGGCTCACACTGAGGGTGAGTGATTTGAACAAACGCCTAATGCTTAAGTGTTAAACTTTCACTTTTATAAAGTAGACCAGCTTTCTTTCATTATAATTGCAGAAGTCGTTGACAGAACATCAATAGTTGGTTTTTGACTCTTTAGATTGATTCCACTTATAGTTCATAAGGTTCTCCATTCCTCATGATTGGATGCTTCCCTGGCTGTTTTATGATATTATGATTGTGAGACAGGTTGTGAATTTACCTTTGACAAACGTTTCGCTTTCTGCCCCCACACGGTCCTTAAAAGTGCTGAAGCATGTATGTGCTATTTACGTCTGCCTTATTCTCTGTGCGTTTTACTATCTGCGGTTTTTAGAAATTGGAAACAACCAAACATTGTTGCTATGGCCTAGAAAATAAATTTCAACCAGCTGTGCCCTAGTATTTTTAGATATGCTTTTAGGCACCGAGGGACTTTTTTGGGGGTTTTGTGAAGATGTTGGGCTCTGCCATTTCACACAGTACCCTGAAGTTCGTCTTCGACATAATTACAGCTTACTATTTGGAGCTAATCTGAAGGAGTCTATATGGGGAAATAATGAGAATATATAGCGGATGCATCATGCAAAATGATAGAATTTTTAAACAGAGCATGCATGTTCTTGGCTCCACAGGAAGGTACCAAGAATCGCTCAAAGTGCCCCTCCTGCCTCATCCTCTAAACTGGCAATGATTCTGCTTTCTGGCCAGATGAGACGCCTGTCCGTGGCAGTTTGGAGTTGACTAGAAACGCCGATGTAATGTGTGGGACATGTAATATGTTTGATTCGTTAGAGCAGGGGAACAGAAGCCGCTTTGGTGGGGACTGTGATTGGAGTGAATCATGTTGGCTAACTCAGTGTGGGCATCACACATATGGAAACACTCTGAGGACTCAGAAACTCAAGATCGGCAGACTTAGACAGAAGCTTTTATAAACAGGACTAAACTGGTATTAGAGATGGTATCGCCTTTCTGCTGTTGTCATGTTGCGTACAGAGGGATATAATTAACGTAGGACTGAAAGTGATTGTTGTACATGTTGACTCGTATCGTTTTCATAAATTCAATATGTATTTTAAAAAATGGTATTTAAAAGTAATTCTGATAGTTTGGCATACTGTATCAATTGTCCCTCATAGAAAGCTGAGAAAAACATGATGATCCGCTATTCAGATCAATTTTATAACTCTCATTGTCAGTTAGCAATTGACTCAATTGTGTTGCTGCTAAGGAATAAAACATGTCCAATTTTTATTATAAGCTTGCTTCCCCTTTAAAAAACGCTTATAATCGACAGCACATTATCTTATTTACACCGTTTATTAGTTCCTTCCCTCTGGTCTGCTTGTTACTGCCCTTTTAAGAACAAAATGAAATCAAAGTTGACCTAATTTAATAAATACTATATGTATATGTGTGGAGCACAAAAGGATTTTGATATTGAATAATCTACTGGTTACTCTTTGCAATTACTGTGATTGGAGTTTTCAAACCTCAAAAAGCACCATAAAAGTGTCTTCATAATAAACCATACAGCTTGTATTCTTGATGGATCAAACTCTTCCGAAGTTATATGACAGCTTTGAGTGACTGAAATCGAACTTATCATTGTCAGTCTTCTCCTCTAATGGGTTTTTAACCATTTCAGATCACTAAATCAGTGAGCTGTATTAGTGAACAGATGATATGTTCACAAATCTGAAATATACTACATGGAAATGTATGATGCTTAGGTCTTCTGAGTTTTGAAAGGGCAAACTCTGAGCAATGTAATTTTCCTCAGTGGAAACGCTGAACTCATGTTGGTTATGTTTGAGACTCTCGCGTGCTGTGTGTTTTGCTCCCTGACCCCATGTTTGTTAGTGAAAATCCAGTACTCAAATGAAATGGGATGTTACCCTAATGGTCTGTGAGCGGACACAGCAGCAGGTGCTTTGGGTATCTGTGGCTTAGGATGTGGCTTTCGCTGGAGCGATTGTTCTAAACAAGAGAGGCAGGTGGCCTATGGCACAGGAAGCTCGTATTGTGTTGTCACTGTTTGACTTTGGACAGTTCCTCTCATCAATATCCCAGTGAGTCTCTATGCTCTTTGGAACGACATGCTGACAGTGGAGGTTGTTGTCATTGTTGTGAGTCTTTTCCCATGTCATTGTCACAGTGTGATTCACATGAATATGTTCTTATATTCTTATTAGAGGTATGCTTTAATGCACATCAATATTGTACAATTGTTCTAGCTGGTTTGATAGAATACTGGACATTCGTGAACCTTTGTTTCCAAATAAAGCAAAATAAATTGATAAGCTCATTGTGGGGCCATACGTTACAGTGATTTTACTATGGTTAAGGGGTTTTGTTAGACTCACAGTGAAGCATAATGATCATAATGATGGCTTCTTGCATTTATGGCAACATCTATATGATGAAATAAACCAATGTGTAATAAACTATTTGACTTGTCCAGGTCATAAGAAAATCTAACAAACTGTTCCTAAGTTAAAATAGGTATTGTGTTGTTTAAAAAATGAATATTGTTTTCTTTATATTATTCGAGGTCTGAAAAAATTGCATCTTTTTTCGGTATTTTAACCAGTTGTCATTTTCTGCAAATTATTTAAAATCGAAATATTTTTTATTTGAAATTTGAGATGTGTATATGTGTGTATATGTATGTGTATGTATGTATGTCTATATATATATATATATATATATATATATATATATATATATATACATATACATATACATATACATATACATATACATATACATATACATATACATATACATATACATATACATATATATATATATATATATATATATATATATATATATATATATATATATATATATATATATACACATATTCATTCATTCATTCATTCATTCATACATACATACATACATACATACACACATACACACATACACACACACATACATACAGTGGGGTAAAAAAGTATTTAGTCAGCCACCAATTGTGCAAGTTCTCCCACTTAAAAAGATGAGAGAGGCCGGTAATTTTCATCATAGGTACACTTCAACTATGAGAGAGGGAATGAGAAAATCACATTGTATGATTTTTAAAGAATTTATTTGCAAATTATGGTTGAAAATAAGTATTTGGTCACCTACAAAAAAGCAAGATTTCTGGCTCTCACAGACCTGTAACTTCTTCTTTAAGAGGCTCCTCTGTCCTCCACTCGTTACCTGTATTAATGGCACCTGTTTAAACTCGTTTGAGACCAAAGAGCTGTCAAAGGACACCAGAAACAAAATTGTAGACCTGCACCAGGCTGGGAAGACTGAATCCGCAATAGGTAAGCAGCTTGATGTGAAGAAATCAACTGTGGGAGCAATTATTAGAAAATGGAAGACAACAAGACCACTGATAATCTCCCTCGATCTGGGGCTCCACGCAAGATCTCATCCCGTGGGGTCAAAATGACCACAAGAACGGTGAGCAAAAATCCCAAAACCACATGATGGGACCTAGTGGCAACGAAGGAGTGACTTCGTAAGAAGCATTTCAAGGTCCTGGAGTGGCCAGTCTCCAGATCTCAACCCCATAGAAAATCTTTTGAGGGAGTTGAAAATCCGTGTTGCCCAGCAACAGCCCCAAAACATCACTGCTCTAGAGGAGATCTGCATGGAGGAATGGGCCAAACTACCTGCAACAGTGTGTAAAAACCTTGTGGAGACTTACAGAAAACATTTGACCTCTGTCATTGCCAACAAAGGTTATATAACAAAGTATTGAGATTAACTTTTGTTATTGACGGAATACTTATTTTCCACCATAATTTGCAAATAAATTCTTTAAAAATCAGACAATCAGGAATTTTTTTCACATTCTGTCTCTCATAGTTGAAGTGTATATATGATGAAAATTACAGGCCTCTCTCATCTTTTGAAGTGGGAGAATTTGCATAATTGGTGGCTGACTAAATACTTTTTTGCCCCACTGTACATACATACATACATACATGCATACATACATCATACTTGCATACATACATACATATATACATACATACATATACTGCTCAAAAAAATTAAGGGAACACTTAATCATCACAGTAAAACACCAAGTCAATTAAACTTCAGGGATATCAATCTGTCCCATTAGGAAGCATAGCCTATAGTGATTGTGAATCAGTTTCACCTTCTTTGGTGAAAATGAAAAGGACAACAGGTGCACTGGAGAGGCAACAGCAAGACAATGTCCCAAAAGGGAATGGTGGCCATAGACAATTGACCTATCGGTAAGCCCCTCCCCTCGAATGCAGATGAGCCAATAGCAGTTGAGTATCAGTTGCGCTGGGACCGGAACTCGGACATCTCTAGTTGTCAGCGCCATAGAGAAACATTGGAAAATCCGAAGCTCTCATCGGTTTGATGGTGTTTATGCTACAAAAATGCTAAAATGTCGTGCCTCAGGTAATGTAACACTGATTCCGGGGATCCTGAGAGGATTTTCTGTTTGTCATACTCTCTTTAAGTTACGATTAAAGTTCCTGCTAACATACAAACGGAAATAACTAACTGTTCTCACGTCATGTACACTGTAGGTCAAAAACACGAAAAGTCTACATTTCAGTGCCTCTCCATATTAAACTGGTTTTATGTAAATTAATTTAATTTTCGATATGTTTAAGGTCTACATTATCTGTCTTACTAAGGAGGACTCCTATTTTGATGGGTATTATAGTCTACGGGTAGTGAAAGGAAGAGCTCACACACAGTTTATCGGAGTTGTTTTGCAGATACAAAGTTTACCAGTTATTAACTGCACCCTCAAAAAGGCATAAGCTCTGTGTATATGTTTGTTTACTGTTAGTTGTATGAGTGTTTTTGTGTAATTTGCTGTGTATGTTAATGGTAATGCAACGGAGAGAGATAGTTTGTGAATGAGACGTTAATGCGCACTTCTTATGCTTTGTTTGTTCAGCTCTTACTATGATTTTTTTGGAGTGAAAAAGGACATAATAAACTTGATAAACCATCAGTAAAGTTTGGCCATCATTCGGACGGGATATACGCTACATTCTGTGTCCAAAAACATCTTGGGATAAGGTTTTCACACTGACAGCTGTCATTGTAAGATATTGCAACTCCGTTTGTTTGTCCGAGTTAGCAACAGTAACTAAGGGGGGCGGGGCTTACCGATAGGTCAATTGTGCTCTCCCTTATTCTTCCTGACTGATTTGTCTTTAGTTTTGTGTTTTGTTAGGGTCCCTGTCACTGTCTGTAGCATGAGGCAGTACTACAAGGATGTAGAAGGGCAACAACTCAGCAGCAGGACCGGTATCTGCTCCATTGTGCATGGAGGAACAGGAGGAGCACTTCCAGAACCCTACAAAATTACCTCCATCAGGCTACTGGTGTGCATGTTTCTGACCAAACAGGCCAGATGTCCTCTAGTGGGACCTGTGCTCACAGCTCAGCACTGTGTAGCCCGATTGGCATTTGCCAGAGAACACCAGAATCCTGCCATTGGTGCCCCGTTCTCTTCACAGATGAGAGCAAGTTCACACTGAGCATGTGACAGACGTGAAAGAGTCTGGAGATGACGTGGGAAATGTTATGCTGCGTGTAACATCATTCAGCATGACCGGTTTGGCGTGAGTCAGTAATGGTCTGGGGAGGAATATCCTTGAAGGGTCGCACAGACCTCCACATGCTAGCCAGTGGTTCCCTTACTGCTTTAGGTACCAGGATGAAATCCTCAGAGCGATTGTCAGACCTTATGCTGGTGCAGTGGGCCCTGGGTTCCTCATGGTGCATGATAATGGCCGGCCTCATGTGGCTCAAGTGTGTAGGCAGTTTTTAGATGACAAAGGCCCAGACCTGAATCCAATAAAGAACCTTTGGGACATTATCTATCGGAGCATTCGAAGCCGCCAACTAGCACCACAGACTGTCCAGGAGCTCACTGATTCTTTAATCCTGGTCTGGGAGGAGATCCCCCCCAGGACACCATCCGCCATCTCATCAGGAGCATAACCAGATGTTGTCATGAGTGCATACAGGCACATGGGGTCCATACACATTACTGACTTACATTACATACAAAGTAAAACTCTGCAGGACTGTGGCTCTCCAGGACCGACTTTGGCCACCCATGGGCTAGAGCAATAGTATCTCTCACCCAGTGTGACATTGTTTGCTTGGTGGCGCCAATAGCAAATTAAAAGTTGCTCTGACTTACGCAGGGCTTAAAAACGGAAAGAAATATCAATCAGTTCACTCCGAGCAGAATCGATATTATAGCGTTTCCGTTTTTGCGTTCCTCAATAAACGTTACTGTTCCGAAAACGGTTTGATATGAAAAAATACCGGTTAATAACGTTATTTTAATTTACCCTATACTTTAAACAAATATGTATAAATAGACTTATTTTCACTCAATAATAATATAACGAATGGTAATTAAACTTGAATATTTATTTCATAACATTTTTAAAACCAGAAATACATGCATTAGAATGACAAAGCATAAACAGCGGACCTGTTTTAATGGAGCGTTAGACAATCTAAAGTGGCCCTTTTATGCCGAATTATTTTCAGAAGAGTGTTAACATTCTTTGTACATAACTTTTTTTCAACACGACTTGTTTTAAAAATTGCATGAATAAAGAATAAATAAACTGGATAACCATTGCTCTTTTAATGCACCTTTTAATTTCAAAGCAAACACTGCGCAACACGTCCTTGCATCACATAATCAAATTCAGTCAGCTAATAAAGCTTGATAATTTATTGCAATATACCATTTAATACAAAGCATCAACCCTCTATATAGAAAACATTGACCTGTCCTGTATTGGCAATCTGAAAGACTATAGGAAAAATGTTTGATAGATGCTAGTAGCCTGCTTGGACAGGCTTAAACAAAATCCATAAACTAGCCTAAATCAGTCTATTTGAGCTTAAAGTCCGCACTGCTTATTTAAACGTTCGAAAAGAATGTCCTCCAATACCTGCACATTCAAAGTAGACCTCAGCGGGGAAAGAAATGTACTTGAGGCATGAAAATGCGCGTTCTACACTGACTTGCGTTACCGGTAGATTCATAGATGACTCGAGCGCGGGCATTTCACTCACGCTTGATCCGTCAACGTCACATGCCGTAGCTACTAGCCTACTCAATTCATGATTGGTCACTGCCAAATTAAAATATTATAGAGAACGATAAAATAACGTTATTAACCGGTTAATGGTCATTTCAAATTAACGTTTCTGTTCAGAACGATTTTTGTTCCTCTTAAAATTTTGTTCGTTTCCGTTTTTTTTTCGTTCCTTGAACCGGTTCAGAGCCCTGGACTTACGCCACTGTCTGGCGTGGTGGACGGAAGTCTGAAGAGCACAAACTGGACACAGTAGGTAAGATTTCTCCAGCTCTGTTGAAGTGAACGGTGGAGTACCGAAGGCTTTAAGTACGACTGGATGCAACTTGAGAATGGAACGTAAGGATGATAGTCAGGTTGAGGGTGCAAAATAGCTTTGACCAGTCCAGGGAAAAAGTCTGAGCAGGCTGACGAAATCGACGGAGCCTGGGCAACTGGAACTCCTAACAAAGATAGAGAGTGTAGCACACACACACAATACTGTCTCTGAAGACAAAGAAATCTGAAGACGCACCTTCACATATATTTATAACCTCTTACGTCACGTGCACATTCCAATAACATCACCGTCAGAGGTTATTTAAAGAAATTAAAACATTTCCAATTCGTTCTGGACCTGTGACAGTTTGTTGTTGTTATTTTTTCTTTTTCTTCGACTCATTCTTTCATTCTTATTATGAAACAATACTAAATGAAAAAAAACCTTTCAGTCAGTAAGCTTTGGTTAGCATTATACATACTGGTGTTGAAACTGCTTAGTTTCTTTAAGAATTCAATTGATGTTTGGTAAACGCTATCTGCAAACTGCCTTTGAATGTCTGTTTTTAGGGCTGGAACTACAGCTTTTTATAATACAAATTAACTGCTATTGGTATTTACGTATTCTTTCACCAAATTATTTATTCTTTGGAGAAATGATAGTTTTCGCCTAGATTTCACATGGGCTACTGTCAAACAGATGTTTGCAGTATGTTTGGCTTTGCCGGGGTGTGGTTGTGTTATCGTGCTTTTAAATTCACTTGTTAAAGTTCTAATGACCGTGGTGAACGCAGAAGCGCTCGCTGTGTCGCTGTAGCTGGGACATTTTCATGTGAAATTGTTTTAAATGGCCTTTTTCACATTTACAAGATCCACTCATTTACCTAAGCACATTCCTGAGATTTACAAGTTCAATTTTAAGCAACCCAAACTTCATAACAGGAAAATATAGTTAAACAAGCAGCTAAAAGTCTGTGAATTCCCCACGAGGTGGGCGGTTTTAAACGAGCACCCGAGATCGCTGCGCCAACAGAAGCTGTGGTTGATTTTTAAGTGTTGTTTTTCTGTATTTTAAAATTACCAATATCAACCATATCCTGTTATTGAAGTGCTGGTATCTTTATTGCGTTGTGACTGATATGAGTAACACAAAGATTTCCTCTTCCTCACGGTGGGCAGAGCGTTTGTCATTCTTAAAGCATGACTGGACACATTCGATCGCAACAGTCGACTGTGTCACCCTATTAGTGGGATTGTATTTTTGACATGGCGGTTGAGTGGGTGTGGCTCGAACCCTAATTTTACCATTTGCTGCGGTCTGTTGTTGGTGCAATTTTGCTTAAATAACGGTTTGGATTCAATGTGTTTTTTCTTTTTCTTTCTTTCTTTCTTTTTTTTTTTAATAGCCCGAGCACCCTGCAGGCCGTCTTGCAGTTCTTGGCCGTTTTCCGCACACAAAATGCACATCACATCTGAGACAGCTATGCCCAGATGCTCTAATGTAAATGTTGATTCACAACCAGCAGTCTGACCATCCGGAAAGAGCCAAGACATTGTGTGTGCCAAGAGCAAAATAGATCACAGCTGAAGACTGGCATGTTGAGTTTGTATCGTGACTGTCCAGGGCCTTCATTTGATTCACAGAGCAGCCATCAGTAACCCATCTGATGTCAAACGTGTCAAAAGATCAGTAGCATAGCTGTCAGTGCAGGAAAGTCTGGGGCTGGCCCGGACGAAGCTGTATATACTGGTAACGATAGAAATGTGTCCACCAGTAGAGATGTTGCTATACCGTTTATATAGCAAGTTACAGCTACACATTTCAACACTATTGACTGTCTGCATTCCAGCTCTGCTTACTATGGACATTCTGTCTTTCTTCACAAGGTGTATGATTATATCTTATATTCATATTGACATGTATGTAAAGTGAAGTGAAGTAAAGTGACGTTAAGGCCAAGAATGGCAACCCATACTCGAAATTTGTCCTCTGCATTTAACCCATCCAAGTTAGTGCACACAAATTAGGAGCAGTGAGTAGTGAACACACACACACACACACACACACGGAGCAGTGGGCCATTCACTGCGGTGCCCAGGGAGCAATTGGGGGTTAGGTGCCTCGCTCAAGGGCACCTGAGTCATTTCCTGCTGGATATATGTCATATATATTTATTCATATATTTTTGAATATACTATGCAAGGAATAGGAGCAAAGCAACAACATTAGAAGCAAAATAAAATAAATTAAACAAAAGTGGTCTAACATAAGCAAAAAAAATGTAATAAAAAGTTTTAAAAATTTTTTACAGGGTGACCTTTTACAATACATTATGAAAAACATTTGGATGTGTATTTTAAGGATAGAATTTAAGCCCTGTTTTATAATGTTTCTTTAACTGCTTTCAGTTGTTTTATCGCAGGTGTTATATAATGTGAAGACTTTAGGGCGAACTATCTGTTTGGCTGACCAATGGCAGAGTTTGGAAAACTTTTGGAAATTACTTTTTTTTTTACTCTTGTGGCACATAAATTAGATACTTCACCATTAATTCATACACCATTATTTCCACTGGATTTAACTGTTGTGATTTATACCATACTCATATTGAAACTATTATGTACTGTGATTTATACCATACTCATATTGAGACTATTCTGTACTTCCCTCAGCATTTTCTCACCTGATTTTTGGGTTGTATTGTTATTCTCTTGAAGTTGACTGCTGGTTAAACTCTCGTTCTTTTTTGTTTTGCATGTGGGCCCACAGCAAACATCATGAGCTCATGCTGTCTGCTGTTGAGTTTTATTGGTGCCATCTTCAGACACTTCTGTCATTGAGTTAGTGTGAGTGTGTCAGTGTCTCCTCTCAGTATTTACAGTAGTTTAGTCAGCAATGCATTTAAATTATATTGCAAATGTTGGTTTACAGTGCAATGTTGATCTCGCTGCTCCAGAATGTAAGCAAACAGATGAGATCCAGAGCTTTCAGTGAGGTTGACATTTCCGATACTAGGTATGATCCTATTTGTTTAATTGGCATTGCACACAAATAAGTTTAGCTTTTTGACATGTCGGAAAACAAACACATCATGTGTGTTAGGAGCCAAAAATACTTCCAGCCAATGGAAACTCATGATCACATGTGTGCTTACGTTCTCTTATGAAAATATTTTTTTCATTTATTCATTCATTTTTTTAAATTGATTTTATAAAAAAGTTATTCAAAAACATTTACAGGTACATACAAAAACATTTTACATGAGTATACAGGCAAAAGAACAAACTTAGTACACAGTTTTTGGCAATAATTAGGAGCATAGAGGGTGACAACAGGTAATTATCTCAGGTAAATATTTTCTATACAAAACACAGGAATTCACAGGGAAACTCAGGATGGCGTTTGTCAATACAACCAAAACTAGGAAAGCAGGAAATATCTAAGTAGAGTATATAAAACGCAGTGTCCAGAGTTACTTATCTTAGTCCACAAGGCAAGAAATCCAAAAATGCGTAAGTCCTTCTTTGGCCATATCCACACAAAGCAAGAGCTTTCCCTATTTCCCTTTTCCCCTCGTCTCAAGAAATATGTGCGTACACACGAAACCACTGAAACTGACTCAAAATGATGTAGTATACATGCCAGACCAGTATGTGGTGCTGTAATTCTGTCACAGAAATACACTCAAAACAGAGAAGAAGAGTTGTGGCTAGAAGGGGTACAGCAACGGTCGGGAGTGAGGCAAAATATCACAATAAAATAACAGTAAATAAATTTGCTACTTACCAGATTGTGTTTTATTAACGCCTACACCTACCCCAACCCTAAATCTACCCTTACAATAATGCAAATACAGTAATTAAATGACGCGATATTGATGTGCGCATGCCCAGTGGCAGTAGCTGTATCCCTTCTAGGCTGAATCCGAAATTGCCCCCTATTAGGGATGGGCATTTCAAGCAAAAATGATATTCGAAGATCGCTGGGAATTATTCCATTTTTATTCGAAAATCGCAACTCCTCCCCCGCATGCACGCATATATAGGCTACACACATAAACAGAGAGAGAGAGAGAGAGAGAGAGAGAGACCATTCGCACTCTCAATCTGTATGATAACAAACTGTTTAATTCATTAGGGAATAGGCTATATCAACTCAAGCCATATTATTGTAACATGCTGAAACATATGACTGTAATGTGACATCGCCCCAAGTTACCTGATAAATGCCACAAGTCTACAGCGTGCGCGTGAGACGTTATTCTTCTGTTGTCTCAGGGCGTTTTTACTCTGGCATTTTAGTTCGGAATGGGGCATGGTTAGCATGAAAAATTGCTAATGTGAAAGCTTACCTACAGAGCTTGGTGTGCACTGAGGTACCGAACCCGAGAACACACAACCAGAGTTCGGTTGCTCTCGGAGCTGAGCCGTGATTCACGTGAATGTGCAAACAGCACTCGGGTGCGCACTTGTTGTGGAAGAAAGTAACCAGCGCATGCGTTTTAGCCGATTACAATGTCATTAGTTCAATAACATACACGTAAGAGATGATAGTGTTGATGATTTAGCTGAGATACGATCGTGAGAGCGAGCCTGCAGTGTATTCGCACATAGAGTGCAATCAGGGCAGCAAATTAATGGCAATTCACCGTCTCCTCAAAAGAGTCTGTTTGCAAGCAGCAAAGCCGCCTTCAAGCGACACACATTCGGTAAACCCAGGTGTCGTTTACTCAGCTGCACATAATAGCACCAAATTAATTGAAAAAAGCCCAATATATTGACCCGCGTTCTGTTTTCTATCACGCCCGTGCACGTTTGTGATGACGTAAGATGAACGCAAACGCACCAGGGTTCAAGTTGAGTGTGAAACCAGACCAACACTGCGGAGGCGGAGGGAACTATCAGACTCGGACCACAGCAAACGTGTCCAGTATAAAACACCCTGAGAGCTGACTGGCAGCTTTTAGGAGCGTTATTGGCAGCGCCTCTGGTTACATGAACGCGTCAGCACCACATCAGCACCGACAACATGGGGATTTTTTTTGGACGATAATCGCACATACTATTCGATATTCTATAATTAAATAACTAATCGAATATTCGAAAATCGCGACCCATCCCTACCCCCTATATCCTCAAATAGGGCATTATATTAAAAACCATAGTGGACGTTATTGAGTGCACTCCTTCTATCCCACATTGCAACACAATAACGAGTGTACAGCTGATGACCACACAACGGCTGTCCGACTTCACACACTCGTTTTCATTCACTCCTTCAAGTGAACTATATTAGTGGACTAACGTAGGGAATAGTGAATGAGAGTTTAGGGGGCGATTTTGGATTCAGCCCTAGTCTTTACCGCGCAGGACCCATTTTCCAAAAATACAGATTTCAGGCTCCTAATACGGCGGATCCGTCTGGACGAAATGCTGATACGATACAAAATGTTTACGTATACCGCTAAAAGCGTCTCCGTGTGGACAGGGCCTTAGAGTACATACATGGAGTACATAACTTCCAACATAAACAAACGTGGCCAGACGATGACTGCGTGACTGAGAGTGATATAAATGGAAGTCCAAATGAGCAGGTGATTAGATGCAGGTGTGTGTGATTTAGAGTTCAGGTGAGTCAGCTCCCTAGTTCAGTAGTCAGGGCACTGATCAGGGAGTCAGCCATAAGCTCTGTCTCAATCGCAAAATCCTTCCAGTGCACTGGAATATATGCTCTGTTAAAAAATCCCACAATGCACCGGAAAAAAAAAACAGGCAGCTTAAAAACTCACTATGCTCCCTCCGCGGAAATGTCACATTTCTGAAGCGTGAAACATAAAACACACGAGCCAAATTAATAAATAGAATGACACGTGATTTCTACAAAGTAGAACGTTGACATAGTCATGTCGTCGGATATTGAGTAATCACTGGGTGCTTCTCAATCAGCTCCCTAGTTCAGTAGTCTGGGCACTGATCAGGGAGTCGCCCATTATAAGGGCTGTCTCAATTGCCGAATCCTTCCAGTGCACTGAAACGTTCGCTCCCTAAAAAGCCCCACAATGCACCGCAAAACCCAGGGTGCATCTATGCTCCCTTAACAGAAGTTCTGAAGTGTAAAAGTCAAGTAACCTTCATTTATATAGCGCTTTTCACAACACAGATTGCTTCAAAGCAGCTTTACAGTGATAATTGACCTATCGGTAAGCCCCGCCCCCCTTAGTTACTGTTGCTAACTCGGACAAACAAACGGAGTTGCTATATCTTACAATGTACAGCTGTCAGTGTGAAAACCTTATCCCAAGATGTTTTTGGACACAGATTGTAGCGTATATCCCGTCCGAATGATGGCCAAACTTAACTGATGGTTTATCAAGTTTATTGCATCGTTATTCACTCCAAAAAATCATTGTAAGAGCTGAACAAACAAAGCATAAGAAGTGCGCATTAACGTCTCATTCACAAACTATCTCTCTCCGTTGCATTACCATTAACATACACAGCAAATTACACAAAAACACTCATACAACTAACAGTAAACAAACATACACACAGACCGTATGCCTTTTCGAGGGTGCAGTTAATAACTGGTAAACTTTGCAAAAAAACTCAGATAAACTGCGTGCGAGCTCTCCCTTATACCCGTAGACTATAATACCCATCAAAACAGGAGTCCTCTTTAGTAGGACAGATAATGTAGACCTTAAACATATCTAAAATGAAATTAATTTACATATAACCAGTTTAATATGGAGAGGCACTGAAATGTAGACGTTCGTGTTTTTGACCTACAGTGTTACATGACGTGAGAACAGTTAGTTATTTCGGTTTGTATGTTAGCAGGGACTTTAATCGTTACTTAACGAGAGTATGACAAACAGAAAATCCTCTCAGGATCCCTGGAATCAGTGTTGCAGTACCTCAGGTACGACATTTTAGCATTTTTGTAGCATAAACACCATCAAACCGATAAGAGCTTCGGATTTTCCAATGCATCTCTATGGCGCTGACAACTAGAGATGTCCGAATTCCGGTCACAGCGCAACTGATACTCAACTGCTATTGGCTCATTTGCGTTCGAGGGGAGGGGCTTACCGATTGGTCAATTGGAAATTAATTTTGTTTTAGATGAAAAGCTAAAGTAAGTTTTTGATTGAATGATTTCTGTTGTAAATACTGATTAGTTATTAAATTTGGCGCCATGTAAACAACGCCATCCTCAACTAAAACAGAAAACCCCCAATGCGTTTCGGACCCCGATACGGTCTAGTTGACACTGTCTCTGCCAACACTTCACGTCTGCTTTGTGGTTGTGTCTAGAAGCAGATCCATCATCTGATCTGGATCCGGGCAGACTACAGTAAACCTTGGGATAAACAGAGAGACTTACATTAGCGTAGATGCCATTCTTTTAATGATGTAGCGAGTACATCAGGTGTTATGGGAAATGTTCCCGGTTCCGGCAGACCTAGTTATTGCAGCCTATTCAATTAACTGATTTAAATAATACAAATGTATAATTTTCTATGTCTATGCCATACTAAAGAGATGTGTTTTTAGTTTAGATTTAAACTGCTTCCCGAACAATTCTAGGAAGACCATTCCAAAGTTAAGGTGCTAAATAGGTAGAGGATCGACCGCTAGCAGTTGATTTTCTAGGTATTATCAACTGGCCAGAATTTTTAGTCCACAATAGACGTGCGTTAAGAGCTGGCTCAAGTACTGGGGAGTTAAGCCATTTAGTGCTTTATAAGTAACAAGCAAGATTTAAAAATGTATACAATGTTTAATAGTGAGCCAATATAGTGTTGACAGAACCGGGCTAATGTGATCATACTTCCTGGTAATAGTAAGAACTCGAGCTGCTGCGTTTTGGACTAGCTGCAGTTTATTTATTAAGCGAGCAGGGCAACCACCCAGTAGAGCATTACAATAATCTAGCCTTGAGGTCATGAACACATGAACTAACTGTTCAGCATTTTGCATTGAAAGCATGTGCCGTAATTTAGATATATTTTTAAGATGGAAAAATGTAGATTTACAGTTGCTAGACACGTGGCTTTCAAATGAGAGATTGGTATCAAAGAGCACACCCAGGTTCCTCATTGACAACGAGGACTTGACAGAGCAGCCATCAAGTGTTAGACAGTATTCTAGGTTACTACGTGCGGAGGATTTTGGTACAATAATTAAAAATTCATTTTTTTTCAGAATTAAGTTGTAGGAAATTATTAGTCATCTAATTTTTTATATCAGCTATGCATTCCGTCAATCTTGTGTAAGTTTCGTCTGAGCGTGAAGAAATATAGAGCTGAGAGTGTCGTCAGCATAACATTGAAAACTAACGCCATGCTTCCTAATGATATCTCCCAGTGGAAGCATGTAGAGGGTGAAAAGCAACGGTCCTAGCACTGATCCTTGCGGTACTCCATACTGAACTTGTGATCGATATGACATCTCTTCATTTACTGCTACAAACTGATAGTGGTCAGAAAAGTATGATTTAAACCATGGCAATGCACTAATGCCTACATAATTTAAGAGTCTATTCAAAAAATTTTTGTGGTCTATAGTATCAAATGCAGCGCTAAGATAGAGTAACACTAATTGCGAGATACAACCACGATCAGATGATAAGAGTAAATAATTTGTAACTCTAATTTAATAATTTAATAATAATAATAGCCAGCTTAAAAGTTTTCGGCACATTTCCTAATTACAAAGATGAATTAATTATATTAAGAAGAGGATCTATGACCTCTGGTAGCATCTCTTTCAGTAGCTTAGTCGGTATAGGGTCGAGCATACATGTTGTTGATTTAGATGATTTAATGAGTTTAACAAATTCTTCCTCTCTTATAGCAGGGAATGAGTGGAATTTTTTCTCAATGACAATACAATGCACTGTCTGATGCGATACTGTAGTAGATGATTTTTAGCTGTGCTTTTTGCAAATGTCAGAAGTTGAAGCTTTATTTCTTGTTAATTTAGCCACTGTACCAAATAAATACCTAGGGTTGTGTTTAAGCAGATAAGCAGATCTAACAGTTTTTAAGTGCTTTCTGTATGTAATCATGCTCTCTTTCCACGAAATGTCAAAAACCTCAGTTTTGTTTTCTTCCAGCTGCGCTCCATTTTTCTGGCTGCTGTTTTAAGGGCCAGAGTATGCTCGTTGTACCATGGCGTTGTACTATTTTCTTTAATCTTCTTTAAGCGCAGAGGAGCAACTGCGTCTAAAGTGCTGGAAAAGAGTCAATAGCTTCTGTTGCAACTTCAAGTTGCTTACTTAAATTACAAACTTAAATCACCTGATCCAACTCACTACACATAATGACTGAAAACTTCACGTGATATGAGGGAGGAGATTCCCCCCTTCTATGTAAAGCGCTTTGAGTGCCTACTGCCTAGAAAAGCACTATATAAATGTAACAAATTATTATTATTAATTAATTATAAATTATTATATGTTTTTAAAAATAGAAAGCATTATTTTATTATTTTTCAGGATAAACTTGCATCGTTAGACAGGTAAACCAGCGTCCTTTAGCGTCTTTACCAGTGCCTGAATTTGTGTACACGATATACTGATTCATAAGCTCAGGAGCTGATTGAGACGCACCTGGAGTGGTAATGATCTATCCAATCTATCCAATCCATCGCATCCATCCATCCAATTTAAAGAGATTGCCCCATTTTGCTTTTTTAAAGGTTCCTAATTTTTTTGAGGTCTCCTACAATAGGGTTACATGCTTCCAAGGTCAAAAAATTCTTCTCACTTTCTGAAAAGCCGTTGAAAACGGTTTGTTCGAAGATTCACTCTCTCTAAACCCCTCCTTTCCCCGAGCCTCCGCTGCTCTGATTGGTCAGATGGCTCAGTCTGTTGTGATTGGTCTGCCACTTGCAGCGCATGTCGAAAACGAATATATTTACATTTCAGCTCCGGAGGCTTCTTTAACGTTGTATACACCGTTATACAAACAGTAACAAAGGCAACGGATTTTCCATATCATCCTTTTGAAGTGCACGGAAGAGAATTTTTTTTCCGACATGTCAACAACATGAACCAAACTCTTCCAACCTCAGCTACAGTGTTTCTGGGTCATAGTAAGTGTTGTTCATTCGTGGGCAGCCAATGAAGACCATAGGCTGGCATTATGTAAATTTGTTATATTAGGTATTTAACAGAAAGTGAGACTGGAATTACTGACTGCTCGTTTCGGCAGTAACAATTGATTTCAGAATCGATTATTTCTTTTAGGAGACAAGAGCTCCTTTTTTTGTGCACTTTGATACATTCACAACAGCTATATTACACACTACACACATTTGAATAATATTTTGTTTGTGCCTATTGTATTTTTATTAACTGTAATGAAATGTTTTATGTTCCTATGTTTCCTTTCTTCCTGCCCAAGGACTGCAGATGAAATTTTGACCTGTAGCTATAAATCTGGGGCTGTCATCATGGACTGTCCATTGTCTCCTTTGTTAAATAAACTATTAGATATATCAAATATTTATAATGTTTTTAGTTGTTCAAAAATAAACGGTCATACTGAGCATCTCTCTAGAGTAACAAAGTCTAATGGGAACCAAAAAACTTCCATGACACTCTCTCAGTTTTAACGCAAACACCTTTCAACTTCGACTCCTGCTCCTATCTCTCCACAAACATAAGAGGTTTAAATGTGATTAGGAGCGAGGGAAAAGGCACACGTCAATAATCACTCACTTATCTTCGTTACGTGGTGGCAGCAGAAACTGTGATTTGCGGGTCGCATGTGTTTATGATAAAGGAACTCTCTGGGGCTTTGTGCCGAGTGCAGCGGGGTTCACGTGTTGTCCAGCACTCAGCTCCAGGTGCTTTTCAGCAACTTTTACCTCAAATGAAAGTGTTCTGCCAGTTTCTTTTGGCCTTGGGTTTCTTAGGATGAATGATCTGTGTTCTTGTTCACTCAGACCTCAACACAGGAATCGTAGACTCTGCCATTTCGTTCTGTTCTGCTGTTTTCAGTCTTTCTAGGGCATGTTGAATGGCATTGAATCAAGTTGAACTGAATCCGCAGAATTGAGTTTAACAATACAAAATATTCAAAATGATATCAGTGTCTAATATACAATCAGACATTTAACCCTGGTCTCTTTTGTATTTTATCTGACCAAACGTAACAAAACATCTATGCAAAGCTTTTTCTAAGCGATTGAACTTGTTTGATGGTTAATGAAGGATCTAAAGTGATTCATTTGAGTGATTCTAGAACATTCCACTTTTGTCTATTTGACCTGTGTTGAAACACGTCCACTGTGAATATTTCAGAAACGTGTTCCTCGATCATACATGAAATGGCTGTATTTGTTTGGACGAAGTCAAATAAGCGGTCGGTAATAAGTGTTGAAGGTCTCAATAACGCTTGCCAATGCATTGAACAAAATAACAAACTGTGCTTTCACTTACGACTGGAGCTGCCACAAATGTTTATTTTACCAGACAGTGTCTGCCAGTAACTTTACAGATTTTTAAACAGACATCCAGAGCTTTTGTGTCATTTGACGGGTAGAAACAGAGCACGGAGTGTGTGTCCATTACAGTGAAGTGTGTACGGCCATAAAGAAGCAGTCAGCGAGGTTTCACTTCAATGTGAGACAAGAGATGAAAGGTCACATTTATTAGTCGCACTAGACTTCACCTCCATTCATATGCATTCAAATCTAAGCATGTTCATATAAGTTTTATCTTTCTACCAGTGTTAATTTCATTGACGAATAATTTTCGTCAACAGCCTTTTTTCACTGACGAAAACGAGACGATAACTAAATAAAAACTAGTGTTGGATGACAAAAACTATGACGAAAATCAACTGTCATTTTCGTCAACAAATAAAAACGAGACGAAAATGTTAGGGAGGGACGATTAGGGAAGAGATCCAGTCAGAACTGATGTCCTGTGTAACAGATGCACACATTTGATCTGAACGCGCTGATCTAACCGCTGGAGAACATGACGCTGTTGAGCTTCTACAGGCTCGCGCATCCCCAATCGAGCGCTCCAGAGCGACTCACGATCAATGAACATTAGCGCACATTTATGCCTGGCAAAAAATAAATAAATAAATAAACACAAATAAATAAAAACAAATAAACTTATTTGAAGCTTTAGCTTAACCTGATATGGCCTACTGACTAAAACAGAAATACAAAGTTATAAAAACTATATAGCTGTTTTTAACAAAAAAAGTGAATTGAGCTCTTTCATGTATTTTTTAATGTCAAAATGTCAGTTCAAGTGACAGTCGGTTATGTAATGCTTAAATTCTTAAAGGGATAGTTCACCCAAAATTGAAAATAAAGTCAGTAATTACTCACCCTCATGTTGTTCCAACCATGTAAGACCTTCGTTCATCTTCGGAACATAATTTAGTATATTTTTGATGAAATCTGAGAGCTGTCTCACTCCTCCATAGGCTTTCAGAGGGAATGAAACTTGATGGCCCAGAATAGTAAGTAAAAACGTCATTTAAGGAGTCCAAATGACTACAGTGGCTCTGTATTAAGTCTATCATGCGACGAAAATACTTTTTGAGTGGAAAAACTACAAAAATAACGACTTTATCCCACTTTAATTGTTGTTCAATTTGAGCATCTGACGAGAGTTCGCGGGAGTGCCACGACGCATTGTAAAATTCAGCATACACCATTTACCTTACACTTTCATTTTGGCATCATTTGCATATATCCAGCAAAGTAAACCACCAAATTGAAGGGTGATTCTCACAAAACTATTTTTGAAGGTAAATTTAAGTGTCTTTCCAAAAAAGTACAATTGGAGACTCCAAAAGGACACCAATTACCCCCATATAGTCCATATAATTCAATAGTCAATAATTCAATAATTCAACCAATTAGTCCATATAATTCATAAATTTATGAACACCAAAGCACCCATGAAAAAAAAAAAAAATAGATTTTTTTTTTTCAGAATTGACAGTGCAATAGCAAAGAGCTTGTTAACACTTTAGAAAAGTCAAGTTGCGATACCGAACAGGACCACATGATTGCCCATCATTATAATGGACTCACACGTGCTTACTGGACATCACTGCAATTTACCTTGATTACAATCCTCATTGATCAAAACTTCACTAGCGAGACGCTGGTTTGCGTCTACGTGAGGGCTCACGCTCTTCAGAAACAATCATAGAATATGAATCACACTGAAATTAATTCACTGAAAGCGCAACACAAGTCTCTATTCTCTCTTCTATCTCAGATGTAATCAGCCTGGTTTCCTTTACATTAGTGCTATTTTGTACGGATTTGAATGCATTCGCTTACTGGATCATTGGACTGAAAACTTTCCCAGACTTTAGCGGCTTAAAATGATCTGATCACAAACAGAAGTGAAATCGGATTTAACTGTGCGTTCACACCAGAAGCGGCTTGCGTGAATAAATCGTGCTATTCACGCGTAGTTGAATGCTTGAACATTTTGAGTTTACTTCATTCGCACGTAAAATTTGCTTCATTCGTGCATGAAATTCACTACACAACAAATGCAAATTTGCGTCATGGGAGGGGCTTCTGCCAGCCTTCTGCTTCTGCCATTGCGAAATGGCTGACATGGATTGTTTTTAAATATGGCAAATAAGCTCAATTTGCCGGCTTTAACTAGCTTGTAGTCTCAATAGGCTATATATAGCTAAAATTGAGTAAAGAGCGTTTTTTTACAATTTACCAGATTGTCCGACCTCCTTTACTCACTTTCTTCCAAGCAAGATCCTTTTTATTCCTGTTTCTATAAAGTACGAAGATATATCATACAGCTTCGGGTATCCACATATGATTTTGTCCTCATCGTTGTCACTGCTAGAGCAAGCTCCTGATTTGTTAACGCGGCGCGAATATCTGCCAAAATTCAGATTTTTCAACTCGAAATCACGCGTCAAACGCTCAATTCGCTCAATTGTTCGCCACAGAATGTCTATTCGCATCTATAGTGCATTGACTTAACATGTAAATCACTCGCGCGAAACGCTTCATTCGCGTCTGGTGTGAATGCACCATGAGGGTTTGAATAGAAATTTCAGCCTACCAGGGTTACAGGTGCTTGCACCATTCTCTACTTCTAATGTAGCGTTCACACCGGACGCGATTCGCGCAAATAATTTGCACTTATTGCGCGAAGGTGGACACTTGAACATTTTGAGTTTACTCGCTTCATTCGCGCGAATCGCGTGTGACATTCACTGCACAACAGACGCGAATTCGCGTCATGGGAGGGGCTTCTGCCAGCGGCTCATTTCCTTGAGAAATGGCTGACATGGGCTGTGTTTACATGTCTTTTTTTTGTTAAAATCGACTGTTAATGTGTGAAAAAACGTAGTGTTAAGACTTTTTCAGTCGATATTGTAGTTGTTTAAAGCTCAAATCTGTGGTTTATTTATATAAAGAGTGCCTATTTGAACATTTTATCTGGCGTTTTCGGAGTTGTGAGCTCCAGCGGATCAGCGGCGGTCAGCGCTTGTCAACGCCGGCGAGGGCAACCTTTCCTCGGCCAGTCCTTCTGCCATCTGCCGCTGGCTCTGATGTCTCTGTGGTGTGTCTCGAGCTATAATTCGTCTTGTAACGGGCGATCTTTGGTCTCATGGATCTATAATTTGTTCCCTGGCAAATCGTTTCATTACTTTTTTATTTTTAGGCTATAACTGTACGTTACAGTTGTAACGTTAGCCTACTAGCACTGACTTTGAATGTTTGAGTGAATTGTTTGCTTTATTTCATGTGTAGCTTATTATACCTTTTACTTATACTTTTACTTATTACTTTACAAAAAGAGACTGGGTTGTGTTTCACGTCATTTAATGTTATCACAGTGATAATCATATTGTCTGAACCAGATATTAATATACAGATTTTCTCCTCATTGTTGTCACTACTGAGCAAGCTCCTGATTGGTTAACGCGGCGCGAATATCCGCCAAAGTTCCGATTTTTCAACTTGAGGGATTTGCGCGATTCATGCGTTCAAAACGCTCAATTCGCGTCCTTCGCGCCTCCTCATCCGCGCGAATCGCGCCGCAGAATGCCATTTCGCGTCTCTGCATTGACTTAACATGTAAATCACTTGCGCACGGTGTGAACGCACCATAAGATCATCAAACTGTGTGTGTGAGACGTATATTTACTTTAATTACGCAGTTTTGCGTGATTCAATCATTTAATTGCGTTAAATTATTTTAATGTGTTAAGGATTTTTAATTAGCATGCATTAGCACGTTAATGTTGACAGCCATACACTTTTTTTTAGTAATATAAGCATCCAATCTCTAGTCTGAAAGCTGAGTAGATCATATTAACATCAAGTTTATTTATCATATTTTATTTTATTTTAGTTTATTTATTTAAAAAAGAGAATGGCATCATACCCTGATGCACATAGTCCTTTGTGTCAAATTATTAAAAATATATATTATTTAAATAATGTTGACTAATTGATTTATTCATGATGACTGTCATTATTATTATTATTATTATTATTATATAAATATATATATTTTTTTTTTTTCATTTGAAATATAAATTTACATTTTATTGACTTGGGTGTTCAAACAGGGTGTATATTATTGAAAACGATACTAAAGAGGCTAAACTTTAATCCAATAGGATTGTGAAAAGTGGCCAGGTAGTTGAAGGGAAGTTGAAAAGTAAGAGGGATGATGATTTCACAATCAGAATAGAATAATGTGCACTGATTAAGTCCAGGAATATCAATTTTGTGTTCCTGTTGATTTTAAAGTGTGACCCTTTTATGCTTCATGCAGATAATCTGGACTTTCTCATTGAGCTAATTCAGAGCTCAGAATACTCACTGTCTGTGCACTCCAATTCCTTCATATCAAACTTGACGTCTGTTTTGCCGTCTCCCCACTGTCTGAAAATAGCCCAGGTCCAGCACAACCCCACCCTATCACTATAAACGCCTCTGAGCCTGGAAAACTCCACGGCAGACACACACGCTGTAAATACATTTCAAAGTGGAAAAATCCTGCATAAAGTGTTCGGAACGGTCCGGAGAAGGACTAAAAGGTTTCTAAGGCCAAAATTAGATACACACACAGGAAATATTCACTTTTTCCGGTTTATACTGTAGCTAAACACTGGCTTTTTTTCATTCTGTGTCTTTAAAGTGACCCACAATATTTAGATGCTTTCCTTGTGCTGTGATCTCACGCGAAAGCCACCCAATGTTGAAGTCATTGATGAAAATTGCAGAGACCGTCAGTTGGTAGTCAAAATCTAGACATAGATTTCTTTTTTATCTTATGAGTGAATTTCAGTACATGTCTAGACCACAATTAACCCTGGATCAAAAGGAAAAAAAACAAGAAATTATATTTAACATAATCAAAATTAGACCTATTTTTCAAAACATTAAAGGGATAGTTCACCCAAAAATGAAAATTAGCCCATTTTTTACTCACCCTCATGCGGTCCTAGCTGTATATGACGTTCTTCTTTCAGACGAATACAATCAGAGGCTACAAATATCCTGGCTTTTTCAAGCTTTATAATGGCAAAATTTGTCCAAAAATTTGAAGCCCAAAAAAGTGCTTCCATCCATCATAAACGTACTCCACATGGCTCTGGGGGGTTAATAAAGGCCTTCTGAAGCAAATCGATTGGTTTGTGTAAGAAAGATATCCATATTTAAAAATGTATAAAGGAAAATATCTAGTTTATGGCGGACCGTATTCCGTATTCAACTTACAAAAAAAGTGTAACTTTATGTTTAGTTGAATACGATGACGGTCCGCTAGAAACTAGATATTTTACTTTAAGTTTTAAATATGGATATTTTTCTTACACAAACCCATGGATCGCCTCAGTACTTTTATAATGGATGGATGCACTTTTGAGGGCTGCCATTCACTGCCATTATAATGCTTGGAAGAGCCAGGACATTGTTTAATATAACTCCGATTGTATTCGTCTGAAAGAAGAAAGTCATATACACCATGACTTGAGGGTGAGTAAATCATGGGCTAATTTTCATTTTTAGGTAAACTAACCCTTTAAGACTTTTTGCAATGACAAATTCTCTACTGTAATGCAAAAATAATATATTATTTAAATAAATGTTAGTATTTAATTTATGCATGACTAAAATGTTTAATAATTATAATAGTTGTTGTTATTGTTATTATTAATAATGATAATAATAATAGTTATTATTTTATTTTGTTAATTATATTTTATTTTAATACTTTTTAAATATCAAAAAAAGTGTATTATTTTCCATTCTTAAGTTGTTTCCAGGATACGAGGATGATTTCTCACAGTGTTGAGATGTCAGAGCCCAGGTAAGACAGCCAGACTGCGTGACAGTGTTTAAGGACGGCATGTTACAGTCTAGAAACTTCCTCCATCCTCAGTTTCTCCTTCCTCCCTACGCAGATCTTGCGCTCGTCTCCACGGCCCATGAGAGAGTCTGAAATATAAACAGCATTTGCTGTTCTGCAGTTTATCTTGGGCTTAAAACTGCCTCATTGACTTGATTCAGTGCTTTGGTTCGGATAACAGTAGTTGCTGATTGAACTGGGATAAAGCCACTCTCTTTATCTACCTAAGTAAGACATACGCTAACGTTGTGAAATGAAAATATTATCCTTAAACCCTGCCCACAGTAGTGAAGTCAGCATGTGCTGCCCGAGGGGCGAACACATGCAGCAAAGAGTGCACAAATTGTTTTTATATAAAACAAGTCTTACTTTGGTTACAGCCCTAATTAGATTTCTCCAGCCGTCTGCTGAATGAATTCACAATCATAATTGTGTCGGTTAACCATGTAACAATAACTTTGGGGATTTTGTGATGTTTAAAATTTAGAATCATTACATGTAAACCTGATGCCACCATGAAGTGAGTACAACCAAATAGTTATGTTGTATTAATGAGAGGCGCTATCACTATAGTTGTTTTTCATTTCAAAATTAAAAGTATTGGGACACCCCTCCAAATCATTGAATTGAGGTGTTCCAATCACTTCCATGGCCACAGGTGTATAAAATCAAGAACCTAGGCATGCAGACGCTTCTACAAACATTTGTGAAAGAACGGGTCGCTCTCAGGAGCTCAGTGAATTCAAGTGTGGTACCGTGATTGATACAAACCCCTGAACTTAAGTATTAATGTTGGCAGGAAATGTATATAAATAAGTCTCTTATGCTCACCAAGGCTACATTTGTTTGATCGAAAAAATGCACAAAAAGCAGTAACAGTTCATGTTTTTAATTAGGCTATATACATTTGCCGAAAGTATGTGAACCACTTGCAGAAAATGTGAAAAATTTTAACAGAATTAAAGAGATAATACAAAATGTGTTGTTTTTTATTTAGTGCTCTCCTGAATAAGATATTTTACTTTTTTATTTTTACATATAGTCCACAAGACAAAAAAATAGCTGAATTTATTAAAACGACTCGTTCAAAAGTTTATGAACCATTGATTCTCAATACTGTGTGTCATTACCTGGATGATCCATGGTTGTTTTTTTTGTTTTGTGATGGTTGTTCTTAGATGTTCAAATTTGTCTTATTTTGTATAATATACATTTTAATAATTTAGCACTGCCCTTCAGAAGCAACAGAAGTATACTTACATGTTTCCCAGAAGACAAATTAAGTACAATTTACTCTGATCTTTAAATTCAAAAAGTTTTCACCCCCCGGCTCTTAATGCATTGTGTTTCCTTCTGGTGCTTCAGTGAATGTTTGAACCTTTTTTAGTAGTTGTGTTTGAGTCCCTCAATTGTCCTCAGTGTGAAAAGATGGATCTCAAGATCATACAGTCACTGCTGAAGAATTTGTAGGACCTGGAGGATTTTTCTGAAGAACATTGGGCAGGTTAACTGCTCAGGACAAACGAGACTCAAGAACAACCATCACAAAACAAAAAAACAGCCGTGGAATGACACACCGTATTGATAATCAATGGTTCATACATTTTTGAACAGGGGTCATTTGAATAAATTCAGCTATTTTGTTGTCTTGTGGACTATATGTAAAAAAATCTTATCTTATTCAGGACAGTACTAAATAAAAAATAACATGCATTTTGTATGATCTCTCTTATTTAGTTAAAATTATTTCACAGATTCTGCAAGCGGTTCACATACTTTTTCTTACAACTGTATATGATTTTAGTTTTATTCCAACAAACGTATGCCGAATGATTGATCAGAAGTGCGCTCTCCGTCAACTAATGTTAGTAATTGATGCATCATTTTACTTTCTTTGCTATTTAAATATCCAACTGAACTACAAACTATCCAGTAAAAGTGATGTGTGCTTAAGTACCACAGCTGTACAGACGTAAATACTGAATTTATGCTTAGTATTCTATTAATTAGATACATTTACTATAGACGTTTTTAATCTCTGATATCTACACATCTCTGTTTGTTCTGTTATCGTGTTTCTTTACAAACACTGTACACATGCTGCATGCACTTTTTTGGTTTTGAAACAATTTAATGAGTATGAGTAAAGTACACGAGCGTTGTATCGGTGCGTCCCTGATAATTCTGCTTTAAATTGTGTTCTAAATGGCAGAACAGAAAATATTTGCACGCAAAATAATGATCAGTCATGCGCACTTGACTGACTAAGATGGCTTAGCAACATAGGGTCCTATCATACACTAGTTTCAGCCCTACGCAGCTATCGTTTTCACGTGCTGCACCACATTTTTTAAATAGCAAATGCACTTGCGCCCATCTGTTTGCCCATGGGCATGCTGGTCTGAAAACAACTGTGCCATTGACCAACAAAAACCTGGTAGATTAATAATGATTTTTAGCAATGTAATGTGACAGCACAAACAGCATTTACAGTGAATCTATCTCATATTGTCCTGTAGAGCCTTGTAACTTTAAACTCAGTAGTAGGCTATTACATGGATGGAAACATGCGTATGGAAACGATATGCAGATGAGGATATGCAAAGAGACAGAGCGCATTTAGGCCACGCCCACACCAGGGGGGAAACAATCCAACACACTCCATTGACTTTGTATTGCGTGAAGCGGCCTCCTTGTCATTTCTGACATAACAAAACATAGAACTAAAAGCTGCTATGTGACAGGGTGTACAGCAAACAAGCTAAAAAAACACAGAACTATGTTTTTATAAGCTGCCGACCCAAAAAACGAGCATTTAAGGAGACAAAAGTGGATACAGGCAGTAAGACATGAAGCAAGAGCAGGAAGAATGGGTAAATTTGGGGATCCTGACACTCAGTATGCCTCAGTATGCCTATGTGTGCAGTAAACATTTTGTCACTGTTAAGTCCAATATCCAAATATCAGTTTTATATATTATATTTCCTGTTGCTGATTACATTCCCCTCTAGTGGGTGTAGTTATCAGTGTAATATAACATGTCGCGCTCCGTCTCAATTGCCTGTATCCACTTTTGTGTCCTTAAATGCTTGTTTTTTGGGTCAACAGCTTATAAAAACATCTGGGTTTTCAGTTCTGGGTTTTTTATCTTGTTTGCTGTACACCTTGTCACATATCAGCTTTTAGACATCCTTCAGTTTTTTTTTTATAAGTCAGAAATGACAAGGAGTAAAAAAAAAAAAAAATGACAAGGAGGCCCCTTCGCGCAATACAAAGTCAATGGAGACGGTTTGATTGACCCCCCACCGGTGGGCGTGGTCTTCAGATTATGACGCGTGTCGCTCTGTCTCTAAAGTAAAGCTAGGTGTTGTAAGCTGTATATATGGTTATTTTGGTGAGGATGCATGTACTCACAATCTTCCGCTGATTAGGATTTCAAAAGGGAATTGTATTGGGCTGCCCCCTAATAGTTGACTAAACGCATATTGCTAAACGAAGACGAGACATGAGATTGGGTTCACGAGAATGAGAATGAAAACATTTTTTACACAGTATTTTTAAGAAGCACATGACTAGAAAAATAGTCTGCAGGTGCATTTTAAATGTTTTAATTCATCATCTTGTAATGAATGTTATTTCAGTTCTACTTTCTGAGTATGAATTATCATATTCAGTAAAAGACAATACTCAATCACTGTAAAAGGTTTTACCACAAATTCAACTGACTGGCTTCTCTCCTGATTGTCACATGATTTATGAGCTTCTACAACTTTTGATCTCCTAACAGAACTCCTTTCCACAAAGTGATCATAGAAATAAAAACAGTAAATGAATATGAATAACATATTAAGTGCAAACAATAAGTGCAACCATAATCAAAGTACTATTTAATATTCAAAGTGCAAAGAGACCAAATGTTTCTTCAAGCATGATACAAAGCTAAGAGATGGTTACAACTACACAGCCCAGCCTAAGATAGCTTTCATATTAGGAGATATTTGCATGCATCAGGGAGCCGTTTTCAAAATGCGGGGGAATTGAAAATTACTGTTAGGCACATATCCAAGCGTCCGTGCGGAGTGTGGAAAAGCTAAAGTATGCGATCACTTGCATTTTTCAACTTAAAATAGTCCTCATTGTTTGTCATACAGATAAACGTAATACATAAATCCAAACTGTGAAGGGTCTTTTATTTGTGTACACTCACAATAACAACAAAACGTGCTTTTGTAAAATAATGAAAACAAACAAGATGCGCTTTCTGCCATTATCACATAAATTCTGATACTCATAGGCTACTTGCCTCACAGAAATGAGCAATATATCAATAGAAAGCTTGAAAGGTCTACTTTCAAATGAACCAGTTCTAATGGAAAACAAATAGGCTACTCTCTGCTGAAATCTGCATTTCACTCTAAAGCGGAGATGACGAGGCAGCATCGTCAACTTCATCTTTACAGTCGACACTGACACAGAAAACACTAGTTTATTAATAAACAATTAAAATGTCTCCTTGCTATTTTTCCGTCACATTCATAATCATAACTTTTGCCAATGATTTGCAGCAAGCTTTATGCGTGTTCTTGAGCACGAGGCATAGTTTATATTCTGCCCCCCTCAATATACTGTATAAGTAATTTAAATTAATATAAACGTGTGATTAGATGACTAATGGTTTAAATGAACGACTACTAGTCGATTAGAAAAATTGGTAACACTTTATTTTACTGTGTCCTTGTTACATGTACTTAGTACTTGTACTTGTAATAACAGTAAATTATACATAATTACATGCAACTAATCCTCAACCAAACCCTAATCCTACCCTAACCCAATAGTAAGTACCTGTTTTTAGTTAATATTACTCAGTACTTAAATGTATAATTACACTGTAACAACGACACTGTAAAATAAAGTGTTACCGGAAAATCTTTAGTCAGGGACAGCCCTAGAATTTTGCACAGATTCTGGCATACGTACTGTTTTACAAATCTGAAAACGTTTGTGTGTACACAAATCTGCCTTTTGTGCTTACGCACACTAAATTCTGTCATTAATAATTACTCACCCTCACCCTTCGTTCATCTTCAGAACACAAATGAAGATATTTTTAATGAAATCCGAGAGCTCTCTGACCCCTCCATAGACAGCTATTTAATTAACATTTTCAAGGTCCAGAAAGGTACATTTGTTAGACATTGTTAAAATAGTCCATGTGACTCCAGTGGTTCAACCTTAATTTTATGAAGCGTCGACAATACTTTTTGTGTGCAAAAACAAACAAAAATAACGACTTTATTCAACAATTTCTTCACGTCTGTGTCAGCCTCAATTTTGTTTGTTTTTTGCTCCCAAAAAGTATTCTCCTCACTTCATAAAATTAAGGTTGAACCACTGTAGTCACATGGACACATGGATTTTATCGATGTCTTTTCTACCTTTCTGGACCTTGAAAGTGTTAATTAAATTGCTGTCTTTGGAGGGATCAGAGAGCTCTCGGATTTCATCAAAAATATCTTCATTTGTGTTCTGAAGATGAACGAAAGTCTTATGGGTTTGGAACAACATGAGGGTGAGTAATTCATTAATGACAGCATTTTCATTTTTGGGTGAACTAACCCTTTAAGAATGAAATCTATGCAAAGTTTTATACACAAGGCCCCAGGAATATTGTATCGAGGAAGTAAACTGGTTTAATTTTGATTTCATGTTAATTTAAACTTCCTTCAAGCTAGTCCCGCTTTTCCTTTTAGCATCCTCTGTTGACATACTGTATCGCGTTGGTCACAGAGTGTAAGAGACGTCTGGCCCCGGGTCCCTGTGGACGAGATGTTTACTGTAACCATCTCTGATCTCTGCACTGTATTTACACATTGATTGTTTTCTGGAATCAGGACTGTCAAATCAATGTGTTTACATCAGTCACATTGCTCTTTCTGTTTCTAAGCAAATACAGGCAGCTGCCGAGATGGAAAGAGGCGGAGGAGGCCGTCAGCGCACCGCAGGCGCGTAAACATCGTCGGCGCGCTCTGAACCCAAAATCTCTATCCAAACATTCAGCTTATTTTTGCAAACTGATGATGCTGTCTGGCATCATGTGTGCACACTTAGAAAGAGAAAGGATGCGATTCTTATCGCGAGGCTGGGCTCTGTTTAGCGCGTGTGATGTTAGTTACAGTACTAGGTGGTCAAAGTCAAATGCAGAGGGAAGTTTTCGTCGAAATCCAGCTGCAGGATCATGGTTGTGCAAATCATTGTGGAGATATTGAGTAATATTAGCATTTCTATAAAAGTTATCAAACTGTAAAGCTTTAGCTGTGCTTTATCTTTATCATCTTTATCATTCTGTGCGTAATCCTTTAAACAGAGTATAAAATAATCTAAGAAATCCTAAGAAATATTGTACAGGGCTGCGCTTACCAAAAGCATTGTGACCCCAAGTTGATTCCAATGTTCTCTAGCTCACAATGCTTTTGGGAAAATCTGCCCAGTTCATTATCAACTTTAACATGAATCTGAACATGTTTATTTGGAAATAATGACCGGCTGATTGACCAATTGGCACACAACCTTTATATTAGGAGAAGTTCCACCAGCATGTTTTTGTAGTCAAAATCCTTTGTCCCTTAAGCATGTTGTATTAGATTGTGCCCCACTAATAAACCTTTTTTATTCAATTTACACTTTGGAAGGAATTTTTTACAAAGCTAAACCTAGAGTTTTAGAGCTTTTAGCAAAATCAGATTTTAATAACCTGATATAGTTCTACCATAAGTTTTCTGGCCATAAAAATAGAGAAACAAACAAACTGATTGATGATTCAGAATTAAATATTCCAGAGAGATGCATAATAAATATATATGATGTCAAAATCCATATTAATGTTCGTTTAATGGTGACATTAGGAATATATCAAATTTATCAGCGTATCAAATTTGTAAAATACCCATGTTGTGAAGAAATCATTGGGATGCCAGAAAAAATTGTCCCCTACTTATGGTTTAGTCTAAAACTTATATTTATTCTATTTTATTTTTTAATTGTATTAATGTATTTTTTATTTGTATTAATTAATTTTTTTTTTTTAAATGTTTTTTTTAAGCTTCTCTCTTGGTCTTTGTTACTAAACAAGTGGAATAAATTACAGTTTTTCCTCTAGGAGGTGTTTGGATTAAAATGCATTTAGGTGAAAGTAAGAGGAACGTAATAACATTTTATTGAGACTGTTATGGTTGAGATATTCTTTAACCAGATGAATGGAGCCAGAGCTTGAGCAGTAGGTGATTCTATAAGTGCTTCATGTGTCTTCCAACCATGAAAATGTAAGTAGGCACTAGTTTTAGTTTTCTTCTTGCCAAGGTTACATATACTCCTACGTAAAGGATTGTAAGTATAATTTAATCCTGTGTAGTTTTAGAGGGGAATCAATAAGTCAGATATATAAAAGCCAATGATAAAACTCTTTTAGACATAACTTGTGTGGTTTCCGACCATAATTATGTCACTTCTTGGAGAAAATTGGCTTCTTTTTTTTTTTATTCTAATGTTAAAAGTGTAAATCATTTGTCAAGGATCTTTGTGAAATGCAGTTTCTGGTTGATGAAGCCTCTTCCATCGAAAGTGTTGAGCTTCTCATGGAAGTTCCCTTCTTCTCCTCTTTTAAAGGCGAGAGTCTGTGGCCATCCGGTGGTTTGCGCTACTATTGGATGAAACCGCTGTGTCGATATTAAGCACACTGCAATGTGGGAAGCATTGGCAGCTGCAGTGTGGGAAAAACTGTGAATAAAGGCCTTCAGATTTTGTAAATAGCTCTCTTGCATTGGATACTCAAGCCATCTGTAATGAATGTCAGCTTTTGCTATGAATGACTGATGCCTTTTTATTACCCAATTGAGGACTTAACTGTGTGTTAATTGCCATTTTTATGAACATTTGCTCACTGTGATGGCAATAACAGAATCCATTTTAGATTATCTAAACTAAAGATTTGGGGGTTTAACTTGTGATTGTGTAACATGCTGGTCAAGAGCTTAAAATGTGCCATCCATAGAATGAAAGGTAAATTGGTTGTTCTAAAACATATGTTTTTGACTTGCAGGTTTGCCCTCGGTGATGCTCGAAGACCCTTGCACGAGACCGCCGCCCTGGTGGAAGACATAGTGCACACTCAGCTCATCAACCTTGTAAGTGTGAACATCAGTCAAAGAAAACATGTGGCAGATATTTTGGGATTTGTTTGGCTTCTGAAAAATATTACTGACTAATATTCATTTTCCTTGCAAAATTGTATTTTATTTTGATGAATTAACTTTTTTTCTCTAAAAGAATATAGTGTACTCCATTTTAAAGAAATGTAAATATGCAGACCATTGAAGCAACCTTTTTTCTTTTTCTTTTTTTTAAAGAAAGTGGATTTATTTTGATTTCATGTTGTTTATCATTTCAATATAAACTTTATGGTTGTGGCTACAAGTATTGGTGCGAATAATAATGATTCAAGAAACACCTAATTGGTCCTATAGGGTTAACCGGAGTCCTTTAGCGGGTCATTTGGGGTCAAATGGGTGTGCTGATAAGAGCATAATGTAACTAACATGACACCCTGGTACACATGCACAGCTCGAGACATTTGCATCTGGAAAACGGTTTTACTGAAATCTGTAATTAAGTATAAATAGCATCATCAGAGGCAGCCTGTTTTCTTTCCAAAGGGAACACCACCTACTTCAAATGCTTCCTCGGCTTTTCCAGCCTTCTGAAATGGATCGCATTCAGTCCGACCGCTGCAATGTGATATGAGAATTGCGCAGAGTTAAGTAAATAACTGTGCTTACAAAGCCAATTGCTTTCACTGCTTGGATAAACACCGTTCCTCCCCGGCTTACACCTTGTCATGCCGTTACCACAAGCAAATCAAAACACTGACTGTAACAGACCAGAATTCCCCTGAACGAATCCCAACAAATATCACCGGGAAGCAGCCTGCGCTTTACTGGCACACTGACTTCAGATATAATTGGTTATGCTCAGAGGGCGCCTTGAGTTTGGAAACTCACTCTGAGAATTATCTCGTAGGGGTCACGTAGCAAACTCTGACACGTTGCGGTGGTTTTAACCTTTCACCCCTTCGCCGCACGGTGCCCTCGCTCGCGAAAAGGACTAAAGGAGCTCTTAACATTCATTGTTTTAACCTTTAGCCCGTTGAGTCAGAGAGCTCTTAAATCAGGCAAGCCGGTGGTCTGCACGTTCTACATGCATTTATTTTACATTCTCAAATTAAATCTTTTTGTTTCTCTTCTCAGAGCCAAACCATCATGATGGCTGAATATGTCATATAGAAGCAGAATATGCATGCGAACACAAGCTGAATCAAACTAAATATTTGCGCAGCGCTGGTTCGCTTTTGGCAATAAAAGATTTCAGACCCTATTATTACCAGAATGTCAAAATCAACGTTTTTCTTTGACACAGCTTTGGGGTCTTGCAGTATGCGGAGCCCCCCTCATGCACATTTTATTGTGAAGATCAATGGAGTCTGTTCTGACGCTTTCTGCCATGCGAGGCCCCTCATATGTTCCCCTTCCCGCTGAAGAAAGCAGCTGCATCCAGGCTAGAAAGCGTCCCACCACCAGATGCTTAGGTTCTTTTCTTGTTTCACTTTATGCATTTATGTTGACTGTCATCTGCACGTCCTTAATTTCTGACACTGGGTACATGCAGATAGGATCATCATTGTTGAGGGGAAAAAGTATTTCAGTACTTTTTGAAAGTACTTTTTCAAATAAGTAACACAAGTTACTTTGTTTTCCCATTTATTGACTGACAGCCCTGTCCCCATGCTGAGGGAACTTGGGAGTAAGCTCAGAGGCGTTGTGTGCGTTGTGTATTAAATCTTTCCAACTGACCTTTGATGATCCAATTCAACCATACGAATATGCAAAAATGACTTATGAGTGTTAAACTTTCTTCTCCTGTGTTGTGTTCTGTTCTTCTGCAATCCAGAATGGCAGCACAGCTGAAAGGTTTGTTTGAGCTGCGCCCTTTACTATACTGGTGTGAATTTGCATTTCCTTCTGATTGAGGCTTATCCATTTCACTTTTGGTGTGAAAGGGCCTTTACATTTGGCAAAAATGTAACTTTTGTTTATTTTTTGTTATTAAAATCAAACAAGCAAGTGCAACCCAGGGGTCCGTTCTTCGTACCTCGCTTAATACATCTGAGAGGATTTGACAGATCCCAGATCTTCCAATCGCGATAACTGATCTCTGGCTAATTTGGTTCTTCAAACGAATTTGCAGATTTGATTAAAATATCTGGATTAAGTTGTCGGAGATAACTACACGTTCTTGTGTGCCCTGAAGAGTGCAGATGCATCGATACATGAAACCACGATCAGCAATGCAGTGATTGGCTGGCGGCAAGACAGCAATGTAATGACATCATATAATTCAAAAAGACGAATTTCTGGACTGAATTTCCTTATAAGGAAACACCCAAGCGACCATAACAACATAAAAGTTATAATGGATCAATTAAATGTGCACTTGTTTTTGTTTTTTACATTATTCCGAATTGTTATTATTATTATATTCACGATTTCTAGTATACTCCAAATAAATGACTAGGTGATTATCCCTCACGAATAAATCTCTCAATGTGTAAAATTGGCTGTGTCTATATATGATGTGTGTGTGACAACATGCATTATAATATTATTTTTTGCAAATTTTAATTATTGTCCCTGGTTCACATTAGGGTACTCTTGTAAGGAAGTAGCAGTGGCTGGGATAGAGGTTAAACAGGTTTAAAGGGATAGTTCACACGAAAATGAGTAGTCAATGGCTGCCGAGATCCGCTTGGTTACAAACATTCTTCCAAATATCTTCCTTTGTGTTCAGCAGAAGAAGAAAAAAATCATACAGGTTTGGAACAACTTGAGGGTGAGAAAATGATGACAAAATTTTCATTTTTAGGTGAACTATCCCTTTAAGCTTACGGACCTGTCGCTATGACAGCAAGTCCAAACAATCCAAGATCATGCCAAATTGTCAACAATCAAATCTAATTAATCAAATAACTAATTTAGCAACGTACGAAGAACGGACCCCAGGTGAGAAAAAGTAATGAACACATTACTTTTCATGAAGTATTTTAGGGAGTAACGCAATATTGTAACGCATTACTTTTAAAAGTAACTTTCCCCAACACTGAGGATGTACAAACTGAATGAAATTAACTCTCACTTCTTAATATCAAATGAAGATCTACCACTATGTTCCACATGCCAGTATCTTTTAAACATATTTTATCAAATAGTTCTTAAACACTTTAGAAAAAATTTATAACAAAGTCAAACCTGAATCAATTTTAGAGTTTTATCCTAAGCAAACTTATAGATGGCTCCTTTAAATGGCTCCTTTATAGTTTTTTAACTTGTTGCTCGCCTTGAAAACAGCTACGGAAGCTGGCATGGTGTTAAAACACACCAACCAATCAGAAATCACGTTATTAAAATCTAAATCAAGCCCACATATGACATCATGTAAAACTAGGAATATACATGATAAAGCTGTGACACATTGTGTTGCATGTAATGTACAGCATATTTTCTATGTAAAAAACTCAAGAAAGTATTGATTAATGTTTCAGAATGTCTCACGCATATCCGTCTTTCAACACCTTGTAATTTCCTCGAAGTGGCCGATCTTCTAGTGTTTTCTTAATTTGGCAATCCCAGAATGACAGTCTGTTTGGCATTACGGCACTATTTTCGTGTTTATTTTCTCAGCACTATAAATAACCCGCTCGTCTCAGCAGTGAGCACTAAACAGGGCATGATGGTGATAACCTTTCATTAATTTCGGGTTTCCTCCCTCGTGGATTTATTATTGTTAGGAGAGGCCAGGTGTAGCGCCGCTCGGACTGTAATTGTGAGCAAGCTACTTAGTCGAAGACCACAGCGGTAATAAACCAAATTGCACAATAAATCCTTCCCAGATGGCCTGCAAAACAGTGCACACCACTCTGTCAGTGTGTGTATGTGTGTGTGTGTGGTGTGTGTGACAGAAGACATGAAGTTACATTTTCACACCTCACATACTCTCTCGGGTGTCTGTCACTTACTGACTCATGATTTATGGTGTCTCTGGTCAGTTTGCCGCCTGAAAGAGTTAGAAACTGTATTTTTTTACGCTGTTTATATAGTTCATATGAATTTCAAATCATACTATACATAATTCCTGTTACTCAAACAGTAGAGGATGGCAGTAGCAACATCAAGGTCATGGGTCTGATTCCCAGGTAATGCATGAAGTGATAAAATGCTTGCCTTGAAAGCAATGCAAGTTACTGGATTAAAGCATCTGCCTAATACATAATTACCTAAATGGCACGTATTATTGAAATAATTTTTCACCAAAATATTTATGCATGAAGTCACACATCAAGCCTCATCTTTTCTCACTTCTGTACATTGTATTGTAGCTGTACATTGTTTTTTAACTGGTTATGTCATGGTGATTGATTGTCATTAATTATTCACCCTCATGTCTTTCCAAACCTGTAAGACTTTTAGTTATTCTTCGAAACATAACTGAAGATATTTTAAATGAAATCCCTCCATTGGCAGCTACGCAACTACCACTTTGATGCTTCAAAAAGTTCATAAAGAGATCGTAAAATTAGTCCAAATGAATTGAGGGGTTTAGTCAAAATTGAAAGATGATCACTTTATATGATGAACAGATTGAATTTAGCTTTTATTCACATACAAACATGATCTGCAAAAAGAATAATTGCTTGTTACGTAAGAACAAATGTCATATGTTCTTGAGGAAGCTCAAACTTGCGTAACACGGGATTGAACCTCACACACTTCAAGCAAGCATGCTTGAGCATCCGTTTACCATATATGATGTGTGAGTTGATGAATGTTTATATGTGTATAATATCTAGTTAGGGCTGGGTATTCACCAAGCGGCAACCTCCCGCAGTTTCTCTTGAAGTCAATACGGAAGCGACTTAAAGGAGTACTCCACTTTTTTTGAAAATAGCTAAGCTATGGTAAAAGTGCTACCGCCAGATACAAAGATCGGCTGAATGGATTCAAAAACGGTAAAACTCAACTATTTAACTCTAGGGGACTTGCAAAATGAGCCTATTTAAAAAAAAAGCGGAGTTTTCCTTTAAACTGAAATTCATCGACTGGCTGCTAGAGACAGGCTTCCGATGGGAGCAGAATCTCATTGAGCTTCATGTTAAAATGCCCAACTTTACAGCAGAAAAAAAACATGTTTACAGCCTGTTACAAATTGTGGTTTTTGTCTATACTGCTAATTTTGCCCTTCATGACAACTGTGAGGGGGGTGAATTTTTGTATAACTCATTCGTTTACATTATATAAAGCCTTAAAGTTCTGCATAATTAAGGGCGTGGCCACTTTGAGTGACAGGTGGATAGCCATTTATCTGCTGTCTGTTAATCATCGCGTCACCTCAGCTCCGCCCACGTCCCACCTCTTTGCCCATTTTCTATTATCCGGGAGTGACGCACAATGACGCGCTGCCAAGATGGCAATGGCCAGCTCGTCCCTACTTTTACGCTTCAAAACTGCTCTTCAGAATCCAATGGGTGACGTAAGGGACACTATGTCCATATTTTTTACAGTCTATGGTATTGACACAAATTTCACAATTCGATTCGATTTCGATTCACAAGCTTGCAATTAGATTTCGATTCTATATCGATTACTTTGGATATATATAAGGTCAGTTGTAGCCTACTATAATATTGAAGGTAAAAATGAACTGATTTGTATACAAACACTTAAATTACACTCAAGGATGTTTTCTTTTATAATATATTAAATATGAACATTTAAATGGTGGCTGTCATAAAAACTTGCCAGATTTATTCAAACATGCATTCAATATTGAAAAACATAAAAAATTATAATGAATATGTAATATGGTGCATATAGTTAGCAAAATACTCCTCTCTAGAGTAAATTTTTCTAGCTGATTAACAAGTTTATGGACACTGAGGTAAATGTGACGTTACATGACATTTGTTTATCAGCTGTTTTCCTGACGTCTTTCCATGGTTAAAACACTGATTGAACGATTCCATGTGACATGACACGGATTTCGTTAAGCTTTAATCTATCTTTTAACACACTTTCAGATGCTCATTCATGTTTATTTTTCGCTGTAACTGGTATTAAGGCAGAAGAGAAGATCAGTTCATGTGCACTCCGCGCTGCCGCTTCTCTTGAGCTGAGCTGAGCCAGAGCGATCTCGCGCCAAAGCGGTATTATGATTTTGAAATTTGTAATAAAATGGACGTAATTTGAAATCTGAGACTTTTGTTTCATATGAATAGTAACAAAGCACAAAGATTATTGCGATTTATTGGATGGGAGGCGCGCTACAATGTTCTGTTCATTCATCTGAAAATAGGATGACTAATCGATTCTTGGGATTTAAGAATCGATATTGGTTCGTAAAAATGAGAATCGATTAAAATCGAGAAATCAATCTTTTTTTACCCAGTCCTAATAATAGCCTAAATTCAATCTGTTTGTCATATAAACGGATCGCGTCTCTCCAGAAAATTTGGACTAAACTGCTCAATTCATATGGATTAGTTTTACGATCTCTTTATGAACTTTTTAAAGCCTCAAATTGGTAGTTGTGTGGACCGTCAATGGAGGGACAGAAATATCTCAGATTTCATTCAAATATCTTCATTTGTCTTTCAAAGATGAACAAAAGTTCGGATTTGGAACGACATTAGGGTGAGGAATTAATGACAGAATGTTCATTTTTGGGTGAACTATACCTTTAATGAAAAAAATTATTTATCTATCTACCCATTAAGTCACGCATAAATCATCATCTGTGCATTGCATTCTAGCAGGAAAGAGATGTTTGTCTAAATCAGTGGTCTCAACTGGTGTGTTGTAGCTTTGTATGAAGTATGAAAAAGCACTGCTACATAAAAAAAATCTAATCAATTAACAATTTAATCATTCTTCGTCTACTTTTAGAAGGGAGAAAACTCTTCCCATATCTTTTGACGATGCCATATGTGGTGTGTCCATTCAAACTCTCACACAAAATTTGCTTTGAACAGTTTTGGTACTTGATTTCTTAAAGCAACACCAGTTGAGACCCACTGATCTAAAGCGTTTCATCTTCAAGACTTTGAGCTGGGACAGGACGTGGACTGAGTGACGGTGATTCAGCAGAATCCATTGGGTTGTTGCTGAGTCTCAGTCTCCTGTGATGTCAGTCATGCATGCGTGATGGTTTCTGTGAACAGAAAGGACAGCCGTTAGTTGAAAGCAGATTGTTCAGGACCTTTTGTTTAGCTCACTAAAGGACTGTGAGTGATTGTACATTGACAGACAGTCAGGAATGATGACGCTGACCATGAGTCAGTCTTTTGTGGAGCATCACTCCATTGTGTGCCATACAAGCTGATGTTTATGGGATCCTTACAGTGACCTCTAGTGCTCGACTCCATATTGTATGCGAGGTACTGTTATTTTACCTCTACAATAGTTCTGCAGTTGTTTTTAATATATGAATATAATTGTGTTGTAATTAAAGATACACTTTTATAAAAGTGTACAACAGACCCTGATATATGTGCTCTGGTTATTATTTGGTTAAATTATTTGGGTTATTATATGTATTTTTCCATTTATTCCTTCCATTTCCTAGTGTTCTTTAAATTACCTTCTTTTGTGTTTCTGCCGAAAAACTAAAGTTCCATTTATTTATTTCCATTGAAGCTTTAGCCGACATTTAAAGATGTTCTTCTGTGTACGACTCTTGCAGAGACAGATGATGGAGTTTTATTAGTTTAGGTTCTGTAATCTGTGTGGGAAATTGTTAATCCAACGTCAGGCTTTCTCTAACTGGAAAGACTGGTTGGAGAACAACCAAACATGCCTGTGAAAAGCCTTCACGTTTCTCCTGACATGTGAAACAGAGTTCACTTGGCGTTTTCCTGTAGTACCAGGTGCAGATGTTGGCAGGCTTGGCTTTCGTAGGCCATTATTCCCCAAGAGTTTTTCTGATTCCAGTCTTTCTATCAGTCTCAGGGGTCTTGTTTTCTGCAACGACAGCAAATTTGCTATACAACTCTTTCAGAACGGACCACCATTGTAAATTTGATTAGTGCATGTGAAAATTGCCCAACTCTGTGGTTCTAATGAATATATTTATGAGTCCAATGTACAAATCAATTTAATTACCAGTAGCCAGCTGGTGAAGTCAAGTTCAGGGATATATTTTGGTCTCCCAGAAGATGGAAATATTTTACCCCTGGTGTCCCTAGGTACTTTAGAAGACTTAAGACTTTTAGAAGAAGTCTCTCTCTCTCTCTCTCTCTCTCTCTCTCTCTCTCTCTCTCTCTCTCTCTCTCTCTCTCTCTCTCTCTCTCTCTCTCTCTTTCTCTCTCTCCCTCTCTCTCTCTCTCTCTTTTTTATATATATAAAATTACACTAGGCCTATATTGCCAAAAGTTTTGGGACGCCTGCCTTTATATGCACATCAACTTCAATGACATCCCATTCTTAATCTGTAGGGTTTAATATGGAGTTGACCCACCCTTTGCAGCTATAACAGCATCAACTCTTTTGAGAAGGCTTTCCACAAGGTTAGGAGTTTATGGGAATTTTTTAGCATTCTTCTAGAAGCGCATTTGTGAGGTCAGTCACTGATGAGAAAGCCTGGCTCGCAGTCTCCGCTCTAATCAGGTCAGGAGGTCAGGCCAGTCAAGTTCCTCCACACTAAACTCGCGGCCATGGAAACCCATTCCATTAAGCTCTCTACGCACTCTTCTTGAGCTAATCTGAAGGCCACACAAAGTTTGGAGGTCTGTAGCTATTGACTGCAGAAAGTTGGCGACTTCTGCGCACTGTGCGCCTCAGCATGCGCTGACCCCGCTCTGTGATTTTATGTGGCCGATCACTTCGTGGCTGAGTTGCTGTTGTTTCCAATTGCTTCCACTTTGTTATAATATCACTAACAGTTGACCGTGGAATATTTAGTAGATAAGAAATTTCACGAATGGACTTATTGCACAGGTGGCAACCTATCACGGTACCACACTTAAATTCACTGAGCTCCTGAGAGTGACCCGTTCTTTCGCAAATGTTTGTAGAAGCGTCTGCATGACTAGGTGCTTGATTTTATACATCCTAATACTTGTGACAATGTAGTGTTTATATATGTATATATACTATATACATACACACACACACACACACACACACATACACACACATATATATACTTGGCGAAAAGTATTTATTTGACAAAAAAGTAGGTAACACTTTACAATAAGGTTCATTAGTTAACATTAGTTAACTACATTAGTTAACATGAACTAATAATGAACTGCACTTATAAAGCATTTATTAATCTTTGTTTATGTTAATTTCAACATTTACTAATACTGTATTAAAATGTGTTAGCATTTGAACAAACCATGAACAGCTGTATTTTTATTAACAAAGTTAATTTTTATTAACTTTTAACAAAGATTAACAAATACAGTAGCAAATGTACTGCTCATGGTTAGGTTATGTTAGTTAATACATTAACTAATGTTAACTAATGAAACCTTATTATAAAGTGTTACCAATGAAAACATGTTTTTTATATCAATTTGTTATATTCAGTATAATTTTTAGGTTCCAGGCTATTTTGTTTTGTAACTTGTCTTCTGTAAAATAGATACGAGGATAATGTTGGAAAAAGATGTTTAGAAAATGTTAATATTTTTCCATTTTGTATGCATTTATTGTAAATCAGAGTTTTCAGGACTTCGACAGCTCCAGGAAACTTCCACCTGAACCAAACTATGCATAATGTTGTGTACAAAGATTCTCAACTATGGTGTTAAAGATATTAGAGAATGATTTTATATACTATTTTACTTTACACTATATGTGTGTAAACATGGTGAAAAATGGGTTTTCCCCACTATATACAATTTATCTATTCATTGTCTCTATTTTGCATATTAATGTGTTCTTCGGGCAACATGTAATGCAAAAAAGAAGTAGCTATAATAATGAGAGTAATAACCAAGTAATAACTTGGCAACATTTTCATAATATCTCATATTTCATAGAAGATATAAGATATGATTTCTTTCCTATTCACTTATGTCGTCTCCCTAAAATGTCTGCATGTCCTGGTGTATGAAACACATTTCTTATAACAGAAAGTCATATTCTGATTTGAAACACCACTAAAGTTGTCTTGAAAGGTTAATTTATGACAAACAATATGGAAATGTGTCAGATTTAAATAATTACAAATATTATCATATATCCTATAAGAGTGCTGAATGTAGACATTCAGTCAATGTCAATGTGAGTCTCAAAGACATTTGCCAAAATATACAGTCCCTCCAGAAAAACGCGATTATGCGATCTCATGATTTAATGCATAATCAGCCAAAGTCCGCATATCTATGCGGGGGCCGCATTTTTTTCAAATACATTCATTTTCGTTGTTGCTTTTTTTCTCTTTTTCATCAAACCACAGTTTTTGCAAGTCCCCGCAATTTTATTGCATAAAATTGCATAAATGATACGATATGATACATACATACATACATACATACAATAATACATTTATTAAAATATTAATGACATAACGGTAATGCAAATTAGGGGAAATGTGCTCCAGTGCTGCATACTATGCAACTGTAAGACTGTGAAAACTGGAAGAACTATAAGAAATGGCGACTCTCTGAGAAAACAAAGGAATTTAACATCTGAACTTTCTATTGTGTATTTAGTGTCCCCATCCGAGTTAATCACCCAAGGATTGCCTTAATTCACATGTCTTTCCCTTCTCTGCCTCTCCCCCCCATCTATCCAACACAATTCACCCAAAATATATATGGGTTAATGTGAACAAGTACTATACAGTATTACACATGTTTGGTATCATTTGAAATGTCTCAGTGCGACTGGTACAAATGTCTCATTCTCACAGAAGTATAACAAAAGTTAAGAAAGGTTTTAAGAGTTTAGAGATATTTTGCTTATTGTGTGTGTGGGTGCGGCCAATTGGTCTTTACCTCCTGTCGTCAATACAGGTCTATAGGACTTGATTAATGCTAATTCCCATTGTGAACTCATGTTTACATTTGAAATAGTTTTCTGTCTTTGTCTGGTATTTAAGGAGATGTTGCAGGAGGGTCAGGGCACGAACCTTTACATCGGTCAGCCCGTAACACTGAGTGTCTTCTAGACACTCAGCGTTATGTCATTTTCAGAAGTCAGGTATCCATATTTTATTTTCAGAGCATTTGATGGTATGTTTGGATTATATTTGAATTGATCATGTAATTGGCATGATACATTTACCTGAATAATAATGAATTGTTATATTTGATTTATTCTGACTTACTATTAAATGATTGATTTTAGTGCATTATGATGTATCCTTTGTTACCGCAAATCTGCGACCAGGGTTAAGTACATGCTAGATCTCGGATTGTATGGAGCATGAGGCACATCTGGCGAGATTCTAGATTTCTGACTAAACTGTTCTACTTTAACTAAGGCAAGTAAATTTGGCATCGGGCCAAAAAAAATATTTGCCACTACATGCCTTCTATTTTTTGTAATAAGTCAAAAATGACAAGGAGGCCGCTTCACGCAATACAAAGTCAATGGAGACATTTGATTGTCCCCCCCCCCCCGGTGGGCGTGGTCTTCATAGTATGACACGTGTCACTCTGTCTCTATTCCACAGATACTTTTGAATGTCTTTCAGAACTTTTTCAAATTAAAAGCTCTCAATTCATCCCAAAATAAAACCATTGCTGCAAAAACATTCTCATACTTTTTTTTGAATGCAAAATCACTAAAGATAAATTGATTATGTGCAACTGATGTTGTAATCTCTCCAGTTCGCACATCCTGCTCCAAGTGGTGCGCGAACACGGGTCTTTCTGCATTGGAGTCGGACTCCCTAACAATCACAGCAGTCACAGCAGTGAGATTTACCTGCACAGCTGTCACTAGCTGGCCTCCGTTACACTATCATGACAGATCTATTTCATATTTCATCGCTGCGGGCGTGGGCCAGATATTATTATTATTGCCGACCACTGTAATACGGCATTATTTTATGGTACTGGCCATAACCTCTGGTTACTGTTTCAGCTTTAAGTTGTTATATAGGTGACTGTAGGGTGCTACATGGATACTTTTTAACAATAGCAAGCATGGGCAGCATGTTAAATCACTTTAGCCATAACCTCTGGTTAATTGGCCCGCATAACGGCCGGTGCGCAGACCCTGTGCGACTCTGAGAACGACTCTGAGAACCGAATGAATGATTTCAATAAGAGTAAAGAGTTAAACATATTTTTTAAATGTGTAGTAACATTTTTATACAAATTACCTAATAACCAATCGGCATTCTAACCTAAATTCGACGTCATGATAAAATGGAGTCAGATAAAGGTAAATTGGAATTCAATTACTTTGCTCCGTTGAAAACACCGGACGCGCAAGAAACCTTCACCTTCCAATCATAAGCCGTCATTGGGACGATTGGGCGGGCCTTACACAAATTATAATGATCTTTTTTCATTATAATGAAAAAAAAGGGGGGGAGGTCACACCATCGGTTTAAGAGGGCTTTATATGAAGACAGTAAATTTGCTCTTTTTAAAGTAAAAGGATTTTTGAAATAAGCAAAAGATATTGGAAAAATCTGACATTGTAATATTTTGTTTTCCGCGATTATATATTGGGAAATGAAAACAATTTCACCAGGCGATTTGAAATAGCTCTATTTGTAAATAATGAATCATTCTAAGATGTTGTAGGGCATTGCATCTGCATAGAAATTAATAAACAAATTACAAGCGTGGGTAAATACAATAGAACAAAGACACAAACGATATAAGGAGGGCTTTGTTTTTCAGGTAAATTAACTGTATTCAGGTACATACATTGAATTATCACATGTAAAATAACACTGCATAGTTTTCACTGTATAAATTAACTATAAATACAATAATTAATTAATTAATACATCTTATTTCTGTTTAAGCTACAAAAGTGATTTTCTTATTATCTTTTGTTGTTTGATTAACATTGCTGACACAAAAAGCTGCAGTTATATTTGGCTGCTGTCACTTTAAGATGAATGCACGGCTCAAATATAATGATATGCTTTCACAACACAGAGAAACTCACCGAGATGGGCATTTTGACTTAATTTTGCGTGCACATGTACATTCAAGCACAATAGGACGAGAAAGAGAACTGAATTTGGTGTTCACATGCTGTATGCGTGGCTCTGTGTGTGTGCACACAGAAAACAGAGCGCGAGTTACAGTCTTCTTGCTCTTGATATTTAAACTGACAGGACTTAAAAACACTAGCCTGGCTCCTACGTACTTCCGCTCAATTTTCATTTTCCTTCAGTACTCCGTCTGGGACTGCGGTATATTCTTAGGTTTTCTCCGAACAATTCATTCCGTTGTGGCACCTCTGCCGAATATCCGGAAGTTAAAGCCGGAGCAAGAATAATCTTTGCTGAGTTTTGTTGGTGGCCATGATGTTGTGGTCCTCCTCCCCACAGGGTTCGGGAAAAGTTAGATTTTCTATCTCGCTCTATTAGTGGTGAAGGAGTTGGCTGAAGCCCTATTCGGACGGTAATTGTTTCTCGTGGGGTCGTAAGGTATTGTCATCATTTTAACATTACATGGTGATTTTTAATGCCGTCCGTCTCCCACCACCCGCGTAAAAATCCCCGGCCGAATTACCTACTGCTTTTGACAAACACCAAGGTTGTGTGGTCATTTAATTGCTGTCCGAATCCACATCTCTGAGTTTTCAAGAATATATCACTTCAAAATTCACTGTTTATATCCTTTTTGACCACTGCAGAGCACAGTACGGTTGCGCTTCACTGTAATTTGGATGCATTTCTAGACTTGTATTTCTATAAATGCTGGCAAGTATTTTCAAGAGCAATATATTTCATCACTCAAAAAATAAAAAGAAGAAAAGCATGTAAACATTTGAATTGGGCCGTTATTTACGGCAGCATTTATTGTTATCATACCAAGCATATGACATTTTATTTACAGTATACATACTATCATGTTATTTGACCACGTGAGCAGCACATTCCCGATCACAAAACTCTCCACTCCACCGTGAATAAATCACAATCCGAATGCACAGGTTTTAGTTTTTATCACTGAGGTGGCGTGCACATTTATTTTTACGGATTTCCATGTGAGAAACAAAGGCGAACGGCGCATGTCACGACCAAACGTTAACGATTGTTATGGCAGATCCAGAGTGGCTCTTGGCAGATCCAATAGTTTTTAACTATTAAGGTATTAGTATGAAGGAGTACCCGCCCTCATGGAAGTAAAAGCTTGTCAATGGAGAGTGGCCAGACTCTCTGTACAAATGAAATGTACGAGAGTCTGGTAAGACCAGGCTATAAAAACACATGCATATGATAAACTTTCACTATATGATGGTTAAACTTTGCAATTGACCTATCGGTAAGTCCCTCCCCTCAAACACCGATGAGCCAATGGCAGTTGAGTATCAGTTGCACGGGGACCGGAACTCGGACATCTTTAGGTTTCAGCGCCATAGAGAAACATTGGAATATCCGAAGCTCTCATCAGTTTGATGGTGTTTATGCTACAAAAATGGTATAAAGGTGAGCCTGGGGTACTGTAACACTGATTCCAGGTATCCTGAAAGTATTTTCTGCCTGTCACACTCTCATTAAGTTACGAGTAAAGTTAGTGAGTCCATGCTAACATACAAACCTAAATAGCTCACTGTTCTCACGTCATGTAACGTTAATGGTGTAGGTCAAAAACACAAACAAAATGCTACATTTCAGTGCCTCTCCATATTAAACTGGTTAAATGTCCATTAATTTAATCTTACCTTGCGGTACATGAAAAGTGTTGATCCGGGATGTTGTCATCTGTGATCGTGACGACCGCAACATGAGGCTTCCCCGCTTGCGTTGTGATCTGTGAACCCTCGCTTCCAAATTAATTTTGTTACCCACCATATTTATTTTAAAATCTTTAAATATATATCCCTCCATGGCATATTTAAGTCCCACTTGAATGCTCCTCGACGAGAGGTGGTCCTTCTGTTTCCAAAAATACACTGTCATTGTAACGTAGTTAGCAACTCTGTTTGTTTGTCCAAGTTAGCAACAGTAACTAAGAGGGGTGGGGCTTACCGATAGGTCAATTAATCAGCGAATCACATGTGTTCCGAACCGGGGGATAGCTGGCCCATACAGATCACAGATCAACTACGATCCCTATAGTTGACATTGCGGATGCGCACATGGCGTTATCGATGCTAAAGCGATATATCGTGCAGCCCTAGTTGCAATACTGTCTACAGCCATCAACCTCAGTCAAACTTTGTTGCAGAACTTCTAAAATATTTTTTTTAAATTCTAGGTTAAAAACGTTCATAAGAGGTCTAGAACCTAATCTTACTAGATCCGTGTTCTGCCAGAAAACCCTCAGCAAACTCAACTTCCCAGATCTGTTTTTGTTTTTATAAATCTGTTTGCCTAGTTACCATTTTTATTATATTTTGTTTACACTGTTTTCTCTGCCATGATAGGTGGTCTCTGTTAATAATGAGTGAGAGATATTTCACCGTTCGCTTCTTTTTTTAGCCATTCAAGAAGTGGCAGTGCTCAGCTTGGTTTTAATGTAAGAGACGTCCATTCATCCGCATGGAGTCTGGTTAGAAGACGTCTGCCAGAGCCAGACTCAAACCTGTCCCGAAGCCCAGACGCCTGCAGCTCCGCGAGGGAATGCCGGCCGGATGTTTGGGGTTGAAATGGGTTGGGATGTGGAAGTACGGCTGCCACCTTGAGTCCAGGTGCTCACGTTGACATATGTCAGAAGCGTTCGGTTGCCCAAATCAATTAGCTTCTGTCGTGTCGAGCAGGGAGGACAAATTGGCAAAGTGTTTTGTTTAAATAAATGGCCTTGGTCTAGTTTTTCCACGGGGAGCAAGGCTTGTAGGAATGTGTGGTCTCATCGTTCTTAGAAATAAGTTGTTGCAGCATCGTCCGTTGACAACACGTTTACTTTTTCACACCGTAGCAAAACCATAAACTGAGACCTCCTGGCTGTGGCCGCACTGTTAGAGATTGTGTAACGTGGTATATTTATTGAGTTTCAATCCATCATGATGTGGTTTGTTTATAGTAAGCTCATGTTTTGCTTTATGAAGCATCTGTTTAATTGTCATTTGGGATCATTTTGGAATAAAGGAGGGATGCAGTTTGAATAAACCTTAAACCTAAGTATTAAACTTTGCAAAACTCATGCCGTTCAATTTCTTTACTTAGCCATCAGATTTGTATCTGCTGGACAATAAAACAGGCAAAAAACTCCCACGGACCTATGCTGGAGGACCCAAGCCATATCTAGAGACCAGGAATTGTTTTTTTAATGCAAATGAGAAACACTTATTTTTTATCAAACTGCCCGTCTCACAGGGACTCTGAGTTTCGGCAAACATTGATAAAGCACGCTGCCAAACATCACCATTTAACCGCAAAACACAAGCAAAACATTCTGTCTTGTCAAGCCGTATGAGTTTGTATTCTGGTGATAACACTGCTGCGTTAGTGTTTTTCTCTAATTGTTTTTGACAAATGTTTTTCCTCTGATTTCTCATTGTTATGAAGCAAGACACATGGTTGCTTGGAGACCAATGTTGAAGAGTTGTTTTGGTAATTGGGAGAATCACAAGAAAACATGACCAGGTCAAATTTCAAACCAAATTAAAAGAAAGAAATAGAGTAAATTAAATATTTAGTTTAAGACTGTTTATAAGGACTACTCACCAGGGTTATTATCGTAAACTAAAACTAAAAAGAAAAAAAAAAAACATTACTTGAAACAAAATAAACATTAACTGAAATAAAATAAAAACTTCTAGGTGCCAATGCAACATTTCTCATTTTTGTTATGTTTGATGTGAAAGACTAAAATAACAAACTGAAAGAAATAAAACTAATAAATACAAATTAAAAAAATGAATTTAAAAAACCATAAAAATGACAAAAACGGCAAAATTACTAACAGTTTAACTAAAATTAAAGTGAAAACAAAAAAGTAAAATAAATTATAGTTTTCAAAAACATTAACAAGTCAAGTCACCTTTATTTATATAGCGCTTTATACAATGCAGATTGTTTCAAAGCAGCTTCACAGTGTTAAACAGGAAAATAATGCAACAGAATTTGATTCGGCTGTAGAAACCAGGCTCAGTCAGGGTGCCAGTTCTCCTCTGGCCAACGAACAAACAGTGTGTGATTATGATTCAGGCAACATTACAAGTCAGAAGTCATATTAGATCATATTAGTGTCATCATGCCGGAGACTGTCGTTTCGATGAGGCCGTCACAGAGGAGAGTATTGTTGACACGGTCTCTGCAGACACTTCAGGGATGTGTTGGTCGTGTCTAGGTTCAGGTCCACCATCTGATCTGGATACGGCCTGGATCCGGCTGACTACAGTAAACCTCGGGATAAACACAGAGACTAACTTTAGCGTAGATGCCATTCACAAAAACTATAATAGTATATCAGTGATACTAAGATAACAATGCTATTAACTGAATAGGGGTGTAATGGTACATAAAACTGACGGTTTGGTATGTACCTCGGTTTTTAAAAGTCATGGTTCGGTACGGGTTCGATACAGCAGGGGAGAGAAAACTAAATATAAAATTGCTTTTTATTTATTTTTATTAAACAGTGCCATTTATCAACATGGACAGAATACTTAATATGCTTGTGTGGGAATTCGGATTGAAGTATGTTCCGCACGTAAAACAAGCCTGTTAACTATTAAAGATTGCATTCGGTACCGTTCGTTACACACGTGCACCGTACGGGAAGCCCTGTAACGAAACGGTTCGGTACAAATATGTATACCATTACACCCCTATATAATTTAATTACTATAACATAACATAAAACATAACATAACATAACATAACATAACATAACATATAACATATAACATATAACATAACATAACATAATATTTTTTTGCTGTTGATATTTTATTGACTTTTAAGCATATTCCCCCTCTTTATTCACACACACATTGTATTTTTTCTTATTTATATCAGCATTACATACATTAAATATTTTCATGATGTATAAAAAAGAGATTGTTGCCTCTGTTGTTGCATATTTTTATGATCATTTGGGGGAAATGTTCTTAATTGTCATCAAAAAATGTTTCTTTATTCAAAATATGTTTTCCTATTTCATTCTTTAAAAAAAAATATGCCCCAGGAGTGTTTTTGACAGGTGTTGTGTGATTATCCATGTCACTTACTTTTAAAACAACGCAATATTCCTTAGAAACTCTGCACCGTAACAAGTGGCCCTCGGGTTTGTGTTGAAAGTATAATGAAGTTTTCAGCCATCACATTAGATTTTCAGGTGATGTGATCAAGCCGCGAGTGAGTTTTCCAGCTTAAGTAACCTAAAATCTGCCTGTCTGGTAGGCGAGTTCTGAAAATATCGGCGCTTGTTTTATTTTGTCGTCTTTCAAAGGAAATGGTGTAATTGATCTTTACAAGGACGCTGTGAGTGGAATTCTCCCTGGTCTTCCTGTTACCTTTTCCAGTGTAATCAAATAATGGATTTCGTTTCAGAGTGCCGCAGTAGCAGAGGAGAGGAAATTATCTTCAGCAGGCTTGTTTATTTGACTTCTGCCATTCTGTTGCATATAAGCTCTGCCTTCTCCTCCGGCACTGTAACGTGACATGAACCAGAGACCCACGGAGGCCAGTGTCACTTGAAAATGTGTTGTAATTAAAATTGATCTGTCTAATTAAGGAACAAGACCTGTGTGCTTTCCACAGACCAGGAATCGGTCTCTGAAGTCATTGGCACTGAATTCATAGTCGTGTTGAGCTCTTTCAGTGTACTGCTCTTATGTTTTTTGTTTAGCATAATGATGCATAATATTTCTGGGCTGGTCATTTACTCACCTTTGTGTCATTATAAATCCATATAAGTTTCTCTTTTGAAACACAAGTTATGTTCTAGCTTGGTTTGAGCGCTGAAAATCTACAAGCGATTGAAAATCACTTACATTTGGGTAATGAGTTGATAATAACAAACTTTGATTTTGCCCTCGAGAATATCAATACATTTGATTTTAGCTAAAGTGTTTTTCAGCGTTTCTTTAAGAGAAAGGAGGGTTTTTCGTGAGGTCAGCAGCTGTCAATCAAACCATCTTCGGTCCCTCCGTCCTGTTTACATATCGAATTCGGACGCCTGTGTTTTCTGCGAAACCATTAACGATAATATCGAGATGGGTAAAAACACCCTCAATCTTATGAATACCTCTGTAGTATGATAACTCAGGCATCTCAGAAATGGTAAAACAGTCCTTCGCCGCTCGAGTAAACTGTCAACAGCCTGGAAAAAGTCCACAGAGATCCCAGTGTTCATGAAGTCTCTGAGCCATCCTGAATGGAATAACCGGACTGACTTCATTTAGCCTCACAGCTTTGATCAACCTGTAAAATTAGAGCAATTACTAAAATTAATCTGATATTTTGCAGAAGACCGTTTTATGAGCCAGGAATTGCAAATGGTACGGAAAAACCTTCCTTAAGCCTGAAAAGAGCCGTACTGTGAGACTCTTAAGGATCATGTTTTTTTTTTTTTCCCCTCTTTGGGCCAAATTCAATCACAACTTTTCCTTAAAATGGATTTGTATGCATTTAAGGAAATGCATGATTATTAAAATGCGTTTTTATAGAGCAGATTAAGTCGAATAGGTCATAAAAGTTAATGTATCTTTGTACGACGACTCAAAATGCAGAGTATATCAGAATACTCTCCTTTATAAATATAATTTCTCAGGCAAGTGGTTCTGGTTTCCGAGGATGATGGGAATTTTGGCTCGGATACGTGCGGAGAGTGAGGGATGAGATTTTACATACTTACAGCCATTTTTGTCTATTAAAAACTATTCCTCTCTGAAACGGTGGGACAGACATGGCAGTCGGTATGTCAACCTTGGTGTGATGCCAGGCCAGAGAGATCTATATTAAACTCTTCTGGCGGGCGGCGGTAAATGCTCCCCCTGTGTGTGCATGTGTGGGGTCCGTTCTGCTCGCAGACTTCATGCTCACTTGTACGTTTGCGAGCAAATATATTTATGACCAGCAAATGTTTACAGACGCCGAGAATTGCTTGTGTGTATTCCAGGACTCAAGGTGGATTAAGTTTTTACCTCTTCATGAAGAATAGCATCTTTTTCTTTTTTGGACGAGTTGTAGTCAGTTCTGTGAGTTTAATTGGCCCCGCACTCCAGAGTCGAGGATATTTCAAGGGCCCTTCAGTGGTTTTACCAACAAGAGCTCTTTATTGAGAATAGCATGTCGATTTCCCCCCCCCAATGCATTTTCAGTTTAAATTTAAAATGCAAACATTTTGATATATTTTTATTCTGTTCAAGTCTAAATAGGTGGATCTTGCCAGTTTCTATTTCTCGAAAATCAAAAGTGAATGACTTTTAGTTGCAGTTAAGCACATTTCAAATATAAATCAAAGCATAAATCATATGAATAATTAAAAAAAAATGTAAATGAAAAAAGTCTTAAAGGGATAGTTCACCCAAAAATGAAAATGTTCCCATGATTTACTCACCCTCAAGCAATCCTATAGGTGTATATGACTTTCTTCTTTCAGATGAATACAATCGGAGTTATATAAAAAAATGTCCTGGCTAATCGAAGCATTATAATGTCAGTGAATGGCAGCTCAAAAAAGTGCATCCATCCATTAGAAAAGTAATCCATACGGCTCCGGGAGTTAATAAAGGCCTTTTGAGGTGAATCAATACGTTTGTGTAAGAAAAATATCCATATTTATCATATTATAAAGTAAAATATCTATCTTCCGCCAGACTGCCTTCTGTATTCAACTTATGAAAAAAACTTAACTGACACGACGTTGACGTCAGACATAGTGTTAGCGTTTTGAACTGCGAGAGGCATTACACTTTCTTCGTAAGTTGAATATGGAAGGCGGTCTGGCGGAAGGTAGATATTTTACTTCTTAAAGTTTTAAATATGGATATTTTTCTTACACAAACGCTTCGCTTCAGAAGGCCTATATTAACCCACTGGAGCCGTGTGGAGTACGTTTATAATGGAGGGATGCACTTTTTTTGGGGCTTCAAATTTTGGACTGCCATTATAATGCTTGGATTTTTTTATAACTCCGATTGTATTCGTCTAAAAGAAGAAAGTCATATACAACTAGGATGGCTTGAGGGTGAGTAAATCATGGGGTAATTTTCATTTTTGGGTGAACTATCCCTTTAACAGTCCTTTAAATTGGCTTTATGTTTTTGTGCGATTCACCCAGATATTTTTTGATGCCTAATGCCATCTTTTAAGTTATTTTATTCTTTGAGAACAGCATTGCTTTCAGTAATACTTTTTTAATTGTTACCTGAAGGTAATTGCTTTACATTTTTCAGATTGTATTTTGTTCTCATATATAAGTGCGTCCTCAACATGAAATCAACTTTTTAACTGAGTAAGCCAGGTGTACAAGTAATCAAATTTTGCTCTTTGTTATTACTGTATATACGTCACAGATTATTAGTTGTGGTTTAATTCAGTTCAGTCCAGTATATTTATATAGCACTTTTCACATACGGTTCCAACCCTGTTTTACAAAGAATAGTTTTGTTAAACTCAATCCTCCTTTTTTTATCCTTTTGTAAGGACAGGTTTAAAAATATCAGTAAGTTAACACTACAGTCCTTCCATGAGATTTGCCATAATTCTAGAGCATACATGGGATATGTTGATTTACATAAGAACAGCTATCATTTCCACCATGATGGATGAGCTGTTTTTCCTCTTTTGGCAACAAAGTGAAATTATAGCACTTCACCAGACATATTTCATTACAGGTTTTTTTGTCCTCCTCAAGCTTAAAGATTTAGTTGCATGTGATTTAGACATTCCTCTGTAAACCTCTGTGCACTGGCTGATAAAAAAGGTTGAGATGATTATGTCTTTTTAATCTTTACATTAAACCAGGACACATAAAACATGTTAAAAACACTGCTACAAGTAATTAATCCTATTTCTAGGCTGTTGTTTATCTTGTCTCCATATCCAGACCACCATGACGTGGTAATTTTCTGTGGTTTGTTCATATTTATCTCTTGTTTTGATGCATTTCTCTCTGTTTACATTGCAGACAAGGACATTTTCTGTCACATTTGAGTACAGAAATAGTTTTAGGCCTTCGTTCTTGCTCATCACGCCATAAGTGACTCTCCTGCTCTCAAAATAAAAGCCCTTATCAGTTTCCTCAAGGTCTTTAGACACTGCGTCAGTTGCCTACAATGCGCTGATTTTAAAAACATCTTTCGGTAGATGTTACCAAGCGCTGATTGTCGCGTACTCCCCGTTTCGTTGCTGATTGAATTGCCTTTCTTTCCTCCCTCAGCTCCATCAGGCCGCTGAAGTGGCCCTCCTGAGAGGGGCCAGGGTCATTTCACCAGAGGATATCATCTTTCTAATGAGGAAAGACAAGGTAAAAGCACACAAATATGAGACATTACCGCAACATAAATCATTACCCTTCCAATTTGTGGACTACTGGTTTGGTTATTGAATAGTTTTATTGCTTTTGTAGTTCTGTTGCTTTACAATCACAGGTTGAAAGCAAGAATTAGGGCTGGGTAATATAAAAAAACATTATTTTTGATCTTTCAACCCCATTTCTTTATGTAGGTGATTTCACTCCATTTGGAAAGTAGATTAAATAAGTTTAATGCAAACACAAACATTTATAAATATAATGAATCAAATAATTTTAAATATAGGCCTAATGAATCAGTAAAAAGTGAAAAGTTTTTCCAATAAATATTTTTTAAATCATTTGAATAAAATATACATGAACTTGCTTAAATGGTTCTGCAAATAATTTTTTGATTTGATTCATTGAAATTGACAATCTGAACTGATTCACAGAAATGAATCAAACGTACCACTAATTACATTTTTTACTATTTACATTTTTCTATTCATTTTTGCAGTATTACAATATTCAAAATTCAAATGAATTTAGTTTTGCCAGCAAAATTGTGAATGTCCAATCAAACCAAAAATGATTCAGACACCAGATATCATTTTTTACATTTTTTTGCTAGTGGGTGCAGGACACTATAGTTCATTTATGTAAGTGAGGATAGCAAAATAAAGTAAACTGTGACATATTATCGCATGTTTTTTGGTTATCGTATAGTGGACTATACCAGTAAAATTGATCAAAATTTGAGACCAAAATTATTCAGATTTTGACCTGACCATGTTTTGCTTAAGTGTTTTTTCTTTAATTGCTAATGCGACCTTTTACACCACAGACTGAACAAAATTAAGCATTGCTTGGTCATTGGTTGACCTAAATTGGTATTATCTAATTGTGTACTTAAATTTTACAGCTGACAACTGATTGGTTGATTGTAATCCATTACATACCTTTCTATCAAAGTTATCTGACATCATCAAGATGAATTTGTTCTGACACAGTTTAAGAGTTCTTGTCATATTTTATTACCATTTTCTAAACTATAGCGGATAAACTGTGATAATGTGAGAAAATGTTGTTGAAGGTGTCTGAATACATTTTAGTTTGACTGTATAATCCAGCTAGAAATGTTTACGTTCTTGAATGTTATGGAGAAAAAAATAACTCAAATATCAGTTTTTGAGATGGATGGAGATTGTTTTAGTTTAAACACTGAGCCTGTTTTTGTGTGTGTTTTTTTACTCTATAAGAAAAAATTACGGAGGCTCATCAAGTACATGCAGTTCAGAGACTACAAATCCAAAGTCCTAAAAACCATCGACGATGAGGACCCGCTGGATTCAGGTATGATATGTAATATTTTCTGGTTTATCATTTTTAAACCTGACTTTTTGATAACAACAAACAATGATTCACTCACTTATTTAATGTTAAATCACATGCACTGCTGAAAGAAAGTAAGATTCACTCTGCACTCTAAAAAAAAAAAGGTTCTATATGGCACCAAAAATGGTTCTTGGCTTGTAATCATAGGGGAACCTTTTTTTAGTGCTATATAGCACCAATTTTGGTGCTTCAGTGGTTCTTCAGCGGTTCTTCAGAGGTGCTATATAGTACCTTAGTCAAAGAACCGGTGAAGAACTTCTGAAGAACCACTGAAGAACCACTGAAGCACCAAAATTGGTGCTATATAGCACTAAAAAATGTTCCCCTATGATTACGAGCCAAGAACCATTTTTGGTGCCATATAGAATCTTCTTTTTTTTTAGTGTGATCACAGTAACAGCGACCTTCATCATATTTTATTACGCCATTCTGGAAGAATTCAAATATTTTAGAACCGTTAATGGATCCAAACATCATGAAAATGATTTGCTTCCAAAAATGGATAAAAATGTTTTGCGATTCCCAACCCAAGTTAACATATTGTACTTTCATATATATCGCATCTTAGCATGTTTTCATTTTGAATGATTTTCTCCATAAGATATTCAAAACATTTTTCCCCCATCAACAAGCATTGCCTTAAACGACGAAGCCGTGCATAATGAGCAGAGTCAAGCGGGGTAATTTTGCACGCCACAGTCAATCAGCGAGAGTCATTAACCAAAATGCAGACAGAAGCTTTGGCATCAATCTGCTTTGAACAGTGCTCTGCCGCCCTCATCAATATCACCGAAAAATGAGCACAAGGGAGGAAAACCATCCCCAAACCTTCCCATGTAATGTCATGCGGAGTATCATTAGGACTCTTGCTCCTCATCTAGAGTGTAACTTGAGAGATGGAAGAACATTGAAATGCAGCGTTCCGATTGCACAGTCTGGAGTCTCCATGTCTGAACGCAGATGCTTTTCCATAGCTAGATCTTTTTAATGTGTGGCTCTTCTGCATGTTGTTTTGGCTCTGAAAGTTTTGTGACCCTATCCGTGGCGCTTTCAATCAGGAGATTATTGTTCCCTGACTATTATCTGCGTTATTGCATGCGATATAAAATGTAAGAGGGAATTGTTTCAGTGTGAGGAGAGAACAGCCTCTCTCTGTCCTCGGAGGCCTGCGGTGGGAGCCGGCCCGTGTTTGGAGGTGGTTTTTCTCTGGTGTGGTGTGATCGGAGGGTTGCAAAAGAGGGCAACGTAGAGCAGTGGGGTTTTGATATCTTTCCACACAGTGTTCGTGCAGTGACCCCTAAAACAAAACTAAACTGCAAATGAGGAACTTCTGTTCAACCGCTATTGCCCTTTTTTTTTAGGTTGCTCTGCAGATTTGGGGTGAGATATAGTGTAGCATGAAGTTGTCATTGTGAAATCCTTTTTTATTTCCTTACTACGTGTTCCAACATGGTGCTATTGTAAGCAATTCATTAGTGCGTGTTAAAATCTGAAACGATTTCCTTTTTATTTTCCATATAGAGACAATTTTCACCATGTTTGATTCTCAGTGTAAAACATTTGGTCTTGCGTGTTTTTCACCCATTCATAAATATCCTGTTTCACTCGGAAATATGCATAGTTACAGAAGTAAATGCTCTGTTGGTTGAGTGATATGTTCGTGTTTAGACATTTAGACACATTGTTCTGTAAACAGACGCTCAGTTAAATTAAGTTACTAATATTTACTAGTGTTCATTTAGTTTGATTTTAACGCACCATTTCATCATTATTATATTAACTAATTGTCCAGTTGAACACTTTGCAAAATATTTTCAATCCTCTGTTTTGTTGAATATCCTGTTTCACTTGAAAATACAAGTAGTTATGGAAGTAAATTGTAAGCACTGTTGGTCGAGTTTAGACATTTAGACATATTTTTCTGTAAACGGACGCTCAGTTAAATGAATTTAGGCAAGTCAAGAAAAAAAAAGCATGCTAAGGAAACTTTTGATCTGCTGTGTTACAGGCACATTTTAAAATGCCATTTTTTACTTGTACCTTTTAATTTTGAAGGATGAATCCAGTAGATCAAATATGTTTTTATTAGTGTTCATTTAGTTCGGACGCTCAGTTAAATTAATTTAGGCAAGTCAAGAAAAAAAATGCATGCTAAGGAAACTTTTGATCTGCTGTGTTACAGGCACATTTTAAAATGCCATTTTTTACTTGCACTTTTTAATTTTGAAGGATGAATCCAGTAGATCAAATATGTTTTTATTAGTGTTCATTTAGTTCGGACGCTCAGTTAAATTAATTTAGGCAAGTCAAGAAAAAAAACCATGATGAAACCTTTATGCATTTTTATTCACAGTCTTACCTTTTGATCTGCTGTGTTTGAATCACTTCTGATCATCCTGTTACAGGCACATTTAAAATGCAATTTTTTACTTGTACTTCTTAATTCTGAAGGATGAATCCAGTAGATCAAATGTGTTTTTACTAGTGTTTATTTAGTTCGATTTGAATGCATCATTTCATCATTATTAAATTAACTATTCATCCAAACCAAGATTTTCCAAGGCCTTTTATTCATATAAATATTGTATAAAATGTCAAATGAAGGATTCTTTAAAGCCAGAAATGCCCTACTAATTATGTGCGTCAATGTATTTGTATCATTTAAAAGGGAGTTTATACAAAGTGACTTTTTTACTGTTTGATTGAATTGCCCCGTTTACAGAGGAACTCCACAATTACAGTCTGTTCAAGGTTGTGCCGTGCCAGGACCAGCGAACCTGAAGCCCATAAAACAAGCTGTTATTTAGGTGTCATAAATTCAGTAACCTTGATTAAACATTTTCTGGGGCTATTTCTGTCATTCACAACCAGACGTTACTTCACAGAAGTGTGTTTAATCAGTGTATTTCCTTTCATTTAATTAACATTTTCCTTCTTTTTTTATTTTCCCACCCTGTAGCTGTAGGCCAGTAATGCCCACTGACGCTGAACAGCATGAACATGCTGGAAAAAGTGAAAGTCGTTTGCTGTGGTAGAGCTTGAAATTATGCTGCTGTGGGAATTATATACATAGTGAACAAAACATGTGACACAAATGAAAACTCACTAATTCGTCTTTGAACTTCTATATTTCTGGGCATTCATCAGCCAGCTTCATCAACTTCATGAGGTGCATCATGGGATATTTTTAAACACTAGTGAAAGAGGGAAAGTATTTGATGATGACACTTGAGGATGCTTTTCCACCCATATTTATATACAGTGCACAGCATAAATGAGTACACCCCCTCTGAAACTTAACAAATTCAGCTATTACTCTTTACTTAGAAGGCTTGTTAGGGTTCTTTAGAGATATAATGTTCCAGTTGATTAAAAATAGATTAAATGTTGTGTTGCCAAAATGAGTACATCCTCCTGAAAGTTAGGGTTAGGGTTTCTGGTGTAAGTTTAAGGCAATTTTTGATCAACATATAAGTATGTTGAACCAAAACATTAAAGATAAGTAATTTCTTGACCATAGTCTTAAATGAATCATTCAGGCTTAATGCTGACAATGGAATCACTTGGGAGAGAACTGTCAGGAAACTTATTTCTTAGCACAAAAGAGTACAAGAGGTACTGTGGATTACCAAATCATTGTTTTAAGTGTGAATAAGTAACACAGCAATTTAAAAAAAAATTGGACTTGTGACAAGGACTCTGAAATAATCAGGCCTTCATTTTAAGCTTTCATTTAGTGATGAGTGATAGACAAAGAAAACGAGAAATACCGAGCGAGTGTCTCAGAGCCAGCAAAAGCTATGAAAAGCATGACTGTTGATCTCACAGAGGAAGATGCAGCCTGAAAAAATTACTAGCATGGTTGTTGTTACCTACTATAGCCAAAGCACAATACAGTCAATTAGCCTTTTCCAAGACCCATATTTACAAAATATAGACTTCCGAGAATCCATACTCTAGTCTCATTTTGGATCTAACAACATCTATAATGTTATGGTGTTGCTAGAGGAGGAGTACAGTGAGAAGTGACTGGTTCCCACAGTGAAGTTCAGTGGTAGTAAAGCTTGGGATGTATGAGTGCTGATGGTGTGATGGTGGTCTAGTTGGTTAAACCACTGAACTGATACGCAGAAGGTTGCTTGTTCGATCCCAGCAGTCATGTCCCACCACCAGGATTGTCCCTGTAATAAGTGCACTGTAAATCGCTTTAGATAAAAGCGTCTGCCAAATGCGTAAATGTTAATGTAATGTAAATGGTGTGAGGGAGTCGTGCTTTATCAATACTGTCATGAATTCACACACTACTGTGTGATGTAATACAAAAACCTGAAACAGAACTCCTCTCCTCATTTCCCGAGTTTTTTCAACATGACAATGACGATATGCATTCTCATATGCATTCTTAAGTGGACCTGACTGAATTTATTGTGGGTTTTAAATAAATACTCTCTTATTGTCAGAACCTGACAAACACTTGTCAACCAGATTAACTTTTCACAAATCTGAGGGAAAATATTAAATTTCTTTCCTTAACAAAATATCTTAGAAAAATTTATTTCTTAGTTTCTACATGTTTTAACAGGTAATGTCGATTCAAGTCACAAAATAGGTTTGTGTTCCCTGATTTTGGTGGCAGGATGCAGAAGTAAATTTATGTTAATTAAAATAAAAAGTAACATCTTTAAAAAAAAAATGCAACTAACTCATATTTATTGGGTACAATTTTTCTATTCTGACTGTTTGAGTTAGGACTCTTGATTTAAAATTAACAAGTGGTTATCTATAGAATCATGTATTTATGTTATGATAATCATAGGTAGAACCACGTATATAAATGTAACTATATGGTTTCTATGGTATTTGTATGAAAAATAGTAGTTTAAATACACTATATTGCCAAAGGTTTTGGGACATGCACATGAAATTTAATGGCATCCCATTCTTAATCCGTAGGGTTTAATATGGAGTTGGCCCACCCTTTGCAGTTATAACAGCTTCAACTCTTCTGGGGAGGCTTTCCACAAGGTTTAGGAGTGTGTTTATGGGAATTTCTGACCATTCTTCTAGAAGCACATTTGTGAGGTCAGGCACTGATGTTGGACAATTAGGGCTGGCTCGCAGTCTCTGCTCTAATTCATCCCAAAGGTGTTCTATCGGGTTGAGGTCAGGACTCTGTGCAGGCCAGTCAAGTTCCTCCACACCAAACTCTCTCATTCATGTCTTTATGGACTTTGCTTTGTGCACTGAAGCACAGACATGTTGGAACAGGAAGGGGCCATCCTCAAACTGTTCCCACAAAGTTGGGAGCATGAAATTGTCCAAAATGTCTTGGTATGCTGAAGCATTAAGAGTTCCTTTAACTGGAAATAAGGGGATAAGCCCAACCCCTGAAAAACAACCCCACACCATAATCCCCCCTCCTGGCAAGTGCCAAACCCAGACTCGTCCATTGGATTGCCAGATAGAGAGGCGTGATTGATCACTCCAGAGAACACGTCTACGCTACTCTAGAGTCCAGTAGTGGCATGCTTTACACCACTGCATCCGATGCTTTGCACTGTACTTGATGTAAGGCTTGGATGCAGCTATTCGGCCATGGAAACCCATTTCATGAAGCTCTCTACACACTGTTCTTGAGCTAATCTGAAGGCCACACGAAGTTTGGAGACTGCAGAAGGTTGGCGACTTCTGCGCACTGTGCGCCTCAGCATGCGCTGACCCTGCTCTGTGATTTTTGCGTGGCCTACCACTTCGTGGCTGAGTAGCTGTTGTTTCCCAATTGCTTCCATTTTGTTATAAAATCACTAACAATTGACCGTGGAATATTTAGGCCCCATCCACATGGAGTGGATGGCGTTTAGCTGTATGTAAAAAAATTTTTTTATCATATCAGTGTTTTGTCCAGATGATTCCGGTGTTTTAGGAGCCTGAAACCGGTATTTTTTTAAACCGGGTCCCAGAGTGGATAAATCTGAATCTGGCACCCTTTGCGTTTTCGTGTGAACAGCCAATCCGTAAATTTTGTGAAACGGTGATGTCATTGCACCACGTCCCACGGTAAAGACTAGAAGGGATACGGCTAGGCTACGGCCACTGGGAATGCACACATCAATATTGCGTCATTTAATTACTGTATTTGCATTATTGTTTAGGGTTGGGGTAGGTGTAGGCGTTAATAAAACACTATCTGCTAAGTAGCAAATGTATTTATTGTTATTTTTCCGTGAGGTTTTGCCTCACTTCCGATCATTGCTGTACCCCTTCTAGCCACAACTTTTCTTCTCCGTTTTTAGTGTATTTAGTGCAGAATTACAGCGCCACATATTGGTCTGGCATGTATACACATTGTTTTGAGTCAGTTTCAGTGGTTTTGTGTGTATGCAGATATTTCTTGAGACGAGGGGGGAAAAAAAAGATTGGATAGGGAAAGCTATGACTTCGTGTGGATGTAGCCTTAGTAGTGAGGAAATTTAACAAATGGACCTATTGCACGGGTGGCAACCTATCACGGCACCACGCTTGAATTCACTAACCCATTCTTTCACAAATGTTTGTTGAAGCAGTCTGCATGCCTAATTGCTTGATTTTAAACATTTGTGGCCATGGAAGTAATTGAGAGACCTGAATTCAATGATTTGGATAGAATACTTTTGGCAATATAGTGTACATTTAGTATAAATATATTTGCACAAATGCTATAGCTTAATAACAAATGAATTAACTGTAACTGTAATTAACTATTATGACTAATGTAATTATATTCCATTGCTCTTTTAAAACATGTCTACATTAATAACATAATAAAATTCCATATGTATATCCCACATTTCTGCCACAATACTATGGTGCAGTTAGTGTTATTACAGATAATCCATGGAAAAGCCTTCTAAAGGGATCGTTCATGGCACAATGTTTCTTCTGTTTGTCAGCGCTGTTCCATTTTTAGTGCTCAAACATTTATCGAACACTTGTTATCATTATCATTTTGATAATATAGTGATAATAGTGATAGTGATAATTATCATTATCATTTTATCGCCCAGCACAGTATAAGTAAATACTGTTGTTCTATAGCAGATTTTTAATCTATATTTTAAGTGAGATAAAAGAAAGCTTTGGATTTCAGGGGTCTGGCATGCTTCTGAGCCGAGATGACTCAAGTGCAAGTGGGCCGCTGCATCTTGAGTCAGGTGTAAACAAGCCCAGCTGGCCTGCAGATGTGTGCTGGACGGAGAGTCAGCAAATGTGCCTGTTTCTGTCCTCTTACAGACAAATATAGCAGCAACAAGAGGCAGCGCCTGGCGCAGGACTTCCTGGGCTCCATCGACCAGACGGGGGAATTCTTGTCTCTGGTGGAGGAAGAGGAGGTGGATGAAGTCAAGCAGGAACGGCTGGAGGTGAGTAGGAGGCGAAGTCGCCGACAACTCCCAGAAATGTGCTACGGCCTGAACAACCAGAGCTCAGCACACCAGGGAGGGTGGATGACACAGAAATTCAAGGGGATTATCCTGAGGTCTCAGAAAGTGGAGAAACGGTTCATTCTTTCATGATAAAGATTGGCCAAACTAACCCTGACTCACTCTCTGCAAGAATTCACAAGATTTTGAAATTAACCAATTCATTTCTGGTATTGACGTCAAAACGTAAACATTTACTTGATTAGTTCAAAATATATGTATTATTTGGACAGTATTTGAATGTTATGTCTTACTAAAACCTAATTCTATATTATATAGTATATAAAGGGCTTGACGTTAACTTTGTTGCTCATCAGCCACTGTAGCTAGTGGTTTTCCAAAGTTACCATCCACTCAGCTTTTTCACTGGCCACAATTTTGACATCGATACCATGGGTAAAAATACTGTATAGATATTGTATTATTATCTTATAATTTGGCAGCCAGTATATTAGGCTGCTGTCACTTTAAGACCTGACAAACAAATCCATTATACTATTTTATAAAGCCAATATATTTGGCTTTATGTGCGCGCACTGTGGGTGTGAGCACAAAATCTGCAGAATTGAGTCAAATAATGCACAATACACACAATACCACATCGAAATTCAAGCCCTGTGACTCCAACAATTATCATCCGTAGCAAATGAAACGAGTGAGTGAGTGAGTGGAGGTAGGTTTTTGTGTCAACTTGCTGTCAGATGTGAGAGAGCAAGAAAGCGCAGATGATATCGTATATCTATTATGCAGGAAAGGAGTTTTGGAAGCTTTTCAGATATTTCATTGATATGTATTGAAAAATCTATATTTTTGACAACACTACATTGCACTTAGTTTATTATTTCAGATGCCGTTTTAAAGACAACAATTGAAAAATATATATTATATAAAATTCAACCCGTTAAAGCTACACTATGTAACTTTTCCGTCCACTAGAGGTCGCCTGTTCAAAACAAAGGCGTAGTTTGATGACGCCACGTTTGAGCGCAGATTCTCGGGACATGTGGTCTTCAGCTTACAGCCGGTGGGAAACAGTCAGGATAGGACTCGGGCAGAAATCATGTTCATGGATGCGATTATTAACATTACTGTAGTCTGAAGCAGAGCAGGACCGAGTGTTGTGGAGCTGAGCAAGGCTGCAGGAGCGATTGAAGAGCGGGACTGTTATTATGGCATTGTCGCTGGCGGGACTTTTATTATGACACGGTTGCCGGCGCCACTTCCTCTTTTCCAGTCATGAGTATATGAGGTAACGCAACTCTGTTTATCATATTAGACACATCTGAGTGTGTTGAAAAGGAAGGTATGACGTTCGCTCGGCGGCTGCTATGACACTTGTTCACACTGCAGTGAGAGTAAAGTGTTTCACTGAATAAAACCGGAAACTGAGGGTGACGCAGATATGACGCAATCGACAGGCGACTCCCTCACACGCATAGCTCACATGTCCCGGTTCCTTGGTTAAAATAGCAATTTTCTCACGAATTACAAATAGTTGAAAACATTTGGGATATTCTAAGTACTCAACTGAACAAAATATATAACACTGGCCTAGTGGTTTCTGGATATTTTACTGCAAAAATCCTACATAGTTCACCTTTAAAGTGGCTAGTATAGGAGTCCCTGCGTTACACGCCACAGCTGAAATCCACCCGCATTTGGCAGGTTGACGGGTGGTAATGTCAAGCCTTGATTATATATATATGTATACAATTATTTGTGGATAGCTAAGGATATAAGAAACATATTGGGGTTTTTTTGGTTGCACTTTATTAGGATGGTCCAATTTAGACATTCCACTAACTATAAGTAACTTTGCAACTTCATGTCAACTCTCATTAGAGTTTTTGTAGACTGTAGTAGACTGTTAGTAGAGGTGTTATGTTAGTGTTAGGTGTCAGGGTTCAGGTTAGAAGAAATAGTGTTAATAAAGGCCTTCAAAATGCTCTGACGACATTGCACACCAGTTACACTCGTCCTAACGTAGCGTAAGCATTTTGAACTGGGAGAGGCGAGGGCGCTACACTTTTTCCGTTAGTTGAATACGGAAGGCGATTCGGCGGAGGCTAGATAATTTACTTTATAAAGTTTTAAATATGGATATTTTTCTAACACAAATGCATCGATTCGCTTCAGAAGGCCTTTATTAATCCCCCGGAACTGTGTGGAGCAGTTATGATGGATATAGATGCACTTTTATGGACTTCAAAAACAGAGCAACATTCATTGCCATTATAAAGCTTGGAAGAGCCAGGACATTTTTTATTATAACTCCAATTGTGTTCGTCTGCAAGAAGAAAGTCATATACACCTAGGATGACTTGAGGGTGAGTAAACCATGGGCTAATTTTCATTTTTGGGTAAACTAACCCTTTAAATAACTAAATGACTAAAATGACTTCTTATAGTCATTGTGGAACAGAAGTTTGTCTTAAACAAGGCGTTTAATCATGTTAAATGTAGTCGTGAACCACAGGAGCACCTCATATTTAGACGACAATGAAAAGTGTGGTTTTGATACTCGTGTTTCATAAAAAACAAGAAGCAGAGGATCAAACTCCTGTCAGAAAGTCCGACTGGGTTTCATCCCCTCCACTAGTCTTAACATCTCATCTGAGTTTCCATTGTGATGTCAAATAAACTATGAGTGAATCTAGAGAGATTTGACCTGGCAAACGTCATTATGAAGTCAACAGGAGCGTTTTCGGTCTCATGAAGGGATAATGGTGAGGTTTCTTTATCAGTCCAAATCCGACATTGATGCGTCATTAAATGCTTTAAATGTCTGCGATATGAACGTGAACTTTTGTGGCATACGCACAGGAGTCTTTATAACATCCTTTTGTTCTCACTGTGCCAAGGGAAATAAATGGCCACAGCTGAAAGATGTAATTAAAGGTCTGAAGCAAGAACCGTGGACAAGGGGGTATTACCATGAGACTTTATACGTCCCGTCTCAATTAAAACGAAGCACCAGTCTGTTCTGGATGTGGCCAAGAAAGCCTGCGGTTTCCCCCAAAACTTTGTTCCTACTGAGTGTTTTAATGGGTATGTTTTAGCTATCAGGACAACCTTTTGGGAATAAGGAACCATATCCTTCTGGGCCTCCCACTTTGCCCCACTCATGAAGTCCTCGAGAGAAGAGCTTTATGGTTTAACCACACGGCACTGTGCTGCTTTATCTAGTGCCCTGTTCGCCCCACCGCCACCCCCTTGTCTTCTTTAACTAGCTCTTTTAGTGGCTAAGAGCACATGTCTGGTTTTCCTGTGCTCTTCCATCTGCTCGCCTTACCTGGTGCATGTAGACGTAATGGGGTTATCATGTAGTTGTCAGATTTCAGAGGGGTTTTTTTCCACAATTTTTTCTTTCTTTTAAATATTAAATTTAATTTTGACTTTTCATATTTCTTTGCTAGTAGCTAGCTTGTATCCAACCAATTTTTAATAACCAGTGTAGAAATCTCTGTCTGTCTGTCACAAGTTTACTTGCATTTGATGAGTGCATAATGTTAAATTCTTCTCATTCTTCATTTTGCACAACTTTTTCCAAACACAACTTTTTCATAATTCTAAAGTTTTAAATTCCGAAGCAGTGTTAATTTTGACAGCAAATTTTGATTTATTTTTAGTCATAGTCTTTTGAGTAAAATGCCATTTAGTTTTAGTCATAATTTAGTCACCTGTATTGTTTTGGGTTTAATCTAGTTTTAGTCGACTAAATATCATAAGATTTTAGTCAACTAAATCTACAGTAGATTTAATCTCCTAAAATCTAATAAATTTAGTTCAATTGTTATACATTAATTGAGCATTTAAGCATTACATACCCGACTGTTACTTGAATACATGTCAAAACGAACATTTTGACATAATTGTGTTTTTGACCGTTCAAGCGCAAAAATACACGAAAGAGAGCTCAATTCACTTTTTTTGTATGTTTTTTAAAAACACATAGTTTTTATTATTTTGTATTTCTGTTTTAGTTAGTATTAAGCTAAGGTTTAGCTAAAGCTTCAAATAAGTTTATTTATTTTAATTTCAGTTAACATTTATTTAATTTCAAGTAATGAAGATTTAAATATTAAATTGAAGATTGATGGTTTTTAGTTAACTATTATAACCCTGATACTTTATTGAATAATATGTGTCAAATACTGTTCTTAGTCTTTCCTCCTGACTATGAATTAAATGGGAATGAAATTAAATACAGTTTATTGTGTAACCAAAAACGTGTATATATATAATGCGTGACTTTAAATTATAAACAAGCTCGAAGTACACATTGACTTTTATTTTGAAATGTCTGCGTCTTACTATTGCAGTTGCAGCTGCTCGTTCAAGTTCAGATGAGGGAGATAAAATATGCATTGTTACATCCATCTAAAACATATTACTATATGAACATATTACTATATGAAGTAAACCGCCCTTCGAATGAGACGTTAAACCGAGGTCCTGACTCTCTGTGGTCATAGTAAATCCCAGGATGTTCTTCAGAAAAAGAATAGGGGTGTAACCCCGGCATCCTGGCCAAATTTGCCCATTGGCCTCTGTCCATCATGGCCTCCTAATAATATCCATATACTGATTGGCTTCATTACTCTCCACCAATAAACCAGTGTGTGGTGTGAGTTCTGGCGCAATATGGCTGCCGTCGCGTCATCCAGGTGGATGCTGCACATTTGCCCCCCATATGTAAACCGATTTGAGTAATGACAAATAAATTACATGTATAGGCAAAAACAATGGGATTTTTTTTTTCCCATTCACCAATCAATTTTCAGGTTTCAGGATTTTTTTTAACCAAACTTTGTTTAAAGATGATTCTCAACTATGTTATGAAAGATATAACAGAATGAATTGATATATCATTTTACTTTATGCAATATGTGGGTAAAATGGTCATACATGGGTTTTCCCATTCAATGCAATGTATCTATACACTATCTAATTTGCATATTGATGTGTTCTTGGAGCAACATGTAATGGAAAAAAAGAAGTGTAATAATGTGAGTAATAGTTGGCAACATTTTCATAATAATATCTAATATTTTATAGGAACATTGGTATGTAATTTATTTTCCTATTCACTTGTGTCTCCCAAAATGCCTGATAAACAAGCTTTAGGTCCCGGAGTCACAGTGGACATGTATGAAATCAATGCCCTGTTTTGTAACAGAAAGTCATATTTTGATTAGAAACCCCATAACATTTTCCTGAGATGTTGATTTATAACAAAGTCAGACTCTTATTTCCATAAGAGTGCTAAATTTGATCATTCAGTCATTTTAAAAACCAAGGAAAAGTTGTCCTGGTGAAACCTCAAAACAGTCCCTAAATGTGCTCTTTACAGGACAACCAGACTTAAAACTGTGACATGGTGTCAGAGAAATCCACTAAAATATAATGTTGTAAGAGGACAGTGGCACCCAGAAGGATATTGCATTATATTAATTATATTTAGATAAAATATAAACAACATATACAATTTTACCAAATTAAGATAAAATTTAGGAAGTATTCATATATGTTGTGTTTAAAAACAAGATTGTTACAGAAGTTAATTTGCCAACAATAGCCAAAATAGCTCAAAATACCCAAATATCGTCTGCTTCATTGGCCTGCTCAGAATATCAGTCTACCACTACTAGTAACTCACTTATTACAATAAATGAGACTTTTTCAAAGACCTAATTTGCATCGTCTATTTACTCTCTAGATTTCCTCACTGCTGTGAATAAACTACAACACTTGTCTAAATACTGAGGCCATTATTTCATAGGATTTCCAAAGCCACAGCTTACGGGTCAAACATCTGTCAGATGTCCAGTCCACTAACTGCACAACGGAACAGCCAGGGCAGCCGCGATCAGGTCGGACAGGGTTATAATTCACCCGCTCGCTCCTACACTTGATCAGCCGGCGATGGCTTCTCTTTTGTCAGTGGTGTGTGGATTGTGTTTCCTCAGGCAGATCATCCATCTTTCCAAGGACCCTCTAAGATCTCTTGACAATCTGTTATTTTCTCGGCCACATTCAGATGGGAATGCTTAAAAGTGTTTTTGTCATGATGTGTGGGATCCGCATTGTTTTGCCTTAATGCCATGATGACAGCAGGACGCTATTCTGGGACACTGGTGATCTGTCTTTTGCAAATTCCCTAGGAAATCGTAAATGCTTAAAACGGCAATGTAAACTCTTGCACTTTTGCTTGCTTCGGTTTTTGCAAAATGTTTTTTTTCTTGAAAGGTAAGAATGAACAGTAAACTAGTTAATAAAACTAGATGTTTTTGATTCTGAAAACAATGTAAAAGCAACTCTGATGTTATTCTCTCTATAAAAAAAATCTAACTCGCATCTTTGCGTGAATTCGCAATGTGCTTTGAAAGTGAATTTCTTTTTCGTCCATTTTATTTGTCTGTGTTTGTTTGTTTATTTATTTACATACTATTCTTTAATTATTACAAGACCACTTTTACCATATTATATATCATACTTATATTAAATATCATATAAATCATAAATCAATGCCCCTGGATTTAAAAGTGCTTTAGTGAATTTGATCCAGTATTTTTTTATTGTTTGTTTGTATGTTTATGCATTTGTTTGTTTGTTTGTTTGTTTGTTTCAACCTAGGCCACTTTTAACATATCATAGCATATTACTTGTTTTACCATATACCATGCCATAAAAATGCGTTCACCAAATTTAAATGATAATTGTTCATAAATGATTCTGAATGAAGTTTAATATATAATATATTTAAATGAAATTCCACTTCAGGTCTGAAAAACACATTACTCTTCTTTCTGTATATACATGATGGTGTATATACATGGTGTCTTTGCATGATATCAATATCATTTTTCTATGGTAGCATGTAATGGTAAAAAAATATTTGAAATGACATGCATGGGGAAATTAAAGTAAACCTGAAGCACTTTGCATTAATAATGCATTTTATAGGTGAATCGTTCACAAAGGTGGTCTGAGCTCAGTTCACTTCAAAGTGCTCTGAGATCCTTCAGAGCGTTCACATTTACCCCTAAATTAATGCAAACCGATCTCAAACCAAATAAACTGTGCCAGCATTTGTGTTTTGCTTTCGAAAAATGCCTATCCCTTTATACAGGACAATTGAACATGAACGGAGTATGTTTTATTATTGATTATGACCCTTTATGGGTTCAGGAAGTTGATCGTTTTCTCTGTGCTTTCTTTCAGGGATTTGTGAGTGGCATCAGGTGTCTTATTCAGTTCTCTTCAACCTGAAAGTGATTTTCACAGGGCTTTTAAACCAGCGCATATGGCTGCACAGAGATCACTGACTCTCTTTTTATTCATTTCTGTTTGATCATCTAAACTTAGCTGTGTGTCTGAATGAAATGCCCCTCAAATTTAATTATAGCCTGCCTCGGGCTGTTAATCAGCGGCGCGCGGGTGACGCGCATTGAAATATACTAGATATCCAAAATATATCTTGGGCCTCAGCCTATGGAAATCTCATCGCTAGCAGTGGTACAAATTGAGATTCCCTTTATCCAGACCACACTGGCATGAAATGAAAGTCGCGAACGGCCAAATCAAATATTTGCCAACGTACTCCTATACGGCCGCTGCGTCAGTTGTGGGTATAATTTGGCTATTAGCAGGTAGGTCAACGTTTTGATTTAATCAGCGGCTATACATAGTATTCAAACATTGAATCCCCCGCTGCTCTTTTCAGTCAATAAGCCACAGTCAAAACATTTCTCCTGTCTCTGGCTGACCGGTTGACAAGAGTTATTTAAAAGTGCAGCGGCTCCAGTCTCGTATCGCTCGCGGCCCAATTTGGAGCGGGACCCAGACACCGAGGCTGCTGCGAATTCCCCCTTCGAGCTGCAAAACGAGACCTCCGTTCGGCTCTTAACGACACTAATAGAAATCACAGTTCCAGCGCTGTGTAACGAGCAGGCGCTCGGCATCATTAATATGTATTTTCAAAGATGGAATTTCCAATGACTGCCAGCTAACTAAATAAAAAGACTCCGGTTGGTTTGGGTGGCCTGAAAATGATCCAGCCTGCCTCACATCGGGCCCAGAGCCCCGAGCGTCATGTCAGACAGTCCCCGCTAACCAGCACTGAGATGCATCTCACTCTAGACTGTAAAACAAATCCTTTGCAGCATGAGGGGGGGAAAAAACGGTCATAAACCTTGAACCTTTTTTTATGACACACAGCCTGGTAGAGAGCTCAAATTGACTGTTATGTGAAGGTATGAAATTGGTCCAGGATGAGGAAATGTCTAATTATAGGTTCTGACCTGCAACTTAACACGCTCTGCTGTAAATCCAAGTGAAACCTGTTGGGTAGCTATTAAGAGGGTTCATTACTACGCATGGCTCTCTTAAAGTTTACAGAGAGCGTCCTTCTCCTATGTTATGCTATTTTATCTTGTGTGGCGTAAAATGAAAATGACTATCTTGTTATTTAATCCTTAGAGTAGCTAATAAAACTGTGGTTTAAACCATGACATCAAACAGGAGCTCCATAATATTTTAATTGACAAGATTACTATGGGATCCAAAAAATTGTTCTCAGGAATTTTAGAAATGACACACTTCACCTTAAAACGCACATTATGATAGGTGACCTTTTAAAGTAATTTCTGTTTTTTTTTTCATCAAGGATGCGTTAATCAAAAGTGACAGAAATGTGTAATTTTACATAAGATTTCTAATTCAAATAAATGCTGGTTTTTTTTACTTTCTATTAATCAAATAATAACTGTTTTCAACATTGATAAAAGTAAGACATGTTTATTGAGTAGCAAATAAGCATCTTAGAATGATTTCTGAAGGATCATGTAACACTGAAGACTGGAGTAATGATGCTGAAAATTTAGCTTTGCATCACAGGAATAAAATGTACTTTAAAAATACACATTTTGCCAAAAGTTTTGGGACGCCTGCCTTTACATGCACATAACTTTAATGAGATCCCATTCTTAATCTATAGGGTTCAATATGGAGTTGGCCCACCTTTTGCAGTTATAACAGCTTCAACTCTTTTGGTAAGGCTTTCCACAAGGTTTAGGAGTGTGTTTATGGGAATTTCTGACCATTCTTCTATTTGTGAGGTCAGGCACTGATGTTGGACGAGAAAGCCTGGCTCGCAGTCTCCGCTCTAATTCATCCCAAAGGTTTTCTGTCGGGGTGTGGTCAGGACTCTGTGCAGGCCAGTCAAGTTCCTCCACACCAAACTCTCTCATCCATGTCTTTATGGGCTTTGTGCACTGGTGCGCAGTCATGTTGGAACAGGAAGGGGCCATCCTCAAACTGTTACCCACAAAGTCAGGAGCAATAAATTGTCCAAAATGTCTTGGTATTCTGAGTTCCTTTCACTGGAACTAAGGGGCCAAGCCCAACCCCTGACAAACAACCCCACACCATAATGCCCCCTCCACCAAACTTTACACTTGGCACAATGCAGTCAGGCAAGTACCGTTCTCCTGGCAACCGCCAAACCCAGACTTGTCCATCGGATTGCCAGACAGAGAAGCGTGATTGGTCACTCCAGACAACACGTCTCCACTGCTCTAGAGTCCAGTGGCGGCGTGCTTTACACCACTGCATCCGATGCGTTGCATTGCACTTGGTGGTATAAGGCTTGAATGCAGCTGCTCGGCCATGGAAATACATTTCATGAGTTCTTGAGCTAATCTGAAGGCCACATGAAGTTTGAAGGTCTGTAGCTATTGACTCTGCAGAAAGCTGGTGACTTTGCGCACTGTGCGCCTCAGCATGCTCTGACCCTGCTCTGTGATTTTACGTGGGCTACCGCTTCGTGGCTGAGTTACTGTTGTTCCCAATTGCTTCCACTTTGTTATAATACCACTAAGAGTTGACCGTAGAATATTTAGTAGTGAGGACATTTCACGAATTGACTTATTGCGCGTTTGTAGAAGCAGTCTGCAGGCCTAGGTGCTTGATTTTATACACCTTTGACCATGGAAGTGATTTGGAGGGATGTTCCAATATTTTTGGCAATATAGTGTATATCAACACAATAAACTAAATTTAAATTGTAATAATATTTCACAATATTACTGTTTTCACTGTGTTTTTGATCAAATAAATGCAGCCTTAGTGAGTATAAAAGACTTTCAAAGACAGGAATTATTATTACTGACAGGAAGAAGCCACCAAGCAACAGCATAGCAACACACTCAGAGCAGCCTAGCAAAGTGGCAGTGAGTTTTTCACTGGCGTGTATTTCATGACATGTGCTTAATGATGTTGATGCATGAAAATATATAATATTGTTCTTTTAATATTTTTTATACAGAGAATTGAGAAGATGACAAGAAACATGGATTCCAGTCTGTACAGTGATTTCTGTGAAAGTCGACAGCTGAGTTTCTGTGAGTAAATATTCTGTACACAATTGTTTTTATTTTGTTTTTGCATTTGGCAGACAGTTTAATACAAAGCAACTTCCGTCACATTGAAGGCACATATTTTATCAGTTCACGCATTTCCTGGGGATCGAACCCATGGCCTTAGCATTGCTAGTGCCATGCTCTATTGTTTGAGCTACAGGAATACTTTTCTCTGGGGTTTACTGCATGAATGCATCCGTTTTGTTGCTCCGTGAGCATGCCAGGTAAGGTTTGTAGTATCAGTGTAAAGCAGATCACTCCCCAGAAGAACCCCTGCATCAGATATCGTCTCCGATGAGTTGTTCGGTTGGCAGTTGTGCGCCCGAGGGCTTGTAGGAACGCAGCTGTGGGATTGTGAACACACCACTACTGGCTTTTGAAGGCCACATTTCAGCACTAATAACATGTTCACTGGCTTTGTGCCTCTGCAGTAGCTGTGATGTCTTACTGGCATTGAGCTGCAGGTTGGGACAACAGTGCAGTAAATGTACCTAAATAACCCAACTTACATAACACAAAATATGACTGAAAACACATCACAGGGCAGAGTCTTTTTGGTTTAAATGGATATATTGGAAATTAAATAATTCTTGTTCTTATGTAAATGCAGTGCAGTATACACTGTATTCTGTCTGCCGTTTTTAATAGTATGCAAAAAATATTCAATATGCAGTGCTGAACATTTCAAACAGTTATATAAGCTAGATTGTCACATTGTATGTATGTTCCATTCAGTAATTGACTGTTATCATTTCACAAGTAAAAACATTTTGCATTTTAATCCATTTTTATGATAAAATGTCAAATTAAGCAAACGTTGATTATGTGGCAGTTTTTTCTTCCAAGTGCATTGCATCTCACGTTCTGTACCGCACATTTTAACAAATAATTCAAAATTATTCTTTCCACTGTGTACTACAAATATAGTTGCTCTTAGGACAAAATGATTGTGATTTCCTCACTTTGGATTAAAGCATCTGCTAAATGAATAAATGTAAATGTTGTAGGTAATCCTATTATCCCATACATGCAGGGAACTCGCCTACTGTGCACAGTATGCTTATTGCATACTACTTTCTTTTTAGTAAGTGTCATTTTGAACCTTCCCATTGCTTTAAGCAACAGATCTTCTGTAAGTTCTCTCTGCCTGAGGAACAAGATAAATCTGATAATTCTTCATTATAGAGTCAAAGTTAACTTTGTAAATTGAGCACATTTTCGATAAAGTATAGAATGAATTTTGAATGGTATATCATGTTCTTACGGAGCCCCTAAAGGGACATGGTGAAGGAAAAAAATATGAGATGGAGGAAAAATTACTTGCTTTTGCTTTTGCGATCGCTCACAAAAATTACTTGCTTATGCTTTTGCGTTCGCTCACAAAATATTTGCGTTTCCCAAGAAACTTCACGTTTGCTCGCAAAGAGCTCAACATTTTTCGTAAACAAACAAAGTTTCTCGGGAATGCAAAGGTTTTGCGAGGTAACGCAAAGTTTCTCAGGCAGGGGAACACAAAGCGAACGATCGCAAAGTTTCTTCAGGGAACGCAAAGGTTTCGTGAGCAAATGCAAAGTTTCTTTGGGGAATGCAAAGGTTTTGTGAGGAAATGCAAAGTTTCTTCGGGGAATGCAAAGGTTTTGTGAGGAAACGTGAAGTTTCTCAGGGGAACGCAAAGGTTTCGTGAGCGAACAATCGCAAAGTTTCTCTGGTGAACGCAAAGGTTTCTTGAGCGAACAATCGCAAAGTTTCTCTGGGGAACGCAAAGGTTTAGCGAACAGTCGCAAAGTTTCATCGGGGAACGCAAAGTTTTTCAGGGGAACGCAAAGTTTTCGTAAGCGAACGCAAAGTTTCTCTGGGGAACACAAAGGGTTTGAGAGGAAATGCAATGTTTCTTCAGGGAACGCAAAGGTTTAGTGAGCGAACGCAAAGTTTCTCAGGGGTACCCAAAGGTTTAGCGAACGATCGCAAAGTTTCTTCGGGGAATAACAAGGTTTTATGAGCGGAATTCAAAGTTTTTCTGGGGAACACAAAGGTTTTGTGAGCGAAAGCAAAGTTTCTTGGGGAAACAAGGGGTTTTGCGATTGATCGCAAAGTTTCTTCGGGGAACACAAAGGATTTCGTGAGGGAATGCAAGTTTCTCAGGGGGAACGCAAAGGGTTTGTGAGCGAACGTAGGGTTCCTTGGGGGAACGGAACGTTTCTCTGGGGAATGCAAAGGTTTTAAGAGCGAACTCAAAGTTTCTCAGGGGAGCGCAAAAGTTTCGGAGCGAACGCAAAGTTTCTCTGGGAAACGCAAAGTTTCTCCGGGGAACACAAAGGTTAAACGAGCGGACGCAACGTTTCCCATGCGAACACAAAGGTTTTGTGAGCAAACACAAAGTTTCTCAGGTGAACACAAAGGTTTTGTGAGCAAATGAGAAGTTTCTCGGGGGAATGCAATGGTTTTGTGAGTGAATGCAAAGTTTCTCAGGGGAACGTAACGCTTTTGTGAGAAAACGCAAAGTTTCTCGGGGGAACACAAAACATTTGTGAGAGAACACAAAGCATTGACTTATTCTTTTTCCTCCCATTCCATATTTTTATTCCACCACTATGTCCCTTTAGGGGCTTTTTATGTTCTCACTCAAAATGACTCAAAGTATTTGCTCTGTGTAGCTAAAAAGGCCTCGAAATTTCGCGAGTGGCTGGACTGCAGCAGTCTGGATGTGAAGCCCAACGCCATGTCCATGGAGATCCTGTCGTATCTGGCCTATGAGACGGTAGCCCAGGTGAGCTGTTTTTTTTCCAACAAAGGAGCATGAAATCACATTGTATCTCAGATAAACTAAAACCATCTCATTTCAGGAAATCACTCTAACATTTGCTAAATTGGAACTTTACTTTCTCTTCATCTCTGTTTCCAATGCAATAAACCCAGAAAGCCAACATGAAATTAGACCCCTGAAAATAACCTCTTTTGAAGCGTTCCAGTGCTTTGATTGTTTAATATGATGTTTCCTGGAAAAAAGCTTCAACTTGTTCTTCATATCACGTGACATTACTCATAAGCTGATATGGTTTTATATTTTAGGTTGTCGACCTTGCCCTGTTGGTTAAACAAGATATGACTCCCAAAACGGGCGATCCGTTTCAACACGCCATATCAGCAACTTTCATCCAGTACTGCAACTCCCAGGCTGAGGTAAACCAAAACCAAACATTTTTAGTTTACTCTTTGTTTGTCCATGTTGTTATTGTTAACTAAAACTAAATCGATAAAAAAATATTTTTTGTTAATTTAAATGAATCTGAAAAGAGATATAAATATTAGACGGAAGAAAACTTTTAATCTTTCTAAATGAAAATTAAAAAAAACTTTCTAAGTGAAAGAAATGTTGACTTGACAACTAACTGAGATAAATAAGTTCAAAATGACCTGTATGACTTTTTTTTGTGGAAGAGGAGGAGAAGTTTAGCAGAATACAATGAAAGTAAATGGGAACGGATGTGGTCAAGCTGCTAAAATCGGCACCATCAATGTGCAATAAAAGTAAAGACCACCATGAACATTTTTCAAAACATATTTTGTTTGTAACAGAAAATTATTTTGGGTTAGCAAATGATGACAGGAAGTCAATCATTGTTTTCTAGTTCTTCTCAGGAGGAAAGCCAGTTATTGGGCCAATATGTTTTTTATTTGGTTTAAGCTACATGCAAGTGATATTCTTCACCAATGCATTTGTATGTTGTAATCCACTATTAAAATGTGTTTTATCATGTTAGTTGCCATTTGGTTCTATAGAATAGTGTAAGTGGCTGTGTAGGGATGTGTCAGCAGCTTTCTCCGAGCGCTTGTCCATTGGAAAGAAAACCAAACAAGACTGTCCTGCTCTTTGGGTTTGACCCCTCGCCAAGTAGGGCCGCCAAGTTTGTCCAAGGTGGTTTTGAGCTGCGGGATCCATTCCATGGATGGACTTCTCTGTCACTGAAACCACAAAAACCTCATCTGTCTCTCTCGCTCCCTTTTTTCGGACTCGGCCAAGGCCACTCCGGGTCTGGAAGCGCACATGGTATTTTTTAAGCCTGAATTCCTGTATTGTTTTTCTCCAAAGCCTTGGGGGTCGATAGTGTTCCCATGTGGCGAGAGTGACAGAATGACCCTGTGGTTTGAGTGATAGGACCGAGACATGTCGTAAGACTGCAGGTGATGTTTTTCAGGGTCGTGTTGAAATGTTTTGTAGCTGTGACCTTTTTACGTCATTATGTTACTTTTGAGTTGCCTAAAACAAGTGATGTGTGTGAGAAGGTTGAGCACAATGTGATCTTCATATGAATTGCATTCACTTAATGTCACTCCTAGAAAAATAATCAGGAATTTATATTCACATACAGTGAGGAAAATAAGTATTTGAACACCCTGCTATTTTGCAAGTTCTCCCACTTAGAAATCATGGAGGGGTCTGAAATTGTCATCGTAGGTGCATGTCCGCTGTGAGAGACATAATCTAAAAAAATGTATGATACAGCTGCAAATAAGTATTTGAACACCTGAGAAAACCAATGTTAATATTTGGTGCAGTAGCCTTTGTTTTCAATTACAGAGGTCAAACGTTTCCTGTAGTTTTTCACCAGGTTTGCACACACTGCAGGAGGGATTTTGGCCCACTCCTCCACACAGATCTTCCCTAGATCAGTCAGGTTTCTGGCCTGTCGCTGAGAAACACGGAGTTTGAGCTCCCTCCAAAGATTCTCTATTGGGTTTATTTCTGGAGACTGGCTAGGCCACGCCAGAACCTTGATATGCTTCTTACAGAGCCACTCCTTGGTTATCCTGGCTGTGTGCTTTGGGTCATTGTCATGTTGGAAGACCCAGCCTCGACCCATTTTCAATGCTCTAACTGAGGGAAGGAGGTTGTTCCCCAAAATCTCGCAATACATGGCCCCGGTCATTCTCTCCTTAATACAGTAAAGCCGCCCTGTCCCATGTGCAGAAAAACACCCCCAAAGCATGATGCTACCACCCCCATGCTTCACAGTAGGGATGGTGTTCTTGGGATGGTACTCATCATTTTTCTTCCTCCAAACACATTTAGTGGAATTATGACCAAAAAGTTCTATTTTGGTCTCATCTGACCACATGACTTTCTCCCATGACTCCTCTGGATCATCCAAATGGTCATTGGCAAACTTAAGACGGGCCTGGACATGTGCTGGTTTAAGCAGGGGAACCTTCCGTGCCATGCATGATTTCAAACCATGACGTCTTAGTGTATTACCAACAGTAACCTTGGAAACGGTGGTCCCAGCTCTTTTCAGGTCATTGACCAGCTCCTCCCGTGTAGTTCTGGGCTGATTTCTCACCTTTCTTAGGATCATTGAGACCCCACGAGGTGAGATCTTGCATGGAGCCCCAGTCCGAGGGAGATTGACAGTCATGTTTAGCTTCTTCCATTTTCTAATGATTGCTCCAACAGTGGACCTTTTTTCACCAAGCTGCTTGGCAATTTCCCCGTAGCCCTTTCCAGCCTTGTGGAGGTGTACAATTTTGTCTCTAGTGTCTTTGGACAGCTCTTTGGTCTTGGCCATGTAAGTAGTTGGATCCTTACTGATTGTAGGGGGTGGACAGGTGTCTTTATGCAGCTAACAACCTCAGACAGGTGCATCTAATTTAGGATAATAAATGGAGTGGAGGTGGACATTTTAAAGGCAGACTAACAGGTCTTTGAGGGTCAGAATTCTAGCTGATAGACAGGTGTTCAAATACTTATTTGCAGCTGTATCATACAAATAAATAGTTAAAAAATCATACATTGTGATTTCTGGATTTTTTTTTTAGATTATGTCTCTCACAGTGGACATGCATCTACGATGACAATTTCAGACCCCTCCATGATTTCTAAGTGGGAGAACTTGCAAAATAGCAGGGTGTTCAAATACTTATTTTCCTCACTGTAAGTGATTTTTCTGGTCTAATTTAAGGCTGCAAGCACCAAAAAGGAGACGGACTCTCCAGAAAACACCCCGCCGTCCACTCCCAGTGGTCCTCTCATGGCAGTACACCAGGGAAAGATGCACTCCATGGCCCAGGGCAACGGTGGGCCAAACCAAGATGGCAGCAGTAAGGTTAAACAGAGGAAAAGGAAGAAGGTATACAAATATTGACAGATATACCTGCTGATCATTTCTTTTATCATTAACATTCTATTAAGTTATTATGTTAAGATTTTCCAAGAAATATGTTACAGACAAGTGTGAATATTGCACCACTATTATTGTTAAATGGAATTGCAGACTGTTAATTAGAAAAGTCTGACTGGGCTGGGCATAACAAGAGTGGCTCAACCATTATTATTATTATAAATGCATTTATTTATTTATTTAGGTTGAGCAACTCTTGTTATACATTACGTTAACGCATGTGACAAATTTTTTCAGTTTATCACGTAAAAAATATTTAACGCAATTGACGCAGCAACTGTTTTTTTCCTGTCATCATTTGGTAGCGTTACAATATACGATCGATCACACTCTTATTCATGCTAATGTTTTTAAACCATTCAAGCACGTTAAGACACAAAAGAGAACGCAGTGTGGTACTGGCACGTGTCTGTGAATCTCCTGACTGTGACACACACACTCGTGTGCACAGAAAGCCGTTTCAGACAGCGATTGAACGGACAAAAACACAAAATTATGCCAAAATGCCCATTTTGTTTAGTATCCTCTTAAGCACAGTCTTAAATTAGTTAAATTAAGTCTTAAATCAACATAAAGAGTTGTAAAAAAATGGGATGTGTCAGATCCACGTCATGTTCGGCAGGTTTTAAAGTTGCTGAAAATCCCTCACTCACTGCTCTTGTCTTGACTGAATAACATTTGTAGCTTTAATAAGGATTCATCTTTATTTAATTGCAGTGAAGACTGTAAAGTGTTTGAAAAATGTATTACATTTCTGTATATATTCTACCTGTTAGACATACCTAAAAATCGCAGGTTACATGGGTCAAAAACAATGAAAGCAATAACTTTTTGTGCTTTTTGACTGGGCAAGTAAAAATTTGAATCAGTCTGACTGGGCCAATAAAACATTTGCATATGTGAAGATTGTTTTAAGTTCAGTTAAATTACAAGTTTTTTAAAGCCTAATAAATGTTAAAATTGATAGCTTTCAATTATTTTGTAATGCTGAATGCCTATTAATTATAATTACTCTATCCTCTTAAAAACTATCCTCGTAAAATTGAGGAAAAATCAATTTCAGACACCAGTAGCAGTATTGGTATTGGTGATACTGGCCTTCTTTCATAAAAAGATGCCATTTAAACAAATATTTAAAATGTACTGACTTTATGTTGTTTCTACATTAATTTTGATATAAAATGTGAAGTTATTACTATATAAAAATAAAAACTTCAATGTTTGGTGCATTACAGAAAATTGTGCGTTTGTGTGTCTATTCACTTTCATGTGCCAATTTTAGCCGATCAATTGATGACTATCTTGTAAAAATATCCTTTGACTTCCATTGGTCAGACAAACAAATAATCCTGCCCCAACCCACACATTGGGCCATTCAGAAAACTAAACAAACACCCTAACGCTGATTATTTTACACTAGAAGAAATCATTAGGTTATTCTAATATTTGTCATAGATTCTCGCCTCTTCATAAGCAGTAGAAACATTAGCGAGGAATAAGTCTCAATATTTTCCCATTCACCCTGTTTTACTTTATAAGACTGATGTTTATTGCAAACATTCAAATAGGGAAGTTGTTTTTCCATCCGACTTGATACAGAGTTGAAATTGTTCCCTTCCCTCCAGTGACTTCAGAGACACTGCAATTACAGCAATCACACGCAGCACTAATGTTTACTGTCAAACCTCTATATATCAGTGCTGAAAGTTCATAAAGCATCAAATGACACATAGCATTTATATCTCTCCGGAGGTAAAGCTGGCCCTTCCACCGATTTTGATTCTGAAAAGCGTGCGTTTGTGTGTGTGTGCCGTGTCCTCGTCGAGCTGTGTTTGTGCATTAAACTGCAGGACTCCCACCGTGTTTTTGAATTAGCAATAATACAAGCTGTATTTTCTCTGTCTTCTTCGTTGCAGAGCGCGGCGGCCTGTGGCGCGGAGGCTCAGAGCAGTGCCATCCAACCAGCCCACATCAGAGAGGCCATCAGGCGCTACAGCCACAAGATTGGCCCGCTCTCCCCCTTCTCAGTACGTAATAACAGAGCCGTAAAAGAGTTATATTTATAATCGCAGCACAGCCCCATTTTAAAGTGGTCAAGCCCTAAAGTATTGGAATTGTTTAGCGCAATTTGTGGTTAGTGTAATTTTCCTCATAAAAGTCACATAATTCTACTGGAGAATTAAATAAGCGGAATTTCGATCCTTTTTGGAAATACAAAGGAGATTTAATTTTGTTTTGTTTTCCGTAAGTTCTGTTTACAGCTGAGAAATGCCTGCTCATTTTGCGCGCTTACGTATGTGACTTTGCAGCTCGCCGACTGCGAGTTATAATTTTCCATCAGGCGCAGAAGTGTGGGTGTCTTAAGTGCTAGTCTGCGTTTGAGAAATGGCTTTTGGAGGCTTTCTCACAGCCAATTTGGAGGCTTTTGCTATTGTGGTCAATATGCAATTCACAGGTAATGAGCAATTTACCACTGACGGCCTACTTGATCGTTCCCGAGCCAAGAGCCGCCAGAAGACCTGGCAAAATCTGTTCTGCATGGCTGTTTTTTGTTTTAAATACTGATATTTGTTAGTTTTCATTATGATGTAATTCAATTATCAAATAGCAAAGCACTAGAGCATGGACTGCTCTGCTTTTAATGCTAGTAGACAATGATTTTATTTCGTAAGATCTCTTGAGAACTTGTTCAATCCTTCCAGAACATGTTTTACAGTTATCATCATGTATGTACAATTAAAACATCTTGTGTTCATACACCTCATAGAACATCTTATTCATACAACTCCTGTGTAAATGGTAAAATTTCTACTGCCTACCTACTAGTTTTATTTCATTTTACAGCATATTTAATGGAAATGCACAACTTCCTGAGAAGTGTCTCTTCTATGTTTGTGATTGTGCCAAATATTCAGTAAGAATTGCTCTGATGTTGATGAGGCCTTTGCAAACCAAAGCATATAGAAGCACGTTCTCATTACATCTCGAACTGAACTTAAAAGTCCTACAGTTTCATTGTCACCTAGCAACGCAGGACAACTGTGACTGGATAAGGCCATTTCCATGGCGTAAACACAAGTCGACATGTATAACTGTAGGAAACTGGGAGTTGCTCAGGGACGCAGTGTATTGTTTAATATATAAAACAGGTGTTATATGGTTTTCCAGGGTATGATGCTGAGTGAAGACTTCCAGATGTTCTCTAGTGCCACTTGCGTTCGCCTTTGATGAGTAAATCTCAGCTCCTTACTGGGAATGGCACAGGAATAATTAGACGGGGGGATGCGAGTGACTGAGTGAGTGCCGTCAGAACCGAGTTATCATGTAATTGGCTTGGTTTTATTGCGACTGGAGCCAGTTTAAACCCATGATTAATTGCACCAATAAGCAATTTTCACTCTGGTCTTTTAAAAAACCCAAAAGGTAGAAGTAGGCCCTTCTTTGCAAGGTCGAGCGTATATGGGGTCACTGACAGACGTGAGGCAATTTCTCATTAACGTGTACGGTTATCTATTGGGCCGCTCAGTGGTGCGGTCGCGCTCCAGACTGCGCCGTACATATGAGCCAGCAGTTAAGTCGACATATTAACTTCAAATGCATGTGAGATTCTCAACACTCCCCCAGATTGAAACGAAGAGAAATAGCCAATCTGGAAACGGTTCGCTTTCACTCAAGTTTCACCATTGTGGATGCGTAGCATTATGTAATTTAAATGTCTGCCCCAGTGACTGTTGTTGGGAGGCTTTATCTGCCTCAAATTACCAAAATCAAGTCATTGTGAGATTATTAACTTTGAAATTGAATTAAGAGGGTAACGCAAGACCTACAATCATTCAGAGATCATTAGATTACACTCACGCACAGGGCAACGCGATTACCTCCCCCGTCCGCAAGGACAGCAAGTCACCGGCCAAGAAGAAGTATAGTTTTATTTGATTCCAGAGTCTGCTGTTGTGGAAAATCGGCTCATCAGATGGAATTGTTTTTCCTTTTGTGTTTGTTTCTGCCAGTTTTGTAGATGCCTGGCGAAAACATCCTTTTCTGATGCTTAATTTGACCTTCTAATATGAGGCTAGCGAGGAGAGCTTTCTAGTGCTTTGTAGTGTCACGAGTACATGCCGTGTGAAATTAACATCCACAGGGATTTCATTTTAGTAGACACAAATCACCTGTCAGTCATTTTCACAGCTTTGCATTCGTTGAAAATACAAAATACCTAGCAGGAGGACAGATATTGAGGCTTTCTTTTCTTCTTATACATTGTAGTGAATAATAAAGCATTGTAAGTATAACTGTTTTCTTATAATTGGAACTAAATTTTAATAGTTTCTTGAGCAACCCGTGTAAAAGTCCCTGCCATGATGAGGGTGTTGTTGTTGTGTTGTTGCTTTGGTGTATTAAGTAATCTTTAGCACATTGCAATGTGGTTTCTAAGGTGTTGCTATGTAAAGGGTTCTGGGTGGTCACTAGATGGTTCTTGGTGGTTTTAGTACATTGCTTTGCAGTTGCTAGGTGTTCTAACTGGTTGTTAGAGCATTGTTATGCTGTTGATGTGGTGTTTTTAATGTTTTTAATTAGCACATTGATATGTGGTTGCTAGGGTGTTACTATTTTATTGCTATTGTGTTCTAGGTGGCTTTTAGTTTGTTGCTATATGGTTTCAAGGGTGTTCTGACTGGTTTTTAGGGCATTGCTATGCCATTTCTGAGGTCTGAGGGTTTTAAGTGCATTGCTATGGTGTTGCTATGCAGTTGCAATTGTAATTGTGTTTTGAGAAATTCTTTAGCACAATGCTATGTTGTTTCTAAGGCGTTGCTATGCAAGAGGTTCACTAGGTGGTTGCAAAAGTGTTCTTGGCGGTTTTTAGTACATTGCTGTGCGGTTGCTAGATGTTCTAACTGGTTGTTAGTGTGTTGTTATGCTGTTGCTATGGTGTATCAAGTGTTTTTATTTTAGTTTGCTGCTTTATGGTTGCTAGGGTGTTCTGACTGATTTTTAGGACGTTGCTATGCCATTTCTGAGGAAGTTTGAGGGGTTCCCAGTGCATTGCTACGATGTTACAAGGGGGTTCTGGCTAGTTACTAAGGTTTTCTAAGTGGTTTAACATGTTGCTATGTGGTTGTGTGGCTGTTTTAGGCTGATAGTGCTAGAAATAGTAAATTCTGCCTTAATAAACACCTCGGACAAGCCAAAAGTGTATCCCAAAGAGCTAGCGCTAGATCTTTGCTAGATCTATTAAAATTTCATTGGACCTTATGCATGTTTAGAAATTGCTGTGACAGCAATATCTTGCACCTTACTTACAGTTTCCACCGGTCTCTCTTTACGTAAGACTTTTTGCCAGAGACAACAAACGGGGGAGTGATGCGTCTCCTCTCTTGTTTATTGCTCCATCGTCTCTATATCGGAAGATGGACGTCTTGTACTGGGCTGCTGACATCCACAGAACTCCCTGTTTCTGTGCCCTTTTCAATGCCTCATAAATGCTGCACTATAAATGGCCCATTGGACCAGGTTTTACATCCCTGAATTCCAGTTGCGTCCCTCGTGTTGGCATCAGACGCCAGTTCCTGCGCTCAGTGTCTACAGAGCCATTGAAAACCTTCCCTAACAATTACACATTTACAAGTAGAGACATTCTTCCCTGTGGTTTGAATAGCTTGTTATTACTCCATGAAATTGCTTTGTGAATGTCAAGTGAACGGTTGGACTGGCAGAGTCTTACAGAAGTGGGTCAGTTGGAATGGGAAAATGGCATACGGTAGTCTTCCAAAGAGGCAATATTTTATCGAAATGATATTCAAACCTCCCAGTGCAGAAATACAGCCCAAGTACTGGCGCCATTTGAAGTAAAGCGTAATATTTGTCTTTGAAATACGTTTATCAGAGAAAGAACAGCACTCTGCAGTAATGTCCAACTTCCTGGATTATGAGCCTTGAACACAAAGAACTGTATTTGTTTTTATTTTACGCCAAAGTGTTGGCAATGGTGGCCTATCTTTTCTTATTTGTTGAAGCATTGATATAAAAATACTATGCCATTAGAAGCATGAAGCTGAGCGTTTGGTGCCAGAAAACGCTTTGCTATTTCTCTCTAGATTTATGGAGTCGTTTTTTTTTTTTTTCTCCCCCTCTTCTTCAGTATAATTTCTGTTGAGCCGCATCTGGAAGTATTTATTTCAGTGCCATGTAATCCATCTCGTGGCGCAGTAAACAGACTGGCTATTATTTTTGAATAAAGTCTCATCTTCAGGCTTCGAGAGAGCGGAGTGCTGCCTGCGAGTCCTCCTGGCTGTTTCAGATGCTATTGATTTACGGTGGGTTTTTCCACATGCTGACCCCCAAATCCCACTTCACAGCGAGGTGGTGTACAGTACGGCCCATTAAGTCAGAGTTCTGGGGATGCACTTCCCCGCTGGAGTGCGCTGGATCTGGCTGCGTTTCGACTCCCCAAATAACGGGGCTCCGCAGCACAATAACAACTCTAATCCTTTGCCCAGAACTCTCGAAGGTGCCGCTTTACTCTAAATCACGCCGCTTTTAGCATTTCTTCTGTTCAGTCTCGAGGATAGAGCTCAAATTCTGATTATAATAGTGCTGTTTACAACAAACTTGGCTAAGGGATTCCCAAACTTTTTTGGCCAGCTGAACCCCTTTGACCTAAAATATTGAAATAATATTTAATAATTAATATATAGTAACTAATAACACATCTTCTTGTTTCTATCTATCTGTCTGTCTGTCTGTCTGTCTCTGTCTTTTCGTAAAAGTGTCTGTGTATGTGTGCATAATATTGATGTACAGTCGATGTACAGTATGTATATATACACACACACACACACATATACGTGAGTGAGTGAGTGAGTGAGTGAGTGGGTGTGTGTACTTGTGTGGACCCGTTTAGAACATATGATTGAGGACAAAGTGAGTAAAGTAAGGACCTTTTGACCGGTCCTCGCTATCTGACAACACTTTGTTTGAGGTTAAGAGTAAGTAAGACTAAGTTTTTAGGTTTAAGGTTAGGGTTAGGCACTAATGAGGCACTTGTGATGGTCAAGGTTGTTGGTTCCTCATAAAGATAGTGATTAAATCGTGTGTGTGTGTAAAAACAATATATATCAATAATATCGTCATTTTTTTTTTAAACTAAAAGTAGGAAGGTGGAATATTATTTATAATTGTTATTGATCATTTATATATTAATAATATATTTTTAATATGCAAAGTATCAATGCAGTATTGTCAGAAAAGCAACCAGACATATTGATTTGTGATCAATTAGAACCCTACTAGTAATCAGTATCCACACCATCCTGCTCATTCTACCATGAAATCTGGACCCGATGATTTTACAGACACGGATATGCTCGAGAGAGAGCGGGAAGACGGTCTGAAATTCGTTATTGCATTAAAACCCACACTTAGCCTTGTCTATTTTCCTAAGCCCTCTGGATTTCAGATCGAAGCCGTTTGAAGGAGGTTCTGACCCGGGACGACTGTACATTGATACAGTTGAACTTGCAGGCAGACTTGAGCGCTGGCAGTCTGACGGTGGGGAAGTCCCGGTCATACGCCATCTCGTATGGACCGCAGCCTTGATCCAATTCAGTCGGCTCCAAGCAGACAGGACCACTGCGCGTATCCCTGTCCTCTCCCTCCTCCCGGAGCTCTCGGGCGCCAGCGCACACACTCGAGAGCTCGCACACATTCCCACATCTGTCTTATGCTGCTCATGAATATGCACGAGCAGGAGTTACGCTTATGGTAACATCTCATTACGGTCAGCGAAATGCACACTCATGCATCTTTCTGCTATCTTGTCTTCACATGCCTCTCAGACCTTTCATTCACACGTTTGTAAAAGGTTAGTCCATCCAAAAATGAAAGTCCTGTCAATTATCATCATTTACACACCCTCATGTTGTTCCAAGATGTGCTATGCTATATGATAGAGCCAACGATATCTATGATCAAAGACCAAAGTCATTATTTTTTGGAAATCGCAGCTCTCAAATCCTTTTTGCACTCACTTTCAAGTTTGAAAATACGTAAGTGTGAATGAGATTTAGGGGCTATCGTTTGATTTCATAAGACAAAATACAGCTTACAAGTTGTTTGGCTGTGTTATTTTATTGTTATTGTTATTTTTATGTTTTCCGTTAAATTTTTGTACAAGTAAATCACCAATCACCAGTGAAGACAAAAAAAGAGAACAAAGAAAGCTTTTTTAAATATTGCGTGAAGAAAATTTTGTTTAGGATTAATTGGGGAAGTGCCTGATATTCTAGGGTAGTCTATCCATGGAAGCATTGTATGTTTTCATGCATTTGGAACACTGTATTAACTTAGGTTTTGTAGCCTATCCACCTTATTCCTAACTCCCATGATTCCTTGTGTGAAAAAATGTGTTTGTGTTCCCTAATGGTCTAGTGGTAAAACTTTTGTTAAGCGTGTCGGAGGTTCCGGGTTCTAATTTCTGTGTACTTTTTTCTTTTTCTCATCAAAACCGAATATCATCAGTGATTGTATATCAAGAGCAGGGACAGTTTTTTTTTGTGCAATTTGTTTTGTGATTTCACCAGAACAAATAGAGTCTCTGCAACGGTGTTAAGCGATAGATTAAAGTGCTCATCACAGTATGCACCAGCCACAAGAGAAATCTGCACCACTGATAACCAGATTGCCTCTTATTTAACGAACAAACAAAATCAAGCTCTTCTAGTTAACTGGAGGTGTTTTGTTTGTATTAGGTAGGTTCATCCATGTTGTGAGATGCTTCAAAAAGTGGTGGGGACAATATCGACCCTGGCAAAAAGTGCTCGGGCCATGTCCCACTCGCAAATTATGTCTATGGTGGAAAAACAACCTGTTACACCTCAAACGGAAGAATGTGATCATACCTCTGCCTTCTACTATCGAGGAATGGGAGACGACCTGAAGAAGTGGTCAGTCGCGATTTGTTGTTAAAGGAGGTGGGACACAACCTTGTATCACCGGGCCTAGGTTTTAGTTTCAACGTTAGGTTGAAATACAAACGGTTGGGTGCTCATGGGTTGCTGGACCAGGGCAATCTTGCTAGTACAGCCGCGAACAGCACAACAGGTACCAGAGCTCCGCAATGACATTTTAGAACAAGAAATAAATAACAATATATGTTGAAACATAAAACAATGTTTGTTCAATTTTAGTTGAAATTACTTTAGAAAGAAACACTTTTGACAGTTAGCCACTAGGACTAACTAGCTTACTGCTACTTCCACTATCTCATCGGAAGTTGCACCCATAATTATTTCTACAGTAGCGCCACCAAGAATAAGATGGATACAATGCCACTATCCTACACAATAGTTAACATGCTAACAATAGATGCAACTTTAGTTTGCATAAAAAAGCAAATTTGCATTTGTATCGGTCATAACTTCTGGAGAAAAATAGCTCAGACACTGTACAAAGATTAAACTTTCTAGAGCGCATGTGTCGACTGCCTGCGTTCACGCACACTATCAAATGGAGTATAGTTCGACTGTTCACATAAGCTAACATACACATAAAAAAAATAAGTATACTTGGGCTTAAGGGGAAGCATTTAAATGATTCAGTGAATCCACTTAAATGTCCCATGGCATGGATTTTTTAAATTATTTTATGTTTCCTGAGGTGTACTTATATTGTTAGTATGATTTTTACATCATAAAATGTCATCATTTAGAAATAAAAGGCATTTTTCGATTCTGATATTAACCCTCTGGCTTGAATGCTCTGTAACAAGGGTCTGCTGTGAGACTTCAGTGAAAACGCCCACTTTTGTTATTGGCTGACATCTTTGCATTTGAAATGAGTATTAGATCTTGTGGCCGAGGGGGTGTGGTTCAGCGAGGTCTGCACGCACTGCCAGAGAGAGTGATGGACTGGGCATTTGTAGACCAGAAATACGGAGAGCTGGAGAAAGATTGCTGAGAAAAATTATATTGTACTAAGTTGTTGAGAGAGCTGTGAGCGCGAGTTTATTTTGTATCTGAGAGTTCTGAATAAACACAAGTCCCAGTCACGCCGACCCTGTCGTCTTCCTTCTTATTCTACGAACTTTGTATCATGTGGAATCCCTCTTGAATACTTTTACTAAGTTTTTTTATCATTACAGCTGTCGAGCATTATTTTTAGATCTTTTCCTATCACATAAAAGGCTGCAGTGACGAGCATTGAGTACACATGCAGTCTGTTGATCCAAATTCTCTGGGCGGGCAAAAGCAGAGGAAGAGGAGGTAACCTTTCCCCGTATGACGACATACAGGGAAGATTCCAGATCGGCTCGTCTGAGCTCTCATTTTCTCAAAGGCAGAGCAGGACACCCAGAACTCGGTTTACACCTATCAACATTTCTAGCCACTTGGGGACAATATACAAGCTAGGGGAACTTATATTAAAGGGTTAGTTCACCCAAAAATGAATATTCTGTCATTAATTACTTACCCTCATGTCGTTCGACACCCGTAAGACCTCCGTTCTTCTTCGGAACAGAAATTAAGATATTTTAGTTGAAATCTGATGGCTCTGAAAGGCCTCCATTGACACAATGGCACGGTTCACTCTCAAGACCCTTAAAAGGTACTAAAGACGTCGTTACAAAGTCTATCTCACTACAGTGGTTCTAAAACAACTTTATGAATCGGCGACAATAGTTTTTGTGCGCAAAAAAACAGCAGTTTGGTGGTTTGACACGTGATCCGAATCATCATTCGGCTCACTGATTCATAACGCTTCGAAGCTTCATGATGCCTTGTTTTGAAATCGTCATTACCTTTAGTACCTACCATCTTTAGTACCTTTTAAGGGTCTTGTGAGTGAACCGTGCATTGTGCCAATGGAGGCCTTTCAGAGCCATCAGATTTCAACTAAAATATCTTCATTTCTGTTCCGAAGATGAACGGAGGTCTTACGGGTGTCGAACGACATGAGGCTAAGTAATTAATGACAGAATTTTCATTTTTGGGTGAACTAACCCTTTAATGTTAAAAAAACCTCATAAAATGAAATTTTCATGCCATTGGACCTTTAAAAAATACAAAATCGAATCAATAATCGAATCTCATTGTAAAATGTTCAGAATTTGTTAAAATCGTGAATCGAATCGAATCATAAACCTATGAATCGTGAATCGAATCGATTAGCCCTAGTGTTCCACAGAAGAAAGAAGTTCATACAGTTTGGAACAACATGGGGATGAGTAAATGATGACAAACCTTTCCTTTTTTTGGGTGAACTATTCCTTTCTTTTTCTCTTCCAGTCTTTGGGGTGAAGTTCCTGCCCAGGCTTGGTCTGTGACAGATCTTTGTTTTTCTTCGCTGGTATTTATGTTCTTTTTGTACCAAAGTGTTTAAATGTATTCCTGACCCTTTCGTCTAATGTGTATCTTGGCCTGCGGACTTTGTGTAAAGATGACAAGAAGCGAACTATTGGAGGTGTTCGAGGCTGAAATATGCACAGCACTCAGTTTTATGATGCGTGCGAAGGACTTCGTTTTGTTTATTGACACTAACAATGTTTCTGTGTTCATCAAACCGGCCGGGTACCATAAAACAATGACTGTTTGAAACGGTCACGCACGAGACCCGTGGCACATTGTTGACACTCGGTAAACAATGCCTGATGGCCACCATTTTTTTATTTGGCATAAAAATAAGAGGCATGCAGAATGATATTCTAGCTAATGAGTTACATATGCGTGTTCCCCTCAGTGCAGGACTGATAATTGGAGTGTCATCTCTCAACGGAGAGGAGACAGTTTGTCTCTCACATTTACGCGGCCGCCTGAGACTCGACGGCCAACGAGAGGACACAGCGGTGCTGATCAAAGATAAACCTCCTCTCACCAGGGGTCATCCATCTTTTTTTCTGCACAATCCTGGCAGTGATGCAGCTTAACAGGCTAGAAAAGAGAAGTGCAAACAGTTTCCTTCCTCACGCAAACAAGACGACCAAAGAAGCTTCTCTTTCAACTTGGCTCCGTTTTTTGCCTGCCAAAATGGCCAAAGCACTAGAGAGTTCTTTTATGAGCCGAGCAGTTCTCTCCTTGTAATGGTGATTAGATCACACTGTGTTTAGTATTAGAGCAATTCAGCTCTCATAACTAAAAATATATTCATATATATGTATATACAAAAGTATACATATATTAAGAGAACAAGAGATTTCTGATTTGTGATAATGGGAAGTCTGTTCTGAAATAGATGTACAGTACTATGTGTGTATAATTAGAGAGTGTGTGTGCGTGCATGTTATAGAGTACATGTCAAAAGTCTGGAAACATTACATTTTTCTATGTTTTTGAAAAAAGTTGCTTATGCGTATCAAGGCTGCATTTATTTAATCAAAAATGCAGTAAAAACAGTAATATTGTGAAATATCTCTGTTTTCTGTGTGGATATATTTAATATGTATTTTATTTATGTGATGCAAAGCTGAATTTCCAGCATTACTCCAGTCTTCAGTGTCACATGATCATTCATAAATCATAATGATTTGCTGCTTAAGGAAATGTATTCAGAATCAAAACTTTATTGCCAAGCATGCTTGCACACACAAGGAATTTACCTTTGTATTGAAGTTTCCAGTAGACTTGTTAAATATAACAAGACACATAACATTTAAGAATAACAAATATAAAAATGTTTTTGCCAGAATAAACTTTTGCAGATAATGAACATATTTACAGTACTGTGAATAATAATTTGAATGAATAGGAGTTATTATTTTCAAAATTTTTCGAATAAATAGGACTAATAATTATTATTATTATCAATGTTGAGAGCAGATTTTGCTGCTTAACATTTTTGTGGAAACAATAATACCATTCAAATATTTGTGGTAAGATTTAAAAGGAGAGAGAAATTAATATTATTGGTGGTGGTTGAGGAAAAAAAACAGAAAAGCGCTATATAAATGCAACAAATTATTATTAATACTTTTATTTAGCAAGGATGCAATAATTGATCAAAAGGGACCGTCAATTTATAATGTTACAAAATATTTCTATTTAAGAAATGTTTGGTTACACTTTATTTTAAGGTGTCATTGTTTCAGTGTAATTATATATTTAAGTACAGAGGAATATGAATTAACTACATGTAATTGCTATAGGATAGGATTGGGGTTTGGTTTAGGGTTAGTTGCATGCAATTATGCATAATTTACTGTTATTACTATGGTATTACATGTTACAAGGACACTGTAAAATAAAGTGTTAACGTAATACATTTAATAAATTAAAATAAATGCTTTCCATTCATCAAGGTATCCTGAAAAAGTATCACCATTTCCACAAAAATGTTAAGCATAATAAATGTTTCTAGAGCAGCCAATGATGATTCGAAAGACTTCTGAAGGATCATGTGACACTGAAGACTGGAGTAATGATGCTGAAAACTCAACATGAATAAATTATGGAATTTGAATATATTCAAATCGAAAAGTTATTTAAAAAATACAATTTAACTTTTCGTTTTACTAATATACAGTGGGCTGTCCGTAATGATCCGTTGAAAATTAATAAAGCAATTGATGCGTTTATATGACATTCTTAAACAACTGCAATCCAAGAGCATATTGCTTGTGAATATAAAATCCAGACTTTTTTTATTTTTCTTTAGATATTGTGTCAGGCACACATGGTTGCAGAAAATCATTAATTCACATCATGCTACCAATGCAAATTTAACAGCTTGCACATATAACTGCCGACATGTGGTGACCATTCACAGAAGTGAAGGCCACGAGCGTGCATCCAATAAAGCCTTCCAGACCCCTGCCAGCCTTCCGTATCGACCGATCCCAGATTTCTGATCCATACGCTCTGGATTTCAGCAGAGCCCGTAATGTATACAGGCAATAAAATCAGCGAGGGTCAGTTGCTGGGCTACTGGAATGCGTTTTTACAGCGGCGCTTCTGTACGTGGGCTCTGAAACCGCACGGCCTCTTCCTTCTTGTACTGTCAGCAGGCGATATTTCATCAGAAAGCCTCTCTCCACACAGATGCTTCCTCTGCCCATGTTGCAGATATTTTTTCCTCTAGTTTTTCTTGGACCCCGTCAGGTCGGTTTCGCCCCGGCAGAGGTGCGGAGGGCGGCCGTGGCCTGCCACCCACTGCCAAGGCCAGAGGCCTGCCTGGATGAGCCGGGTCTGAACCTGGAGACCTCCGTGGAGTGTTTCCATAAGGGGGGAGCGGAGGTCTTACTTAGCACTATTTAACTGCAAAAATTTAGATTTATGAATGGTCGAGCGGAGGCATCGCGAGGCAGTTTGCAAAAGCACAAAGGTGGAATGTTTGGCCCGCGTTTTGAATTTGCCCTGAATTTATATTCTCAGACAGTGCTGTTAATGGAATTTAAAAAGGAGATCAATGAGATCAGAGCTTTTATTCAGCTTTCGTTTCATCTGTGTCCTTTTACATTTGACTTCATTAATTTCCCATCTTGAATAACTTGCAGGTGCTAAAATGTATTGTGCAAGTGTGTTTAGTGAATGCACATGGTTTACTCTGTTTCACAGCACACTTTCTGTCCTCAGAAGCAGGTGTGTGACTTTTTAGGTGGGTAAAAAGTCACCAGAAATTAAGTAGGATTCAGCACAAAAAATGGCACCAAAAGTCACCTGCTGTTTCAGTTTTAACTGTTGTTAAATATATTATTGTTATATATATAATTGGATTTTTGATGATGTGAGAGCCTAAAATCAGCTCTGAAAACACTGAAACATGAAGAAAACACTCCTAAGTCTTGAAACAGTGATTCTGTCAAAATCTACTCTGACTTTAGACAGTATAGAGTCCTTTAATCAAGTCTTGGACTGGTCAAATATGACAGTAAATTATAAATAAATAAAAAAACTAAAAATTCTAAATTTATACAATCATTCTTTTGTAGTAATAGTTTTTTAAATAATAATTTTCCATTTTTAATAAGTTTCTCATCTCTATGTTAGATTAAATAGCTGTGTGTTTTGAATATTTATAAATGTATATTTTAGATTTTTATTTTATTTGTATTACATTTAGATTTTGCTTTTGACTTTATTTTACTGGTGACAGCTGTAATTCTTCACATTTAGAATTTATTTTATGTGTTTTAATTCAGTTGAAATATTTGAGAAAAACAAATAAATGCATATACTTATATTTTTGGTTAAAATGTAAAAAAGTAAAAAAAATACCCAATATTGCTACTTGAAGATTAAGTAGCTGTGTGTTTTGAATATTTAAAAATGTATATTTTAGATTTTATTAAATTACATTTTGCTTTGGACTTTATATTACTGGTGACAGCTAGACTGGGTAAACCCAGCCTGATCTGCCGGCGATTTGATTTCGCCCTGCAACTCAGTCTAGAAAACTGTACATTCAATTCTACTGCTTCTATTACACTTTTGCGGGAACCAATCACAGACTGGCTTATCCACCTGGCGCACTATTGGCGGGTTTAACACGATGACGGATAGAGAAGCAATGGGTCGTTGCCCGTTGGTCACGCCTCTTGTGGTCTGAATGGTTGAAGGACTATTCAATTGCATACAGAGTCATTTGAATTATGCTCGTTTATCACGCCTCTTTTGGTCTGATTGGTTGATGAACTATCCAATTGCGTACAGAATCATTTAATTTATGCTCTTTTATCACTCCTCTTGTGCAGTAAAAAATACATAGCAGACTGCCCAGACCAATGTTCAAGCTTGGACTGGTGATAGCCAGACAAGGTGACAGCTCTAATTCTTCACAATTATAATTTATTTTATGTGTTTTTATTCAGTTAAACAAATAACTGCATATACTTATATTTGCTGCTTGGTGAAAAAAAATCATTTCTGCCGCTGTTTCATACTGTATGGGAAGTCGAATTTGTGCTGTTTTCCCTTTTTTTCCGTTTGCAAAGTATAAATAATTAGCAGAGGGGAGGACAAGAGTTGAGACGCTGCGACAGGTCTCATGTGCAGACGTCAGGTTGAAAATATATTCCATACAGGAAGGAACTCTTCCCTGAGATATATCTCAATTGCTTCCCCTTGAACATGCACATTATATACATATATCAGGGTGGATTTCATGGCTATTTATTTTTCAGGATCTTTAGGGAACCCCTCTTGGTCAGCTTCCTCGAGGATGTGTATTTTTATGTTGGAAAATAAGCCTGCAATGTTGTGCAAGGCCAAATGTAACTGAGAATTTGCTGTGCTGGAAAAATCCAGCTTTTAATAAAGCGCCATTCATGCTCAATCTGTCAAGCTGAGAGAAACGGAATCAGATCAGAATTCAATGAAATTTGAATCCATCAGTTCAGAAAGCCAAAACTTATATATTGCATCTGTTTTTGTTTTTTTATGTTGATTCAAACATTTTCCGTTTTAAAAGCTTGTTAATATACACTTTTTTGCCAAAAGTATTGAGGATGGCCCCTTCCTGTTCCAACATGACTGCGCACCAGTGCACAAAGCAAAGTCCATAAAGACATGGATGAGAGAGTTTGGTGTGAAAGAACTTGACTGGCCTGCACACAGCCCGATAGAACACCTTTGGGATAAATTAGAGCGGAGACTGCGAGCCAGGCTTTCTCGTCCAACATCAGTGCCTGACCTCACAAATAGAAGAATGGTCAAAAATTCCCATAAACACACTCCTAAACCTTGTGGAAAGCCTTCCCAGAAGACTTGAAGCTGTTATAGCTGCAAAGGGTGGGCCAACTCCATATTAAACCCTATGGATTAAGAATGGGATGTCATTAAAGTTCATGTGCATGTAAAGGCAGGCGTCCCAAAACTTTTGGCCATATGTGTATGTCGGCCTGATTTCACAAACAGGGTTTAGATTAAACCAGGATTAGGCCTGGTTAAATTAGGACGTTTCAGTAGCTTTTATAAACGTGCCTTAGTAAAAATAAAACTACTGGTGTACTTTGCATATTGAGAGAAAACAATGGCACTGAAATATTTTAATAATGTTAGTGCAAGTTGCTTTCAGTTAAACATCTCAAACATGCATTTTAGTCTGGGACTTGGCTTAAGCCATGTCTGTGAAACCAATGGGTCATGTTTTAAATGGCTATTACTGCATTGTCAGTGTATCAAGTTCAATTTGAATGCAGTTTTTCCCACATCCAGTGTAACAGATACAGGTGTAAACGCAAAAGTCGATTCTTGACCAGAGGATCGTATGTTCTCCTGTTCCTCGTTCTTCCTGATTAGCAATCTGCTTTCCAGTGTGCTGATCCTATAATTTGACTCCGAGATAATGACCCCAAGAAACAGAAGTCGCGAGCAAATCAAGCCTCGACCTTTGAGCTTTGATATGCGGGAATCTCGCTTTATAAGTTCCAGGTTGTCAGATGTGGAATGAGAGCTTTCACAATATCCTTTCTTTTTTGCCTTATTCTGCCGTGTTTTTTTTTTCTTTTTTTCAGTCAGTTCATGTTTCTAGGCCTGTATCTAGTTTGAGTTGTCTGTTTTCCTGTACCGTCTGGGACCTGTCTCCATTTTGCTTTTGTGTCCCGTTAAAATGCCAGACAAATGAAGAGAGTTCGCCATAATACGAATGCAAAAACACACGCATCAAAAAACAAATTGTATCGCATGGAGGACGAGGCCAAACAGCACACATCTGGTTTGAATTCTCCATTTCTTTTATGACGAGGAAATTAAATGACATATATAACAATCTACCACCCAGAGTGGGTTTGGATTCTGTCGGCTCCTTTCTTTCTTTTACCCACAATGCAGCTGTATACTGTATTGTCCTGCTACAGTTCTTGTTCTCTTGTTTTCCTTCCTGTGGTTGAATAATCATAATTAATAGGGCTATAACAGACTGTCAGAGGAGTTTGCTGTGTTCAGTTCATAAAGACACATTATTTTTATATGTTGCCCGTGACTGCATCCGCCTTTCACCCCGGGATTGTGGTGATCTGATGGTTTTGTTCATAAAATACAGATCTCTGTTGGCAGAAACATGTCCTTAAATAATTAAAATGATGTTTGTGTGTGACCACTTGTTACCATTCAACCAAGTCCTTATGGTAACTCAAATGACAGATGATGTTAAACATTAAACGCCTCATATGAAGGTTACGCAACTAACTGAGAACATCACATTTGTGTTGGTTTATACCGTTTTTAACGTTTTAAAGTTTGATTGAATGGCTCTAAAAATGACCAAGTAAAATGAATGCTTAATTTACAAGTAAAAAATATAAAAAATGCCCTGGAGCATGAACAATTTATTTTTTAACCATTTATTTTGTATTAATTGAATGGAATTATAATAGATAAATCAACACAAAGCAAATTAAGCCACATCATTGATCCATAGAGTACTTTTACCATCAATTTTCAGAAAAATACTATTGCTCAAAAAGAGCTTGGACTCAAAAGATTTTTTTATATATATAACCTAATTTATTTATTTATCAAAGACGCATTAAACCGACTGAAAGTGACAGCAAAGGCATTTATAATGTTCCAAAATACTTCTATTTCAAATAAATGCTTTTTATTATCCTGGAAAAATTACGGTTTCCACAAAAATGTGAAGCAGCAACACTGTTTTCAGCATTAAAAACAATACAAATGTTTCTTGAGCAGCAAATCAGCATATTAGAAGGATTTCTGAAGGATCATGTGACACTTAAGACTGGCAACTTTGCATCACAGGAATAAATGACATTTTACAGTATATTCACATAGAATACATTGTAAAAATATTTCTCAATTTTACTGTATTTCTGATCAAATAAATGCAGCCTTGGTGCATATAAAAGATTTATTTTTTGAATGGTAGTGTGTATGATTTCTACATGATTTTATAGTGTCTTTTTTCATTATTCAGGCTAAAATTTTTGAATCATAAAACATATTTGCAACCTAGTTGTTATACAGTTCAGAAATAAAATATGTGAACCATATAACAACTACTTTGCAGTTCTGTGGACCCTCACAATTACACCCCTGTGACATTTTTAAAGTCAAGCCTTCAACAAATCAGTGTGGCGTTTCCCCAAATAGATTCATAAACCACTTGTTAACCACATTTGTTTTGTATCTGCGTTTCTAATAGATGAGGACGGTGTCTCGTAACCCACAGAACCAGAAATACTTCGATTAAACATTAAAGAGAAAAAAAGGCTGCACATTCCAGCCCGTGTCGTCTACGAAACCGGAAAACAAGAGCCGGCCTTCTGCCTCTGTGGAACTCGAGCGCTAATTCATAACAGATTTCCTTTTCTCTGCTGTTCCCCGACAGAGTGCCTACCGCAGGAACGGGATGACTTTCCTGGCCTGCTGAGGTGAACAGGAGGGAGGGAGGAAGGAGTCGTCTCTGTCAGCGTGGATCTGCGATCAGGCTCACGTCACGTGTCTGTGTGTGTTTTACAGGTTCGTTTAAACTGGCAAGAATCTGGATTGGACGTGTTATGTTTTGTTAGTGTTCATGTAAACTCTAGCAATGCAAGTTTTATTTTTTATTCAAATATTCCATATTTTGTTGACGATGATCTGTAGAAGCTCTGGAAGTTCCTGATGTTTAAATATTTCTGTTGTCTTTCTCCGTCTGGAATGTTGGATAATGAAAACCCATCATCCATACTTAATTTTTTCAAGTGTAATATCAGGCTTTTGTATTCATCTTTAGAGGTTTTAATTTCATTTTTTTTTTTAGGTAAATCTTGAAATAAAATGTTCTGTGTTCAAACATTTTTCTATTTACTTTATATTTTTAAAATTTTTAAGAACAAATCATGGTATTACCATGTTTAATAAACGTGAATACCATGTTTGTCATCAAGAAAGTAAGAAGAGCCTATTAGCTGATGGATTACTTTAATATCACAAAAAATAAAAACATACAAAACACTCACTATATGTGTATGTATATATATATATATATATATATATATATATATATATATATATATATATATATATATATATATATATATATATATATTAGGGCTGTCAAAAGATCAATCGCGATTAATCGCATCCAAAATAAAAGTTTGTGTTTACATAATATATGTGTGTGTACTCTGTTAATTATTATTTATATATAAATACACACACAAGCATGTATATATTTAAGAAAAAAATATTATTTTTATATATAAAACATTTATATTTATATATTTTATAGATTATATAAATGTATATACAGTATATACATGCAAATATTTCTTAAATATATACATGAATGTGTTTGTATTTATATATAAATAATAATTAACAGAGTACACACACATATATTATGTAAACACAAACTTTTATTTTGGATGTGATTAATGTTTTGACAGCCCTAATATATATATATTAACTTATTATAATATATATATATATATTTATTTATTTATTAATTTTTTTTTTTTTTTTTTTTGTGTGATCGTTATAAATGAATAATGTGATAAAGTATTATGAAGTATGTTATAATTATAATTTTTTCATCATTAATAATACAAATGATATTTTTAATAAATGATAATCTCCCTTACTTTCTATACAAAACTACCATGGTAATCACGTTTTTTTATCACACACACACACACACACTCACACAAACACACACAAAAAGTATTATATATATATATATATATATATATATATATATATATATATATATATATATATATATATATATATATATATATATATATATATATATATATATATATATATATATATATATATATATATATATATATATATATATATATATATATATATATATATATATATATATTACACACAAACCAAAAAGTATTCAGACACCAGATATAAATTTTTTGCTAGTGGGTGGAGGACACTATAGTTCATTTGTGAGTGAGGATTGCAAAATAAAGTAAACTGTGACATATACCCAAAAATTATTCATACAGTGGACTACCAGTAGAATTGATGGAACAAATTTTGACCAGACTTTGACCTGACCATATTTTGCTTATGTGTTTTTTTCTTTAATTGCTAATGTGACCTTTTACACCACAGACTGAACAAAATTAAGCATTGCTTGGTCATTGGTTGACCTAAATGTAATTGTGTACTTAAATTTTAACAGCTGATTGGTTGATCGTAATCCATTCCATACCTTTCTATAAAGTTATCTGACATCATCAAGATTCATTTGTTCTGACACAGTTTAACTCTGAGTTCTTGTCATATTGTATTACCATTTTCTAAACTATAGTGAATAAACTGTGATTAATGTGAGAAAATGTTGAAGGTGTCTGAATACATTTTGCCTGTATACACACATAACTGGAAGAGTCACAGAAAGGTCATGAAACTTATTAGATCAGTATTTGTGGAAGCTCTGCATAGTATTGCCATGGTACATCTGTCCAAAGAAGTGGTAGTACCAGAGTAATTTTTCTTTCTTTCTTTTTTGTTAGTAAGAGGCAGTTTGAAGATGCCAGCTTCAGGTGGGCGTCACACGTTGCCCTGCATCGACTCAAAAAGATCAGAGCTCTAGCTTCTTAGAAGACCACAACATAAATAAACCACACGAGCTCATGACCTCATTTTCCAACAGTTCCTCGAGTGAGACACATTGACTTTGAGGTTTACCAAGCATAGGTATCAAATAAACACCAGTCATATTGTTTCTAAACTGCACGTGTGTGCTGAAGTGCATTTCTCCTGGCGTGGCTCATGTTCCCGCTGACAGTTATGAATGAGCAGACTGCAGCGTACTGTCGTGACCTGAAGGGTCAGTCTCTCGCCGCAGGTCAGCGAGGGTTTGAGGCTTCAGAGCTCTGTGTGAACGTGTTAAGGGTTTGAACTCACTCATGCTGTCTTGTGTTTGATCGTAATGCCCTCTGGGGGATGGCAGCTGTTATGTTCGGAGAAAACGGCTCTAATCACATGGCCAATTGGAAACGGTTTGCCTATCTGAGGATTGTCAGCTTCTCTTAGCCTTGATTTGTGCCGCAATGGTGCACAGACTGAATATCTTGCTGCATACAGCAGTTTTTGAAAGAAACTAGTACCCAGTATGCATTGCATTCTGTATTATTCATATATCGTTTGATGCTAAATAATATGTAGCGCCACGCCATGCCTAGCAATGCATCCCAGCATGCAATACTTGACCTTACATGTGACAAATGAAGTGTGAAGAGGCCATGTGACAACAATGCATCAAAGTACTGTTTTAAAATTAATCGTTTATTGCATATTAGTGGTATAACATTTCACTATGTTCATTTTCTTGATGCATCGATTTAAAATCCTAATAATGCAACTATATCAGTCTTATATATGACTTTTAATAATTGTTGAGTGTGTTTGTCAATTGCCCTAAAATGCATACAGTATACACTGAAATATACCATGGTATTATTTTTAATGAAATAATTTGTGTTGGTTTGTGTGCAGTCAGTTTACTCTTAAATAATGTTTATATTTTTGAATATTTAAATGAGCTATTTTTGCCTAAAGGTTAGAAGGTTAATAATTTTTCAATGACTTTTTAGAAGATGGCAGTATGCTGGTATTCCATTGTGAACAGTCGAAGGCAATACACAAAGCACAAAAACCTGCTGGTGAGGTTTAACTTTCATTGAGGCCTGTTAACTCATCTGTCATCGACTCTGCTTTAGTTTAATCCAGTTTGATGTGTTCATGTATTGACCTGTTGCGTTTAAACAGATAATGCTGATGTCCCGTCCCAAATGCCTTTAATGTGTGCACATTTTTCTGTCAGCACCTTATAAACGTCCCACGGTAAAATCCTCTTATGATATTTCAAGGTGTCCGCCGTAAGCTCGATGTATTGATGTGTAGATCCTCGTAAATTCGCCCATGTGAAATCCCAGAGCTTTTCTCACAGGAGATGGACAGAGATTTATGGGAGCTCAAGCGATTTGACAGCCTGCTTTTTATTTCATTTTATTATTCACACACTCACTCACTCACGTCTGCTTACTGAGTTAACGTTCCTCCACTTCAGGGGCCGTTACAGAAACATCCCAGCTCCGGGATCCTGTCCTATCGGTCAACATCTATATGATTTTAAATGCTGAAAAGCTTTTCATTTACAGCATATTTAACATGGTTTCATTCACACAATGTGCCTGGATCAAAGTGACTCGATAATTAATATGAGTTAGAGCTGTGGATATAGTGATTAACACCTTTGACACTGGAGTTCTTATAGGAAAAATTATTTCCCATTATTTGTAGTGGATATAGTAGTGGCAACCACTATATGCTGCAAGATATTATTATTATTATTATCAACATCATCATCATCATCATCATCGTCAATCATTATTTTTACCAATAATAATACTAATCATAATAATAATGATACCCAAGACGTATTGCTTTTACATTGTGGAAACAACCACAATATGTAGTAGTAGTAGCAGTAGTAATAATAACAACAATAATATTTTTTATTAATGATAATAATAATAATACCCAGGAATAGTTGGAAACAACCACAATATGTAGTAGAAATAATTATATTTATAATAGTAATAAATGTTATTATTAGTATTATTATTATTATTATTATTGTTGTTGTTGTTGTTGTTAATACACGAGTGAATGCTTTTATGCAATGGAAACAAGCTCAATATGTGGTAGTAGTAATAATAATAATAATAACAATAATAAATATTGTTTTTATTTGATACTATTGTTATTATTTTCATTATTATTATTATTATTAACGATAATAATATCCAAGATTGATTGCTTTTATACAGTGATGACAACCACAATATGTGGTAGTAGTAGTAGTAATAATAATAATAACAACAATACTAATAATAAATATTGTTTTTATTTGATTATTATTATTAACGATAATAATACCCAAGATTGATTGCTTTTATACAGTGGAAACAACCACAATATGAAGTAATAATAATAATAATAAATATTATTATTATTAACGATAATACTAATACCCAAGATTTATTGCTTTTATACAGTGATGACAACCACAAATCTAGTAATAATAATAACAATAATAATAAATATTGTTTTTATTTGATATTATTATTATTAGTAGTAGTAGTAGTAGTAGTAGTAGTAGTAGTAGTAGTAGTAGTAGTAGTAGTAGTAGTAGTAGTAGTAGTAGTAGTATTAACGATAATAATATCCAAAATGGATTGCTTTTATACAGTGGAAACAACCACAATATTAAGTAATAATAATAATTAAAAACAATTATTATTATTATTATTATTATTATTATTATTAACGATAGTAATAATACACAACATGTATTGCTTTTATACAGCGATGACAACCACAAATGTAGTAGAAATAATAATAATAATACATGTTTTTGTTATTGTTATCATTATTATTAAAGATAATAATAATACCCAAGTTTGATTGCTTTTACACAGTGATGACAACCACAATATGCTGCAAGACACCAATGTCTTATAATAGCAATAGTTAGTTTATAATATATATTATATGCTCTAGTAGTATTATTATTATTTACAATTATAATAATACAAATGATGATGATGCCTTATCGCTTTTTTGCAGTGTAAACAACTGCAATGTGAGGCAAGACACCAAATCATCATCATCATTAGTATTATTATAAATGTAATATTTATGGAACATTGGTGACTTTTAGCACATTGTATAAAAGCAATTTTAGTAAGTTACTGGTCGCATTCTAGGCACAACAACACCCTTTACTCGTAGTTAAATCACTGTAACAAGCCTCTTGTGGCTTATTGTTTTATTTAAGCTATTTTTTTTCCACTTGTGGCACTGAAATCTCCTTTTTTTTTTGGTTCAGTCCTCTTTTTCAAGCATTAAAGTACCTGTTCCCCTGCAGTCTGTGTGCTCGCTGTGACCTTGGCGCAGACGAGCCAAACAGACTCGCGCATGTGAAATCTGGCTGCGGTTCACCGGCGTCACTGCCACACACGGCCCGTCCTTTATGAGCCTCTTCCGGGAGCAGAATCCCACAGGTGCGGCCTGTCACAGCCTATGTGCTTCCACACGCAGGATACGGGGCTTGTCAGGTCATCGCTGCTTTGAGTTATAGCTCACGACACGACAATCTGCTTATCTGTAAAAGCAATGCAATGCCTGCGTTTGATTCTCATTCCAGACCACTGTGGAAGTGATACAATAGTCTCTGCGTCGTAGTTTTGCAAATAATAATGTTTGGTGTACAGTCAGGCTTTATAAATATGAAAAAATATGTATTAAGAAAATGTAAAAACCTTAGGCATGGCCGTTAGTTTTGCATGTGCAAGCAACGCTTCTTAAGAAAAATCTAGTCTGTGGTTGCAATTATTTATAATAACTTCTGATTATAATATATTATAAATATTGTTATAATGCATTATATATACAGGCTTCACAGAACATTAAAGATGTATTGAGCAAATGTGTGTAGTGTTGTAATACAATCTTTTCAGGAAGCTACACTGGAGAATTTAGACTTGAAGAAATATTGCTTGTTTATGAATATGAAATCATAAACACCTGCTTTACATCATGTTCCCTGTTCCCGAATTACATTCGTCCTGTAAACCTTTCAACCATTCAAGCGCCAACAAGCAAAGCAGATCCCTTATATCCCAAACCTGAAGCGTTTATGGTTATCAACCGCAAGTAAAACGAAGTAAGCTCGCTCAATAAAGCATGGCACTGCTCTCCACTGCTGTATTGTGTGTTTGCAGCCTTCAACAACTGTTTATTATTCATATGCTTCAGCCAGATGTATTATATTAACAGACATTCAGACCTGTTTTCTAGCATCCACACTGCGCTTTTACTGTCAAATGTGAATAAACATGAAATTACAGCTGCCATGTTTCATTGGAACATCAACGTTAATTGATGGCCTAGTTATAGTTATGTCTTTAATAATTATAATGCATCCTCAACACTGCATTATGTTTTTCGGGAAGATCTTTCAGAGGCTTTTCCTGCACAGTGGGATCTGGAATTTTGTGTTTGAATTTTAATTTAAAGGAGCTGTATGTAGGACTGTGGCCAAAACTGGTACTGCAATCACTTTCAAATGACTGTAGAGCGGTGGATCCCCTCTCCCCCTCCCCTGACTCGAGGTTGCCAGCTAGGCTGCAGGATCCAGCAGGAACGTAGGCTGCTACACGGAGCTTTCAATGGCAAGTGACGAGTCGTACACAGTAAGATTTTTTTCTTTCTGTTAATTATGTTTATGCTTCAAGAGCGATGTTTTGTGAAGTAATTATGAATCGCAATTTACTTATGGCGATTAGCCAAATATAATCGTAAATATGAACGCTCGTACATTCCCACATGAAAAAATACTATAGTATATTATAGTAAAATTACAGCAAAGCTAAATAACATTAGCAATGGTCTTACAGGTCAACTTGCAGCATGTTTTGTCCACTATATATGCGAAGAACGAATGAGGAATATGAGGTAACGTTAGGCTACGGTCTCAAATACGTTTTCACATTGCCATAATAGGCGTGCTAATGTTGTTTTCCTCAGCGTCTCAGCATAATGACAGAGAAACGGGCTCTGATAATACATTACTAATGTTAGCAATGACGACTCGCCGTTTTTATTTACCAAACAATTCCTTAACGTTACCTTTTCAATTCAATGACCCACCTCCTCCATCTGCGCTAACCTAACGTTACTTTGCACGAACATGCATATCTTTGTTCGACTGTCATGAATATTTGAAATGTCCATTTACATTAAGTAACGTTACAAGTTAGCCAAACATAGATGAACCTTAACGTTACCTGTCCAGGAGAAAATTAGCAACGTTGGCATCAGTCTTCAAATTATTCTCCGTTTTCAGCCGTCTCCATCTTTCAAAGGCATCTCCTATACAAATCCTTGTTTTATTTCGGACACTGTCACAACGTTTTTCTGATTCATAACGAGGCCGTTTAGGTTTCATAAAGTTAGACATTGTTTATCCAAAAAGTTTGTAGCTGCAGCTGTGGTAACTAGAGCAGAGCTGGCAACCCGAATGCAGAAACACTACTGACTTCGTGATTGGTAGACAGGTGGAGGGTGGCGCTTCAGGCCAAAACACAACATGTCAACATCAACATCAGTTGAGGGCTGCAACTTCACTTTTAAAATGACAATATCTTGGCCGGACAACCGTTGTCAGTGATATAAATATTTGAAATTAACATGATTTCTTAATGTCTAGTGACATATCAGGGCCATTTTATGATTAATTGAAATACATTTCTTACATACAGTTCCTTTAATGTTGATGCCCATGAGTATTGTAATGTGTTGTAAGCGTGAATACAATCATTTAGGAAAAGTTGCAGGCAAAGTGTTAACCTGAATGTACATGATCATCAATCGACATGGCCGCCCTGCATGAGCTGTTTGTCACGTGTGAACTGTGTGCCATGTGAAGGGGAACATGAGTGTTAAGTAAACTGTGCAATCTGAGCGCTCGGCATCTCGCTGCATGCATCTGCACACATAAATGAAGCATTGAGCAGCCGAGAGCGATAAAAGACATGCATCACTGGATCTTTGTTGGTTTCAGGCCGTGAGCATGATCGGTTTACAGTGGGCCGCTCGCAGACGCCAGCACAGTGGCAGCGGCCGCGCTCTAATGAGAGCTGACAGACGTGACAGAAAGAAAATGTCACAGCAGAGCTGTGAAAATAAACAGCTGCACATGAGAGACGGACAGAAACCGAAGCTCTGAGCGGCTGCTTTCTGACTCAGGTACATTTAATCACCTTTAATCCCATTATGTTCAAACTTAGGGGATCTGTTTGGTATACATGACAAAATGTGGAAGTTTTTTTTTTTTTTTAATAGATGGATAATTTGACTGTTGTGCAAGTTTTTTTACACTGCAAAAAAAAAAGTCTTTCCAAAGTAAATATCTAAACATTCTTATATTAAGATACATTTATCTGAGAAGGAAAATATCCAAAATAGAACTAATATGTATCACCATTTTTCAACAAATGAGTGATTACATATGCAATTAAGTATCTAATTAAATATGCACTCATTTCCATACCTATCTAGAACAAAAATCTGAACATTGGATGAAGTCAGGTTCAAAATTCTTGTTTTAAATTTTTGCTATATTAGATTTGAAGCATTGTACAGATGATTTTGGATATCTATTTTATCACTCAAATAAACAGATTATTATTATTCAGAAGAAAAAAAACCAAGCATTTTTTTTTTTAGACAAAAAAAAACATTTTTTTTTTTTAGATGTAGGAATAAAATGTATAAAATCAGGCAAATTATTTATGGACAACCCCTCTGTAAAAAACCCTAGAATAGAGATATGAATAAAACGGTTTGGTGTATGTAAAGCTGCTGAAGTGGAGATTTCTTGCTCAGTGCAGGAGAAAAAACTCATTTTGAGAAAAGGTCTTTAAAGATACCTAGCCATGCAGACGCTTGTACAAACATTTGTGAAAGAACGGGTCACTCTCAGGAGCTCAGTGAATTCAAGTGTGGTACCGTGATAGGTTTCCACCTGTGCAATAAGTCCATTCTTGAAATTTCCTCACTACTAAATATTCCATGGTCAACTGTTAGTGGTATTACAACAAAGTGGAAGCAATTGGGAACAACAGCAACTCAGCCACGTAAAATCACTGAGCGGGACAGCGTATGCTGAGGCGAACAGTGTGTAGTTTCTGCAGAGTCAATAACTACAGACCTCCAAACTTCATGTGACCTTCAGATTAGCTCAAGTGCAGTGCGTAGAGAGCTTCATGGAATGGGTTTCCATGGCCGAGCAGCTGCATCCAAGCCTTACATCACCAAGTACAATGCAAAGCGTCGGATGTAGTGGTGTAAAGTACACCGCCACTGGACTCTAGAGCAGTGGAGACGTGTTCTCTGGAGTGACCAATCACGCTTCTCTGTCTGTCAATCCGATGGATGAGTCAGGAGAACGGTACTTGCCGGACTGCATTGTGCCAAGTGTAAAGTTTGGTGGAGGGGGGGTTATGGTGTGGGGTTGTTTTTCAGGGGTTGGGCTTGACCCCTTAGTTCCAGTGAAAGGAACTCTTAATGCTTCAGCATACCAAGACATTTTGGACAATGTCATGCTCCCAACTTTGAGGGAACAGTTTGGGGATTGCTACTTCCCGTTCCAACATGACTGCGCACCAGTGCACAAAGCAAGGTCCATAAAGACATGAATGAGCAAGTTTAGTGTGGAGGAACTTGACTGGCATGACCACCCGATAGAACACCTTTGGGAGGAATTAGAGCGGAGACTGAACCAGGCCTTCCGTCCAACATCAATGCCTGACCTCACAAATGCGCTTCTAGAAAAATGGTCAGAAATTCCCATAAACACTCTCCTACACTTTGTGGAAAGCCTTCCCAGAAGAGTTGAAGCTGTTATAGCGTCAAAGGGTGGGGCAACTCCATATTAAATCCTATGGATTAATAATGGGATGTCATTAAAGTTCATGTGCATGTAAAGGCAGACGTCCCAAAACCTTTGGCAATATAGTGTATAGCGATGTCATTTGAAATCTACAGACGCAAATAGATAAAGTGCTATAAAAGATACACTTAATTTATTTTGGAGGTTTTCTTTCCACTAGTCTGAAAAACAAGCCAGTAGCCAAAAATCTCAAACTTGACAGATGCATGAAAAAACATGTTTTTGCCTTTTGTCGCCTTTAATCAAGAATATGAAATCTCATCTGCTTTTATTGGGATAAAAGCAGCATCTCCAAAACAACATGATGGTGAGTAAATGTGGGCGGCAGTGGGCGGCAGTGGCTCAGTGGTTCATGTAGGTTGTCTACAAACCGGAAGGTTGGTGGTTCGATCCCCGGTTCCACCTGACCAAGTGTCGAGGTGTCCATGAGCAAGACACCTAACCCCAGCTGCTCCCGACGAGCTGGATGGCGCCTTGCATGGCTGACACCGCCGTCGGTGTATGAATGAGTGTGTGAATGGGTGAATGTGAGGCAAAATGTAAAGCGCTTTGGATGGCCGTAGGTCTGTTAAAAGCGCTATATAAATGCAGTCCATTTACCATTTACCAAATGATATAACAGAATTTGTGTTTGAACAATTTTTTTAATGCTTTACAACTACATTTACTTGTCCAATTCAGCTGAAATGTTCTTAGTTCAGATGATTTCAGACTTTTTGTTATCAAAGTGCATGATGGACGATGACGTGATGATCTTTCTGGTGAGTTTGAAATATACAGTAATTGAATAATAAATAATACTCATACTGTCAGTTCATGTTTGAAAACATCTCAACAGTGTATCAGATAATGTGCAATTTCCTCAGTATGTTATGAAATGTCACGTTAGAGTTTTATTCCATGGTCTGGATGATGTTGTGATAATTGAATGCAGTCTTGAGTTACTGATCAGTTTCATTTCATCTGGAAGGATCTTTGCATTCCGTCAGCCCCAGAATACAAGACATTAAACACACGCTGATTGGCTGCTGTATGGTAATTACCTTCAGCTCTTTTAATAGCATTTTTCTCGTTCCATGAATATCTGCTCTATTCAGATGAGGCTCTGTCATAAGCGCTCAGTGTGTGTCTGACCGGGACTGTGTTGTCATACAGACCGCAGTGGCTATAAAATCGGAGACAGTCATTTTTGGGGGGGGGTTGACGCTCATCAAGAGCCCAGTGTGTCTTTCTGAGCAGGAAAGGGTCGTGATCGCAGCAATTGGGCATTTGATTTATTGGACGCTATGTGAAATGAGGAATGTTTCCTGTGTCCTGCAGCAAACAGACTGTATTTCACATGGAAATCTTTAACTGGCTTCAGTAGAGACAGTGTAATTGTTGTTTTGAAATGTGAAAGAATGTAGAAAGCATCTCTCTTCTGCTCTCTACATCTTTTATTCATTTTTATAAACATTTTTATCTGTCTATCCCTCCCAGAAATCTGAGTACCAAAACTGAATAATCCTCCCAAGTAATGGTTTTCAGATGTTTATAATTACTAAGAAAAAACTATTATTTGATTTTCACTATTATACCTAGTTTCTCTTTGTCTCTACAAGTCTCTACTGAAATACAAATTTCAGTTCAACCGTAATATTGTGAAATATAAAAATTATTTGTATATTATATACAAATTTAAAAGTACTATTATCTATTTGAATATATATTTACAATGTAGTTTATTCCTGTGATGGTAAAGCTGAATTGTCAGCATCATTACTCCAGTCTTCAGTGTCACATGATCCTTCAGAAAACAGGCTGAAAACAGTTGCGCTGCTTCATATTTTTTTGTGGAAACTGATAAATTGTAAGATATTTTATGTATGGAAAGTTATGAAACTCTGAAATATTATATTAGTAACATTGTAATTGTCTTTACTGTCACTTTTGATCATACATATATATATATATGTGTGTGTGTGTGTGTGTACACATACATATACAGTGGCTTGCGAAAGTATTCAAACCCCTTTATATTTTGCACATTTTATGTTGCTGCCTTATGTTAATATACTTCATATTACTTTTTTCAGATGAATCTACTCTCCATACATCATAAAGGCAAAGCAAAAAACAGATTTGTGATAACTTTGCAAATGTAAAAATAGTTATACCCTTTTCTGGGACACTAGAAATTTAGCTCAGGAGCATTCCAATTTCACTTGTAGATGTGCATCACTTGTAGAGTGGTCAACCTGTGTCAAATTCAATTGAATGGGTAGATTTGGAAAGGCACACACCTCTCAATACAAGCTGAAAATGCATATCAGATCTAAAACCAAGCCATGAGGTCAAAAGAACTGCCTGCAGAGCTCAGAGACAGGATTGTGTCGAGACACAGATCTGGGGAAGTCTACAAAGGTTCAGTAGAAGCAAATAGCCTCCATAATCCTTAAAGGGTTAGTTCACCCAAAAATGAAAATTCTGTCATTAATTACTTACCCTCATGTCGTTCGACACCCATCAGACCTCCGTTCATCTCTGGAACACAAATGAAGATATTTTAGTTGAAATCTGATGGCTCTGAAAATAAGTTTTTGTGCGCAAAAAAAACAACGACTTACATAGTGATGACGATTTCAAAACACGGCATCATGAAGCTTCGAAGCGTTATGAATCAATGAGCCGAATGATGATTCGGATCGCGTGTCAAACCGCCAAACTGCTGAAATTTGTCGATTCAAACTGCTGATTCGACTCGCTGATTCATAACGCTTCGAAGCTTCATGATGCCGTGTTTTGAAATCGTCATCACTATGTAAGTCGTTATTTAGGGTTTTTTTGCGCACAAAAACTATTCTCGCCGATTTATAAAGTTATTTTAGAACTACTGTAGTGAGATGGACTTTGTAACGAAGTCTTTAGTACCTTTTATGGGTCTTGAGAGTGAACCGTGCCATTGTGCCAATGGAGGCCTTTCAGAGCCATTAGATTTCAACTAAAATATCTTCATTTCTGTTTCGAAAATGAACGGAGGTCTTACGGGTGTCGAACGACATGAGGGTAAGTAATTAATGACAGAATTTTCATTTTTGGGTGAACTAACCCTTTAATGGAAGAAGTTTGAAACAACCAGGACTCTTCCTAGAGCTGAGCAAATCGATTGATTGCAAACTGAGCAATCAATGGAGAAGGGCCTTGGTTAGAGTGGTGACCAAGAAGAGCTCCATGATCCAGACGGGAGAAACTTACAGAAGTTACATCACTGTCTGCAAAACTCCACTTATCTGGACTTTATTGCAGAGTGGCCAGACTCAAGCCTCCTCAATGAAAACACATGAAAACCCTCTTGATATTGGCAAACAAAGCACCTAAAGGTCTGATATGAGTTTCAAACATCATGTATGGAGGATTTTGGGTAGGGTGAGGGTATGGCGTGGGGGGATCGTACGTATAATACGCCATAAAGTGCGTATCATATGCACGCGAAAAACAGCGTACCATATGTACGCCAAAACTCATTTTGGCGTATACATTCCACGAGATTGCACACTCGTATTTTTTATACGCATTTCCGTGAGATCGGGCTCTTGAATACGTATGCAAGGCACTGTATGTATGTAGGTACACTCTAAAAAAAAAAAAGGTTCTATATGGCACCAAAAATGGTTCTTCGTCGTAATCATAGAGGAACCTAGCCTGGATGCCAACCAAACTTAGCCCCGCCCACAACATTTTAACTCGGGCATTTTAGTTCGGTCTGGACTTGATCCGTAGAGAAGTAATTATGCCCGAACAGAAACTGTTCGGACCAATGAAATTGTCAGGGCGGGCTTTAGACGATGATGGACAGATGATAAACAGTAACGTAATCATCCACGTCATCAAAGGCGCTTGGGTTGAATTTGTTCTAATCCTAAACGGAGAACTTACTCGTATATGCATTCACCTTTACTATTTCTCTCAGAAATGATGATCGTGTTGGTAAGTACTCTGTGTATCCTTAAATAATTTTTTTTACAACACCAGCAAAGATCGTTTACACTCATCTTTTTCTTAACGTTAGGCTACTTATTCCAGCGTGCGTGCAGACAGGGTTGCCAAGTTCAAGAATCACAGCCCAATGGAGCAGTATCAGACTCAAATTCTGACTAGAATTGAGTATGATGACGTCAGGCTAATAGGAACCACTTTTGGTGCTATATAGCACCATTTTAACATGTTCTGCATGTTCTATGGTAGCGGTGCTATATAGCACCTTAGTTAAAGAACCAGTGAAGAACCTCTGAAAAACTTCTGAAACACAAAATTGGTGCTATATAGCACTTTAAAAGGTTCCCCTATGATTATGAGCCAAGAACCATTTTTGGTGCCATATAGAACCTTTTTTTTTTTAGAGTGTACATGTGTACACATATATGTCTGCAAAGTGTCAAATTAAGTCCTCAACAAGCCGCACAGTTTAAGATATTGTACAAGATACTTAAATACTTAAGGATTGAAGTTCGTTCAAACCAAGAAAAAATAATTTAGCCATTTGGATGGTTGGAGAAAGAATATCATTGCCAAAATGTTTTTTAATGGATGTGTGCGTAATTTTTTTTTTCTTTTTTAGGGATGTCATTTTTAGAGTGGTTGGGCTGTAGAGTTGAGCTGAAATCCCAGATTTGGATGAGCTCCATCAGGGACTCAATAAAGGCTTTGAGTAATGAACGGAGCACTTCCTGTACCAGACTTTTATTAGGTTGTGTTCAAATGCACCAAGTCTCACCATGATTTTCCTGCAAGCTTCATCCGTTTCCATGTTCAGCAGACTCTGTGGCTCCCGTCGGCCTTGGACATCACAGATTACTGCAGCGTGCCAGATATTAACCGCACGGTCAGTTTTCATTCTGATTACGAATTAGTTGTTGTTTTTAGACATCTTATGCACTTCTGTATGACTACAGATGTGAGAAGCTGGGGAAGAAATGATGATGAACGTCGTCTCCAGTTGCGTCTGGCCCCTTGAATCGGGAGCGTCACGATGCCATGAAGTCATCGCAATCATCTGGGCAACAGTACACGCCGTCTAGATTCAACGTTAGTGCTCTTTCTCAAAGCGAAGTGAGCAATATAATTTCTTGAAAATTCCCATTTGATGTTGTTGAGGTCATGATTATGACTAGTGTCTTTAAATGCCGGCTCAGCTCTGAAACACAAAGCAGATTCCTGCAGCAACCTCATAAATCATTGGGAAAGGTATTGACTAATATGGAGTCTCAAAGGGGGGCAGAAGGCCGCTTGGGAAAAGCTGCAAAGGTTTTAATTATGGGCTCATAAAATGTGTAAGTTCTTGAAAAGGGGCGGCCTTTCCCTTTCTCGATGCCTGGCTCTGCACAATCGCTTTTACCCGACCACTTCTTCCCAGTGTGGGTGCGAGTTTCCCAAAAGTGACTCACGTAGAGGAACGCTGCAACTGCAGACAACTGGAGCTTCACACCTCAGTGGCTAAATCATCTAGCTTGTGCGACTGGCAGACGGGGGAGAAGGACAGACTTCCTGAGCAGGTGTCTGGATTTTCACATGTCCAGCGCGTCGTGTCCCAAAAGAGTTCACGATCTGCTGGGTCTCGCTGTCACATATCAAACCCGAACAAACACAACCAGAGCTCTGTGTTAAGGTCATGTTGTCTGTTCCTAAGAATAACTGGCTGAATTGAGCATTGTGCAGGGAAGAATCTGGAAAGGTTTTTGACGTCTCCATCCTCGGTTCTACATGACTCTCGTAAGCAGCGGTTGGGAGAGAGGACGGTAAACTCTTAATTCAATGGTTCTCAACTGAGAAAATATGAACCAGAGCCCATTAAATTAAGTATGAATGATCTCTACCATATCAGTTGTTGGCCAATATTAGAGAATTTTTGGTCACGCTTTACATCAGAAACGTACAGTGTACTTATTGTGTCCGTGTTGTATTGTAAAACACAGTAGCACTTTATTTTACAGTCCTATTCCTCATGTAGGCTACATACTATGTACTTATTATAGTAAGTACAATAAACTAGGTACTAACCTTGAACCTACCTCTAAACCTAACCTTAACCCATGTAAGTGCACATACTGTAAATAAAGTGCAACCCAAAACACTTCTGGTGCTACTGAGGTGGGATACTGGTAAGGTTAAGGACAGGTTTAGTGGTATGGTTAGGTCTAAGTGTGGGGTAAAAGGTAACAGTGTAATTATAGATGCAATTACAGATTGAATTACATGCAGGTGGTTGTAATAATAAGTATAATGCAAAAGCATGCAATACATATAGTGCATTGTATCAAATAATAATTTTAAGTGTTAGTGCACAGTAGTAGTAGTAGTATTAGTAATAGCAGACACCTAATATAAAGTGGGACCTAATTTTTTCATTCGTCAGCACCGCAGTATATTGTATATTTCTAATTCTTGTTTCAAGCTTAAACTCTTAATTTTGATAATTTTTCAGAAAACATTTTTCAAAAATCTTGTCATTTTGCTTCATAAGTAAAGGTGGTAACACTTTTTATTTTAAGGTGTTGTGTCATTGTTACAGTGTAATTATATATATAAGTACTGAGTAATATGTAGTAACTTACTATAGGGTTAGGGTAGGATTAGGGTTTGGTTTAGGGTTAGTTGCATATGTAATTATGCATGATTTACTGTTATTACTATAGTATGGTAAGTGCATGTAACATATGTAACAAGGACACTGTAAAAGAGTGCTACCAAGGTTTATTAGTCAACATTGGTTAACATGAACTAATAATGAACTGCACTTCTACAGCATTTATTAATCTATGTTGAAGTTAATTTCAACATTTACTTGCATTTAAAAATGTAATGTAAACTAACATTTACATTATTAAAAGCAAAAGTAGTATTTGTTAACATTAATGAATGCACTGTGAACTAACATGAACAAACAATGAACGACTGTATTTTATTAACTAACATTAACAAAGATTAAAAAAATACAGTAACAAATGTAATGTTAATACATGAACTAATATTTACAAATGAAACCTAAAGGTAAAGTGTTACCGCATTGGCAAAGCATTCTGTGTTTGCTTAGTTGCATACTGTTTCCAGTCTTAGTTTAGAAACAGGCCAAGAGAGAGTCCCTTGGGATGATTCTTCCTCTCTTTTGCTAAACGCAGCGGGACGGAGGGTCACATGACCGCCTAATAAACATGTCCGGGGCTCTCAATGGGTCACAGATGAGAACAGGCTTTTAAAATACTTTCTCTCTGTTTTGGAGTGATGTGGCCGATAGTGGAGTGATTTACACAGAAGTTATTGAATAAAGCCGTCTTTCACAGCGCTCGGATTGATAAGGATCTTGGAGCAGAACGGACTGTGCAGATATAAACACTGAGAACAGTCCAGCCAGGAGCGTGGAGCATGATGGGATACGTGCCTATATTGCCATCTGTGTCAGGCACACATCTTCAATGACCAATATACATTGATGCCATTGACATTGTTAATGCCCATCTCGATTTATGTCTTTGGAAAAGCTTTGTTTTGATAATGCATGAGGGGAATTTAATGTTTAATATTTTGGTTGTAATCAGAGTCCACATAGGTATCCCAAATATAACTTACGATTTGATCTTACTTACGATTACCACATCATTTAATTCTCGGGAAGTCTTCATATTGATATATAACGTTTCCATAACATGTATTGCTGCCAGTTATTTAACATGTTACACCTGGATGAGTGTAATTTGATTATTAGTGGCGTTTGCGAAGTTATAAGCAAGCTATAGTGCTTGTTTTGAAAAATACGTTTTGCGTGACTGATATATTACGTGAAGTAGTTACAGCTTGAGTGGTGTTTATTATGAATATTAAAAATGGGATAAATAGCAAGCTTATCCTGGTGTTTAACTGTACTTTATAAAGCTTTTGGACACTAACAAAGAAAAGGATTTAGTACTGATTTCATTTTAAGGATCAGTGATTTGTAAAAATATGCGAACGTGAGCACGGCTAATTGCAAAATGAACAAAGAGGTGACGCGTATAATGACAGCGCCGTTCTCACACTAATGAACGGACCCTGGAGGTAGCCAGTACTATCAAAGCATGTGGGGCAAAGAATATGTTTTTTCATCCACAGCCTGACTAATTATACGAAAATAACAGCCAAGATGGAACAGCATACCTTTTCTTCAGAAAGAAGGAGAATTTTTGCTTAGCTTGGCATTTGAAACGGCTTCTCGATATTTGACACCTCTGCGAAGTAGTTTGCCAAACTGAACCGTAGCCGCGTCCAAAAGCCCAGAGCACAAATACAGCACTGAGCACCTGGGTGTCTTGATGCTTGACAAGAAACAGACCACAGCCTAAAAAAAACCCCTCAGCAACCCTCTGTTTCTTTAAACAGGTGGTCTCAGGGCAGGCCGTGTTTAAAGTGATGTTGAGAACTCCTTCAGTTGATAAACTAGTCTGTGAGGGCCGTAAATGTGCTCGAATTTGCAGAGCACAGCACCCTAGCGCTGTTAGCATGTTACATGTGTTCACTTTAGAAAACATATGTTGATGTTCAGCATTGGGGTTAAGGACAAATAAAGATTTTGGAGATGACAAAGAAAAAAAACATTACAAAAATCTGTGTTTTGGTCTATAAATATGTCTAAATATCAATTCAGATGCAGCTTCTTAAAAAATCATGGCCTTAAAAATTTGTGTAATAAACTGCAAGAGTGAATGTCTCTCTTGAAGCGAAGCAAAATAAAGCGAAGATGACGAACAAATGACAAGGAAGAACAAAAAGTGAACATAGAGTACATGATTTCATGTACTTCAAGCAAGAGTTGTTTGTTAGCCGCCAGCAGCTCCAGTCAGACAATGACACTCAAAACTGTCCTGTTACTACAGCTAACGTTACAACAACAGCATATCTTGGTTCTGTGAAACAGCAAGACTTAATGTTACTCATGCATGGAGCAGAAACAACGCAACCTTTGCATCCATTTTCAGGCTTTCGGTCTCTCCAGCACTGGAAAGCTTTTCTAATATAAACAAAAATATTTTAAAAAGCTCTTTCCTGATCATATCCCTTTTTTCCAGTGATATTCTCTGAACTCTTTTCTCTTTTGTAATGTCTCTCCGCCTTCTCTCTTTCTACAGTCTTTCTTCAAATCTCCCTCTTGCTCACTCTCTCCTGATGATTGGCTCATTCTCTCTCCTCCCCCGTCATGAGTGGACATAGAGACAGAGCGACACGCGTCATAATCTGAAGACCACGCCCACCGGGGGGGAAAACAATCAAACCGTCTCCATTGACTTTGCATTGCGGAAGGCTGCCTCCTTGTCATTTCGGACATTTCAACAAAAAACTGAACAATGTATAAAAGCTGATATGTGACAACGTGTACAGCAAACAAGCTAAACAAAACCCAAAAGCAAAAACCCAGACGTTTTTATAAGCTATTGACCCAAAAAACGAGCGTTTAAGGACAAAAAAGTGGATTCAGGCCATTGAGACAGAGCGCGACGGGTCATTTTACACTGAGAACTACGGCGACTAGAGGATAACGTAATCAGCGACAGTAAATATAATATATAAAACGGACATTTGGATATTTGACAAAATGTTTACTGCACACAGACATATTGAGGCATACTGAGTGTCAGGATCCCAAAATTTACCTATTCTTCCTGCTGAAGATTCACTTCGTATTACCTGTATCCACTTTTATCTTCTTAAACGCTCGTTTTTTTGGGTCGACAGCTTATAAAAACGTATTTCTGTGTTTTTTAGCTTGTTTGCTGTACACCTTGTCACATATCAGCGTTTAGACATTGTTCAGTTTTTTGTTATAAGTCCGAAATGACAATGAGGCAGCCTCCCGCAATGCAAAGTCAATGGAGAGCGTTGGATTGTTTCCCCCCCCCGGTGTGGGCGTGGCCTAAATACGCTCTGTCTCTATGCCCCCTGCCCCCTACTGCTGATTGGCTCACTCTCTCTCCTCCCACATCATGAGTGGACACACCCCCTGATGCTGATTGGCTCACTCTCTCTCCTCCCACATCATGAATGGACACACCCCTGCTGCTGATTGGCTCACTCTCTCTCCTCCCATATCATGAATGGACACACCCCCTGCTGCTGATTGGCTCACTCTCTCTCCTCCCACATCATGAATGGACACACCCCCTGCTGCTGATTGGCTCACTCTCTCTCCTCCCACATCATGAGTGGACACACCCCCTGCTGCTGATTGGCTCACTCTCCTCCCACATCATGCGTGGACACGCCCCCTACTGCTGATTGGCTACAAGTGTGTTGTGCTGCTCGGTTTCTCAGAAATCGCTTCCTGCACCATTAAGGCCATTTCACATGACAGGCTTCAGCACTGGTCAATGCATTGATCTCTATGGAGTAGAGCGTCAGATTCAGCGTTACCCCGGCGGCACATTGTTTGTCGGTTGGGCCTCAAATTATCAAATTTTCAATTCAAATTATCTCCTTGTTTAAATCTTTGTTTCATCCCTGAATGAATCGGCTTCGCTGAAAAACAGAATGTTAAAACAGCAGTTGTTAATGAGATTATCTGATGTAAAAGTGAAGTCTCTATGATATTCTGGCCTAGATATACACTCACCTAAAGGATTATTAGGAACACCATACTAATACTGTGTTTGACCCCCTTTCGCCTTCAGAACTGCCTTAATTCTACGTGGCATTGATTCAACAAGGTGCTGAAAGCAATCTTTAGAAATGTTGGCCCATATTGATAGGATAGCATCTTGCAGTTGATGGAGATTTGTGGGATGCACATCCAGGGCACGAAGCTCCCGTTCCACCACATCCCAAAGATGCTCTATTGGGTTGAGATCTGGTGACTGTGGGGGCCATTTTAGTACAGTGAACTCATTGTGATGTTCAAGAAACCAATTTGAAATGATTCAAGCTTTGTGACATGGTGCATTATCCTGCTGGAAGTAGCCATCAGAGGATGGGTACATGGTGGTCATAAAGGGATGGACATGGTCAGAAACAATGCTCAGGTAGGCTGTGGCATTTAAAGGGCCTAAAGTGTGCCAAGAAAATATCCGCCACACCATTACACCACCAGCAGCAGCCTGCACAGTGGTAACAAGGCATGATGGATCCATGTTCTCATTCTGTTTACGCCAAATTCTGACTCTACCATCTGAATGTCTCAACAGAAATCGAGACTCATCAGACCAGGCAACATTTTTCCAGTCTTCAACTGTCCAATTTTGGTGAGCTCGTGCAAATTGTAGCCTCTTTTTCCTATTTGTATTGGAGATGAGTGGTACCCGGTGGGGTCTTCTGCTGTTGTAGCCCATCCGCCTCAAGGTTGTGTGTGTTGTGGCTTCACAAATGCTTTGCTGCATACCTCGGTTGTAACGAGTGGTTATTTCAGTCAAAGTTGCTCTTCTACCAGCTTGAATCAGTCGGCCCATTCTCTTCTGACCTCTAGCATCAAGAAGGCATTTTCGCCCACAGGACTGCCACATACTGGATGTTTTTCCCTTTTCACACCATTCTTTGTAAACCCTAGAAATGGTTGTGCATGAAAATCCCAGTAACTGAGCAGATTGTGAAATACTCAGACCGGCCCGTCTGGCACCAACAACCATGCCACGCTCAAATTTGCTTAAATCACCTTTCTTTCCCATTCTGACATTCAGTTTGGAGTTCAGGAGATTGTCTTGACCAGGACCACATCCCTGAATGCATTGAAGCAACTGCCATGTGATTGGTTGATTGGATAATTGCATTCATGAGAAATTGAATTGGTGTTCCTAATAATTCTTTAGGTGAGTGTAGTCTATGGCTTGTGTCCCTTATTCACCACTAACTATTCTTTGCTTTAAGCATCTACCTAAATGTACTGTCTAAATCTCAGACAGACCGACGGTTTGATGTGTCTCTGGCTGTTGTAACGATAGGCGGTTGTTTGCTCTGGCTGCGGTACGTTGGAGCCATAGCTAGGGTATCCGCACTTTTGAAATTGTGTTCCGGAGTGGTTGTCCCCCCTCGGTTAAAATTGCAGAGGCCCTAGAATAGACACACCCTTTCGCCCCTCTAGCGACGGATTGTTATACAACAGTCTAGTTATCATGCTTTTCACTTTAGAATACTGTTCCAATACTGTTAATTTAACAGTTTATGCAATTACATGTTTGTCAGTTTATACTGATGTTTATTTGTATTTTTTCCTACCACATCTGAAATGGATATTAATAGATTTTTCTCCCTTAACAACATATTATTCATGTTGTTTTCACAGAACAGTGTTCAGTAACGGGATTCTTCTGAAACGCGTGCGACAGTTCCTCTAATCTGAGCATCAAAGAAACGAACAACACACTGCATTAATTATACTGAAATGTTCCTCATTAAACATTGGTATAAAAATGAAATTACTCAGCTGTAGATGTTTAAAATGAACTGCACATAAAATGAACCGTAACATGAATCAGAGAAAGTAACGTGAATCATTCGGGAGATTTCCCCTGGTTTACTGACCTCCACTGAAGCAGCAGGAGATCCCAGCATTCAGACTGTAAGTGTTGCGTCATATGATTAACAGCTCTTGTTCTTTACCGATTGAAGTCGCATGCATTTATGACACATCCTGATTCAACACTGTTAAGGCCTGTTCACACCAAAGAGGATAACTGATAGCTAAATGCATAATCGTTCTAATCCATATATGTTAATGGGGGGTATACACTACGACCTAACAATGATGACACAGGAATCATATTTTCCCAGCTGATGAACAATAAAAAAACATAATGTATAGGCTATAGTGTCTGTTTCCTATAGGCCATCCGCCTGGTTCTTGGTGCGTACAGGCATTTACTCATGAATCTAACAAAGAAAGGTGGAAAAGTGCATCATTGTAGTTTTAAAACAGCAGTTGTTAATGAGATTATCTGATGAGAATATGAAGTCTCTATGATATTCTGGCCTAGATATAATCTATGGCTGTGTTCCTTATTCACCACTAACTATTCTTTGCTTTAAGCATCTACCTAAAAGTACTGTTTTATTCTCAGACAGACCGACGGTTTGATGTGTCTCTGGCTGTTGTAACGATAGGCGGTTGTTTGCTCTGGCTGCGGTGCGGTGCGGCGCTGGCTAAACGCAGACTCTTCAGTGGTCTTTAGATCAGATCGTATGAAGCCAAGCTCACACTCCACCCTACTCATCCCCACCCATTAACATCAAAACCTCTCATCATCAGATACGTGATGGATGTGAACCACATGTTGGAGCTGTCTCTGCTGGGAGCTTATATACTTAATCAAATATTTTGTGTAGAAGTATAAGAACTTGAGCAATTTGTAATCATTTAAATGCCATTATTTAGCCATTATAGCTGATGGTTGTATAGGCTATTCGTTATTGGAGCAACATATTTAATGAAGCAATGCAAATTGAATTTGTATTGAATAAAAAATAAATTGTTCAGTTACAACGATTTGTACAGTTGCTTTTATAAAAAAATTATATAAAAATATATATTTATTTATAAAATAGATTATATTAATATATTATAAATAGTATATATTAATACTATTAAATATTTTGTGTTATTTAATAGTATATTATAGTATTTTATATTAATTAATATAACATATATACATGTTCATAATACATTATAAATACAGTAATTATCTATCCATCCATCCATGCACACATGCATTTAATATAAAATACATTTAATCATATAATAGTTATATTAAATAATTATTAAATTAATATAAAATATAAACAATATTTATCATTTTCAATATACCATATACAATATATTATTATTATTATTATTTATACAAATATTAAATATATATATATATATATATATATATATATATATATATATATATATATATATATATATATATATATATATATATATATATATATATATATATATATATATTATAGATAGATAGATAGATAGATAGATAGATAGATAGATAGATAGATAGATTATTATAAGATATATAGATATTAATATAAAATATAAACAATATTTATCATTTTCAATATACCATATACAATATATTATTATTATTATTATTTATACAAATATTAAATATATATATATATATATATATATATATATATATATATATATATATATATATATATATATATATATATATATATATATATATATATTATAGATAGATAGATAGATAGATAGATAGATAGATAGATAGATAGATAGATAGATAGATAGATAGATAGATAGATAGATAGATAGATAGATAGATAGATAGATAGATAGATAGATAGATAGATAGATAGATAGATAGATAGATAGATAGATTTAAATGTGAATATCTGCTAAAAGTGAACCGTTATGATTAGCATGAGTTCAAAGACATACAAGTTTAACGATGACCCTAGGTTGACAATAGCTATCAAGAGTAAGAAAAAAGGCCCATCTGGTTTCCAGTGGACATGTTTCGGTTTTTGACATTTTGTTAAATACAGTTCCATTGATTGTTGCAGATAAATTGTATTAGATTTACGTCTTGGTAATTATAAATGGCAAGTGAAACTCGCGCTTTCACAGCGATGATGACTTAAGCAGAAACAGAGAACGTGTATTTTAAGACGCTGTTTTCTTAAATACCCACAATGAGAGTTCAAGCCATGTAGACTCAGCATATTTCATATCAGAACAAATATATGTTTTCATGTGTTTACATTCGAACACAGTGTGTTTTTCACATCTTGGAGTCTGCATGTCCCGTGAATGAGTTGTATTCATTTCATCTACCTAATACATCAAGACACTTCTCGCAAAAAAACGCGCGCGCCTTCCAAATGCAGCCATAAAATAGTGTGAACATATTGAAGATCCATTACGACGCAGACAATATTTTCAGATATTTAAATCAGGGGAGTGTGATGGAGGTGATTTACATGATTAAACCTGGTAAATCTGCCAATGCTGGCAGAGGAGGACGCGCGTACAGACAGACTCAAATCTATGCGTCTCTCTGTGCGGACGCTTTTCCGCTCCTGCCTGGAAGCGCGCGCGCGCGCGTGCGTGTGCGTTTGTGTGTAACGGAGCACGTTTCCATTGCAGTTCTGACCACCAGCAGCCTATAGCATTCGCCACAGACCCTCTAGACTAACCCAATGTTGCCCTGTAAGGGTGCAGGAAGCAAAGACCACACAGCTCAACGACACCAAGTATGTTATTCCCAAAATGGGGAATGTCATTTTGAGGCTAACACTTCCATTAAGTAGTTTTAAGTCTATTTTACAGCTGTGTTGAGGGTTTAACTGTGTTTTCCCTGCCGGTGCTGGCTTGTGGTTGGTTATAGGCTATCAGAATGCTGATTATTGCTTGTTTGTGTGCTCTTGTGGCCGTCCGTGTTGGTTAACCAGTCCAGCGATTCTTTTAGAGTCCTTCAAAATTATTGGAGTTCCTAGTTGTTTATTTAATGAAGGAACTATTTCCCACAATGTTGAAACTTGTATTTGGCTTCACAACAGAGCGAACACATCATAATTCAGGCGTAGAATAAACCTTACCTGACTGCCCATTGATTATTTAAGTCTTGTTCCAGGAATATCATTTTTTGTTTGTTTGTTTGTTTGTTTGTTCACACTGCAAAAATACTTTTCTTACTTAGTATTTTTGTCTTGTTTCCCGTTCAAATATCAAAAAATTATTAGATCAAGATGCTTTTACTAGCATTTTAGAGATATTTTTTTCTTGTTTTCTGGGGAAAAAATCTAAAAGGAGTGAGTTTTTCTTAAAACAAGCAAAATTATAACAAAACATATTGTATGTCATTTTACATATCTAAGCATCTTGATTTAAGGAAACATTACAAAAAATGCAAAATAAGAAAAACACTTTTTGCTGTGCAGAAATGATTGCATTAAAAAGGTTTTAAAAAGTATTTTAAATCATACCTGACAATGTTGTGTTGTTTGACTTTCTATTGGAGAGATAACCGAGGCGTCTAGTGGTGCAGTCACTTTCATTTGTGTTTATGAGATCAAAATCAAACCAGCAGCACAGTTGACTTGGATAGCATTCAGATTTTGTCTTCAAAAGCAACTAAAATGCTTGTTGAAAGTTTAATTAATACTCATAAAAATGCTGTATGCCTGTTGAAATATTGGCCATCAGTTTTCTTTTGTTCGGAATTAATATAATACATTGCTGACACGGTGAAATAATATTTTCATGAGATATTTTACACACAGATAAAGTTTAAGAGCTTGGCTGAACCCAGTTACCGCATGCAATGTCATGATGTCCTGACTAGGACAATAGCCCCACCTACTGGACACTTTAAGGTGCTCATTGGTGCATGCCTCTTAGGAAAGCATCAGAATGTATTGAATCAGATAGCTCATATTTTTTTGTTTTGTATTTCTTAAATCATGCTGCTTGTTAAAGAGAGGTGTTAAATTACTTTTCTAAGTAATCAAATGTACAATTTTCACCTTAGTGGAAAATGTAAAAATCTAGTTTAGCAAATGCAATTCATCACTATTGACTGGCATTGGGTTTCAACATCATCAAAGCGTCTCTCGTGATTATAACAGGCGGATATTATTTACTGGCAGCGGTCTGAGGTGAGGCGGGCCAGGCTCTGGCGTTCATGAGAGGAACCCAATAGTTCTGGACTCGTTCCACAAACCACAGAGACCACAAATGAGAGCCAGTTCAAGTCCCCAGACCGCGGGCCACTGACCCTCTCCAGCACTTTGTCCCAGGCCAGGTATATAGGCCAAAGACAGGTCAACCTATCACTGCAGAACGGCACTCTAAGCTTACTGGGTTCATGTCACGGGCACACAGTTCACAGTCAAGTGTTCATGAAATGGCGACGCATGTGGTGGTCCGTGGGGGGATGGGTGTGTTCAGGATACACTAACTAATACCTCTCTACGAAACATGCACTCTGGTCCTGAGAATAACATTTGCGTTGAGTGCCCCAGACTTTTGACTTATTTCCACAACATATATTTTGATAAATGTCATGCATAACAAATATTCAGCATTGTCCCTTCTTTCTTATCTGGAAATAAGATAAAATAACTGTATATATAGTATATATACACCAATCAGGCATAACATTTTGACCTAATATTGTGTTGGTCCGCTTTTTATGTAAAAATACAATGTGATTCATCAGATTTCTGACACCTTTCTATCGCCGGTTCACCACTGTTCCTTCCTTGGACCACTTTTGATAGATACTGACCACTGCAGACCGGGAACACCCCAAGAGCTGCAGTTTTGGAGATGCTCTGACCCAGTCATCTAGCCATCACAATTCGGCCCTTGTCAAACTCACTCAAATCCTTACGCTTGGCCATTTTTCCACTTTTCTAATTATTTTGACTTTTTATATCATAATTATGATGTACTAAAACATGAATATTTTTTGCCTTATGTGACAAAAATGGGCTTTAATTTGAATAATTTTTAATAAAAATGTAATAGCGTGGTCCAACTTTGAAATGAATTGATCTTTTTGGCAGATGTCACTAAGACTGTGTGGGTTAATGTGTTGTAATGACTATTAACCAATAGTCAAATATCCATATCTATATATCAGGTGATGCTAATCTTGGCAATTGTTAACATGCAGTAGTAATTTAATGCTGGTCATTAATGTAATAAAGGTTACAGAAATAAAAATAGCAAATTATGTTATCATTCGGGTATGTGGATATCTATTGAATTTTGCATCTAAATGCATGTTAGATCTTATTATGAATGAATCATCCATTTTTTTTTTTACCTCATAATTTAATCAAATTTCATAACTGGATCCTCCAGTGAAAACCACAGACTGGTGACGTATGCAAGACTTCTCCAATCTTTTAGTCTGTTTAAACCCTGCCAAAGCACTAAAATCATCCGAGAAGGCACAATAGACAGTACAAATTGAAACAGATGTGATATAACCTGCTTGATCAGACTCAAGCCTCTTGCAATATTGGATATGAAGGATCAGATGAAATAATTGAGCATTACATTCAGCAAACTCTTCATCAGATCAGAGCGTGCTGGTAACCCCTGCCCTCACTTTTATAAAACACACTGAAATTACGCTGTAATTTAACAGAACAAAATCAGATGCAGGACTTACATGACATTTGGATCTGATAAACGGCGTTGCCTGCCGGTCAAACGCACATTGGCACAGAGGGGAGCTGGCAGCGCCCGGCCCGACACACTGCCGGCCCAGAAAAAGCTGCTTCTCATTCAGCTGTGACATATTTGGAAGTTTGGAAGTGGAGCAGCAAAACTAGCCTTTAAATCCATCTCACTCTCCTGTAAATTACAACCCTGCATTTTTAATTTCCTACGCATCATACAATGCTATTCAGCAGTGTCCAAACCAAACACGGCCATCGCTGGCTCAGCCATACGAGCGAACAAACTATCCTTCTGTTCACTGAGGCTCTTAAAACATCAGGAGTGAAACAGATCGGTCTCTGTAGTGAAAGAATACAAATACAATTGATCATTAATTCCTTTACAAAAGTACCAAAGCATTGTTTTTTAGACATATGTGCCATCGCAACAATGCATTTTCAGACATTTACCATGTTATATGGTGATGGTGCTTTTCGATGCTGCCATAATATGCAATATGTTTAAATTTAGACTCATATTTTATTACGCAGGAAGATGTTTTGGATTTGATTTTGGTCATGGCCGACTCTTGGAGCCAGACTTGGTCAGACAAAAAGAGTTTTCTAAACAAAACAGTGTATTTGTTCATCTTCTTTTACTTTATTTCTTTTCCAGCTTGGGAAGGAAATGTCCAATTCACAATAACTCATTCTGGCATACATTTATGGCCTCATTTGTCCTTTTTTTGAATGTTGCTTTGGTCTTGTTTCCGAATGTCGTTTGATGTTTACATGACTAAGAAACATGACAGTCTAGTGGTGTAATTTTTTTAATATGTAATGGGACAATGGGTTAAAATCCTGTTTTATACACCGAAGAGCCAAAACATTATGACTAATATGTTGGTCATCCATGTGATGCCAAAACTGCACTGACCCGCTGAGGCATGGACTTTATAAGAGCCCCTGAAGGTGTCCTGTGGTATCTGGCACCAAGCTGTAAACAACAGATCCTTCAAGTCCTGTAGTTTGCGAGGATCAAACGTGGATCAAACTTGTTGGTCCGGCACAGCCCACAGATGCTCAATTGGATTGAGATCTGGGGAAATTGGAGGCCAAGTCAACACCTTGAACATCATGTTCCTCAAACCATTCCTGAACAATGTATGCAGTGTGGCATTATCCTGCTAAAAGAAGCCACTTCCATCAGTGAACACCATTATCAGGAAGGGGCGTACCTGGTCTGCAACAATGTTTAGGTAGGCAGCACGTTTGAAATGTACTTCAACATGAATGGCCGGACCCAGGGTTTCCCAGCAGAATATTTCCCAGAGCATCACACTCATTGCTGTCCTTCTTCCACTGGTCCAAGGTCCAGATCCGACGCTCGTGTATCCATTGTAGGCATTCTCGACAGTGGACGGGATCATAAGGCACTCTGATTGGTCTGCGGCTACACAGCAGAAGAGTGCGATGCACTGTGTGTTGTGACACATTCCTCCCATAACTATCATTAAAATTGTGTGACTTGTGCCACAGTAGACCTTCTGTTGGCTCAGAATGGACGTGATAGCCTTCCTTGCACTCGTGCATCGATGAGCCTTGGGCTCCCAGTCCCAACACCCTGTAGCCGGTTTGTGGTTTGTCCCTCCTTGGACGCTGTTGGTAAATTCTCACCACTACTGAACGAGTGCAACAGACTAGTCTTGCCATTTCAGAGATACTCTGACCCACTCGCCTTGCCATAAAAATTTGGCCCTTGTCATTGTTCAGATCTTTATTCCTGCCCATTTCTCCTGCATCAACACATTTTAATCTACCCAGATCTTAATATGTGCCCTTGTTAGGAGATGATCAACGATATTCGCTTCAGCTGTGACTGGTCATAATGTTATACAGGTCAAAAACAAGGTCACCAAGGCTGTTACTCTAACATCCTGCAGAATAATGACGTTTGATAAAGCTTTGATAAAGCTGTTAAATAAAGCTTACAACGTGTCAGCGGAAAACTTACAGCTCATATATTACTCTCTCATGCAGTTACAGATGCAGCGTTTTGACTGAACCACTTTTACTGCACAAGAGATGAGAACACATTTTTACAAATTTCTGGGTCTTAAAAGAGTCTGCGTTTGTGATAAATGTCCTTCTTTCTTTCATGCAAAATGCTCGCTCTGCCTAGATGTGTTTAAATCTGCTTAATGTATGCGTTTCTGTCCCCTATCATACATGCGCACTTCAATAAGCCGACAGAAAGCAGGTTAATGCTTTCACATGCCGCGCGAAATCGGGGTAAGATGCAAAAAAACTACCTGTTCCGACCGGTTTATGCTTTAACAGTTTATGACCTTACTCCGATAAAAGTGAGTGAGTGCTTTTACATGCATGTTCTTACGCCGATTATGCTTAATAAGCCGACAACGAACATGTCATGTAAACACGGTAACCTGTTTTCTTTTATCGGAGTAAGGTCATAAACGGCTTAGGCATAAACCGGTCGGAACAGGTAGTTTTTTGCCTCTTATCCCGATTTCGCGCTGCATGTAAACGCATTAACCTGCTTTCTGTCGGCTTATTGAAGTACGCATGTGTGATAGGTGACAGAAACGCATAGAGCAGATATAAACACATCTAGACAGAGCGAGCGTTTTGCATGAAAGAAAGGAGGAAATATATCACAAACGCAAACTAAGTTTTAAGACCCAGATAATTGTAAAAATGTGTTCTCATCTCTCGTGCAGTAGAAGTGGTTCAGTCAAAACGCTGCATCTGTAACTGCATGAGAGAGTAATATATGAGCCGTACGTTTCCCGCTGACACGTTGTAAGCTTTATTTAACATCACAACTGGCATAACATATGGAATACTCGGAATCAGATATGAAAGTTATTATTTTTGACGTCACTACAAGGAAATAATCCGATTTATTAATAAAGTCATGTAAACACGGTTTACTTGCGTTGTCAGTTTACTGGTTTGCATGTAAACGGGGAAAACTGGTTATTTCAATAAGCTGATATTTGTGAGTTATCAGCTTACTGGTGTGCATGTAAACGTGCTCAATGGCCAGATTAGATTCTGAATGCAACTTCCAAATACTAATAATAAAAAAACACAATTATTACACTGGTCTACAGCTAAAATGCTTCTGAAATAAATGTGGTAAAACTTTACTAATTCTGGGTCACTGAGAACGAAATTGTTGATTGGCTGTAGTTTTCAAGATATGCTATTGGGTCAGTATTAGACTGGGTAAACCCAGCCTGATCTGCCGGCGATTTGATTTCGCCCTGCAACTCAGTCTGGAAACCTGTACATTAATTTCTACTGCTTCTGTTACATTTTTGTGGGAACCAATCACAGACTGGCTTATCCACCTGGCGCGCTATTGGCGGGTTTAACACATAGGGTTTAACACATAATGACGGATAGAGAAGCGATGGATCGATGTCAGTTGATCACGCCTCTTGTGGTCTGATTGGTTGAAGGACTATCCAATTGCGTACAGAGTCTTTTGAATTATGCTCGTTTATCACGCCTCTTGTGCAGTAGAAAATACAGAGCAGACTCCCCAGACCAATGTTCAATCTTAAATTGAGCTTGGTCTGGTGATAGCCAGACAAGGTCAGTATATAATATGACCCTTGACTTGGGAATGGTGGAGGATGAGCAATAAAGGGAAGGAATCTCAATTTAAACCAGAAATAACTCAAATCTGGATCAATGACTGGAGCTTTCACTGAAACTATGAATAAATCTCTGACTGGGTTTGGACAGTACAGGCAAAACAATGAATGATGCAGCTGGCATTGCTTCATACATGATATGAATTGCATTGTTATCTAGAAATCATGGATGATGCAATCATAATAAAACTTACACCACTCTGCTGAACAAATTGCCCTGTATCAGCTCTAGAAATCATACAGCAGGGGTGCAAAACTCAATTCCCGAGGGCCACAGCCCGGCAGAGTTTAGTTCCAACCCTGCTTCAACACACATACCTGTAGTTTTCAAATGAGCCTGAAGGACTTGATGAGCTGGGTCAGGTGTTGAGGGATGTGGCCCTTCAGGAGCTGAGCTTTGCACCCCTGTCATACAGTGTCATGCTCTTATTTGTCAGTGTTTGATTTTGCAAAGGGACACATTTCTGTTTTGCCAAAGTGAGCAGAGATGCCTCATACTAGTGACAAGTGATGCTTCATTTAATGAGCACAAGAGACAAGCCGAGAAGCGCAGAGAAGATACTTAATCGTAGCTATGTTCATAATAGTTTTTTTGCCTTTTGTTTTTATAATACATTTGATTTACACAACCCATTTGCTGATTTTTGCAGTGATACATAAACAGGACAGGTGCTACTATCTACAGACATAAAACGTAATGTTGGAAACAGCAGCCAATCAGTTGCTTTAATTGCCATATTTAAATTCAGCACATCAAACTACATATAAATCGCACATTTTATCTCTGAAGCAGATGACTTTTAAAAAATGTAGACCAGTGTTATAGGTAAAATATTATTACTGCTTCAAACTCACTAAAAATGATATGTGTGCCAAAAGTGATGCCTGGAGGGGATATTTGTTTTTAAGGACCCTATAAGTTTTATTAAACCATCAAAAAAAAGAGGAAAACATTTTATATATTAAAGATGTGAGGGAAGAACAAAACACTAAACTTGGTTACCGTGTTTATCTGACAAATTGATTTGGCAAAAAAGGCAAACTGCAGATAGTTTTATTTTAATGCATATAGAAAAACAAAATGCTCACAGGAAAAAGCATAGACTGACTACCACATCAGTTATTCAGTAATCAGTTATTAATATTTCTTTGGTTCTGTCAGGTCCATTAAGTCAAGAACACACATGACAATAAAAATTATTTAGACATTTTTATTGAATAAATTAGTTGCAATAGTTGATGAATCTGAATTAAATTTAGTTTTTGGCGGTATGGCTCTGTTCAGGGAGTCCTCTGACCTTTCATGAGCACCATGAAATAGAGAGTCAGAGGACAGTAGCAGCATTAGGGAACGCTTACCAGTTTAGGACTGGGAGAGCTTAACTATTCCTCCCAAACAAACAACACCTGGCAATCCTTTTGAGAATAAAACAAGAGGATGGAATTGACAATTAAAATGCTTAGACATCTTATGAATGAATTACGAATTAGTGGCAATATGGTTCTGTTCAGATGAGTCTCCTGACCTTTCATGAGCACCATGAAATAGCATTGAGTCAGGGGACAGCAGCAGCATTAGTGGACGCTCACATGAATTAGGACTAGGAGAGCTGAACTATCCCAAACAGACCATACCAGGCAATCCTCCCTGGCTCTTCCAGCTAATTGAAGAGACAGCAGAGGATACAAAAGCAATTTCATCTATGTGAAGCTAGCAGAAGGAATGTAGCTACAGTTAATGATACGAGTAAATAAATAGTAAATAGGCGATATAATGGCCCTGTTCTAAATTCCCCTTCATTATCATGGGGAGCTCCATGAAATCCAAAGCAGGGAACAGTAGCAGCTTCTAGGGGCAATCCTCCCATTTTATAGACTGGAGAGTAGCATAAATCCCCCCAACAGACCATAACCGGGCAATCCTCCCTGGCTCTTCCTTCTAAATCGAAGAGCCATGGAGGATCCAAAAGAGCGTTTCGAGAGAAGGCAATCTAACTGAATTTAATTGTAAAGATCCAATCGATCTACGTGAAGCTAGCATGATGAATGTAACCAGCTAATGATAGAAGTCATTTATATTTATATATATATATGAACAGATACTGAAGCTATAATATTACATTTCTCAAGCCACGATCAGAGAGCAGCACTCATAGCTTTTCTTATGGATGGCTCGAGCATCGGGCCAGATAAAACGTTCATAAGCAGCTGAAGACAATTGCATGAATGGCCTTCAATGTAGAGACAGGAGTGGAGGAAGCTGCAGTTGTGGCAGCCTCTAAGAGAATGAGCCATATAACGCTCTGAGGGAAGCTTGCAGTATGCATAGCAGCGGAGACAGGAGGCAAGCTAGGCTCTGGACACAAGCTTTCCCTACTCCAAGGAAAATAATGGATCCTGCTGACCAGCTTGTGGATGACTCCTCTAACATAGATGACATAAAAAGCAGAGTCAGATTCAGAGATAAAACGCCGTTCATCCCCTTTTCCTATCAGTTTAGTGTGCTTAGAATTATGCTGAAGTGCTAGGATAAATTGATACATAAGAAATGTGAGGTCATGTGACCGCGAGTAAAACGTATCTTAGCAATATATCAGGATAAGGCCCAAAACACCTCTATCAGCTTTAACTACCGCTTTAATAATATAAAATTCCCATAGTGCCTACAGCTTTAAGAAAAGCATATTCCCAATAGTGCCTGTAGCTTTAAGAAAAAGCATATTCCAAATTCCAATAGCGACTATAGCTTGAAGAAAGCATTTCCAATTTTATTTATTTATTTAATTTTATTTATTTCCCAGGTCTATGTGAATGAGTAATCTGTGCAAGTTGATACACCGTAAAAATAGTGCCGTGGTAATCTTTAATCAAATCTGAGAAGTAACTTCTAACTCTAAAGTTGTACTCTAAAGTTAGTTATAACTTAAGAACAAGTGTATTTCCAATAGCATCAACAGCTTTAAAAACAAGCATGTTTCCAAACTCTACTATAGCTTATGATATCACTTTAAACCAAGCACATTTCCAACGTCTATAGCTTAAGAAAAAGTAGTTTTCCAGTAGGTATATCGCCTTAAGACAAGCATGTATCCGACACTATAAGTTTAACAAGCAATTTCCAATATTAATTATAGCTTTAAACAAGCATGTTCCCAATATCAACTATAGCTTTAACAACAAGCACTTCCAATATTAATTATAGCTTTAAGACAAGAATATTTTCAATATTAATTGTAGCTTTAAGGACAAGCACTTCCAATATTAGTTATAGCTTTAATATTGATTATAGCTTTAAGAACATGCATATTTCCAATATTAACTATAGCTTTAAGTACAAGCACTTTCAATATTAATTATAGCTGTAATAACAAGCATTCCCAATATTAGCTATAGCTTTAAGAACAAGCACTTTCAATATTAAAGGAACACTCCACTTTTTTTGAAAATAGGCTCATTTTACAAGTCCCCTAGAGTTAAATAGTTGAGTTTTACCTTTTTTGAATCCATTCAGCCGATCTTTGTATCTGGCGGTAGCACTTTTAGTATAGCTTAGCATACATAATTGATTCTAATCAGTCCATTAGCATCTCATTCAAAAAATGACCAAAGACACTTTCAATATTTTTCCTATTTAAAACTTGACTCTTCTACAGTTACATCGTGTGCTAAGACCAACTGAAAATGAAAAGTTGCGATTTTCTACACCTATATGGCTAGGAACTACTTTCTCATTCCTGCGTAATAGTCGCGGATCTTCACGGCAGTACCATGGCTGCAGCAGCACAATGATATTACAGCGCCTGAAAGTAGCCCCCAGCTAGGTAACTTTCAATGTGACCGGCACTAAGTTTGTGTAGTTGCAGAGAAAGCTTCAGGCTTGTAGCCGACAAATTGTGTTGTGGATTTACCTGTGTGATTAGCCATGGTTCTGTGTGTTGTAAAGGGCTGTGATAGTAAGTCGAAGGTGTATACTACCATCACGTTTCACAGAATACCAACAAATCATTGCGCCGCTGCAGCCATGGTACGGCCGTGAAGATCCGCGACTATTACGCAAGAATGAGAACGTAGTTCCTAGCCAAAAATCGCAACTTTTCATTTTCAGTTTGTCTTAGCACACTATGTAACTCGTTCAAGTTTTAAATAGGAAAAATATTGAAAGTGTCTTTGGTCATTTTTTGAATGAGATGCTAATGGACGGTTTAGAATCAATGATGTAAGCTATGCTAAAAGTGCTACCGCCAGATACAAAGATCGGCTGAATGGATTCAAAAACGGTAAAACTCAACTATTTAACTCTAGGGGACTTGTAAAATGAGCCTATTTTCAAAAAAAGTGGAGTGTTCCTTTAAGTATAGCTTTAATACAAGCATTTCCTATATTAACTATAGCTTTAAGAACAAGCACTTTGGATATTATAGCTTTAAGAACAAGCACTTCCGATATTATAGCTTTAAGAACAAGCATTTTCAATATTAATTATAGCTTTAATACAAGCACTTCTGGTATTAATTATAGCTTTAAGAACAAGCATTTCCAATATTAATTATAGCTTTAAGAACAAGCACTTCTGATATTAGCTATAGCTTTAAGACAAGCGCTTCCAATATTAATTATTGCTTTAATAACAAGCACTTCCAATATTATAGCGAACGAGTACTTCCAATATTAATTATAGCTTTAAGAACAAGCATTTCCAATATTAATTATAGCTTTAAGAACAAGCACTTCCGATATTATAGCTTTAATAACAAGCATTTCCAATATTAGCTATAGCTTTAATAACAAGCGCTTCCAATATTAATAATAGCTTTAAGAACAAGCACTTCCGATATTAATTATAGCTTTAAGAACAAGCACTTCCAATATTAATTATAGCTTTAATAACAAGCATTCCAATATTAATTATAGCTTTAAGAACAAGCACTTCCAATATTAATTAGGGGAGAGTGGGGTGATTTGTGCCAGGGGGAAAGTAGTTCCACCCATTGTTTCTGGAAAACCATAGAAGAAATTGGTCGTGTGACCACATAATTTTGAAAAGCCATCCATTTTACTCATCCTCTAAAAAAGGGAGACACGTGGCATGAGAGTTTAGCACATTTTAGCTTTTTGATTGTAGCGTCTGAACAATTATAGACAAGTTTGAAAACATTTCACACGTTTTAGTGCTTTAGCAGGCTACACAATGAGTCTATACAGTTAGCATGATGTTTGCTCTTAATTGCTGGATCATGCTAGTTTTTCAAACTTGTGGATCTGGGTTGATTTGTGCCAAAGGGCCTGGGTTAAGTTGTGCCAAAGTTGAAAGAAGTCTGTGGATGGAAAGCCCATCTTTACATTGTAAGAAAACGATGGAGTCATCCCTAGGGATGATGTGCTCAAGAAACTACCCATATGTTGGGGTAAATTGTGCCAGTGATTTCTGAATTAAATTTCCCAACGTATTCTCCCCAAAGGCACAACTTACCCCTCACCAGGGGCAAGTTGTGCCACGAGACCACTTTTCTCCCAAAAGCTATATTTCTGAAACGATTTATTTCAGATCCAAAGTTCTTGTTCTCAGGGATGCACCACATCCTGAAATATGCGCACATCCAGGGTTGGAGAGTCTTAAACTAACTCTCAACAAAACACTTCACCAAAACATGCTGATACTACATCTAATACAGAGTTGATTTCATTCTATTCTCTAAAGAAAGATACATTAAAAAGAGGTACATTTCTGTAAATCCATACTGGTCACATAGGACGGTTACACAGGTGACCCTAAGGTCAACTAAAACAGACATATCGTTAACACATGCTGAGGGGTCAAGTCAAGTTTATTTATATAGCGCTTTTAACAATGCAGATTGTTTCAAAGCAGCTTCACAGTGTTAAACAGGAAAATAATGCAACATAATTTTATTCAGCCGTATAGCCGTTCTGGAGAAAACGGTGATGTCATCAGTTCATTTCAATTATCATACAGTGACAGTGTGGGCTTTAGATCAGTAATTTAGTTTAATAATTAGATTTATTTGGATATTTAGTTGAAAAATGTAGTGTCCCCAACAGAGCAAGCCAAGTCAGAGGCAACAGTGGCAAGGAAACCCCATCAGGTGACCTAATGGAGAAAAATAAACCTTGGGAGAAACCAGGCTCAGTCGGGGTGCCAGTTCTCCTCTGGCCAATTAACAAGCAGCGTATGATTATTATTCTGGCAACTTTACAGGTCAAAGGTCATAATAGATCGGAATATTCGAAGGATTGGAGGTCCTTTCACTCCTGTGATCTATTTTCTCACCCCCAGGGTGTTTTACTATCAAGTACAGCTGCCGGTCAGGCCTGGATACAGACATCAGAGTAGTACAACTTTAGCAAAATATAAAGGAAGAAACAAAATCATACCTGGAGAGAATAATTAAAAATCATTATAATAATATAGAAAGATAATTATTGATTAAGGCTTTGATTATAAATTTTATTAGGATATATACAATTATATTGAAGCGGTATTTCAGAATCCAACCTTTCAAAAGGGGGAAGATGTAAATTTTCCTAGGCCGGACATCAATTTCGGCCACTACTTTATATATATTATTATTTAATGTGGGGATGAATTTGTTCCATGAACACAAACTGATGAGAACTTACAGAAAACATTTGACATTCTTTTAAAAAAAAAAAGATTTTCGCTTGCAGTTCCTGCCTGTACTCTTCTAGACCATGTTAAAGCACTTTCATGTTATTGCCTCAGGATGAAAATGTTGTAGTCCACATTTGTGAAAGCGTCTTCTAAATGAATAATTATAAATGTCACTCTTTTCCCTACAAAGAAAAATCCAGGATGATCACTGTGAACTTTTGCCGTTTTGCTTGGTTTATTAAAAAATATGTGGTCATCTAACTTCTTTTAGGGATTCTTATTGGATTTAACTGAATAAACTCAATGCCACACCAGAACATCTACAGTAAATGCCAGCACATGCTATGAAGCTTGCGGTTTATAGAGGTGAAGATTGATGAAAACATTCATATCGCACTGAACTGGAAAAACAATAGTGTCCATGGCTCTATGCCCTCCACATTGCACTACATTTATTAAAAACGTTTGAAAACAATGGCATTCAGACAATAGCTGAGTCTCAGAGACATCTGATAGCGTTGTGTTGTTTCCAGGCAGAACTGTTTCTAATCACTCGACTTTCATTCAGACCAGTTCACTTCCAAAACAACTCAAAGTGCTCCTCTATATTTTTCAATCTTGTTGAACAATGGGACTTTAAAGGGAAGAAATGTTGGATTGCATGAAGTGAATATGAAGTGAAGTGCATGAGTTCACGACTAAGAGCGTTAGAAGAACATGGTCAAATTTTGTTGTTCGATTTTTTTCATGTCATCTCAGTGAGTTCAAAACATCCGCTTATTAAAGAAAACAGGCAGAGAACCTGAACTTATCACAGGGCAAGAATAGAAACACCCCAAAACGTATTTGGATAAACGTGTAAATGTGATTCATTAGATCTATGCGTTTGATTTGGTGATTTGGTACCTGGAGTCTCCAGAAGTGCAAGGTGTCAGGATCTCAGAGACTTCAGTTAGGTAAAGAATCCTAAAAAATGACCCCCACTAGATAAGAATCACAAGCTGAAGTGTTGTAAAATACATGAAGCCTGCTTTTTATAGGCTTTATAGGTTGAGAATGACTCTTGAAGGACCAGCACCACATCCTCTAGTACCACTGTTTGAAGAATTCATCTTCCAGAATCTGGCAGTACGTTTTGGGAGTTCATTTTTAGTCCATCTCTGCAAAACGGACTTCAGGATGGACTAAAATGAACTCCCAAAACGTACTGCCAGATTCTGGAAGATGAATTCTTCAAACAGTGGTACTAGAGGATGTGGTGCTGGTCCTTCAAGAGTCACTCTCAACCTATCTGTCCATAAAGCCTATAAAAAAAACCTTCTTCATGTATTTTACAACACTTCAGCTTGTGATTCTTATCTAGTGGGGGTCATTTTTTAGGATTCTTTACCTAACTGAAGTCTCTGAGATCCTGACACCTTGCACTTCTGGAGACTCCAGGTAGGTTGCAGCTTTGGAAAATGGTGGCGCTGGAGACTAAAGGGTTCCTGATGGTTTCACCCTTAATTCTTCACCTTAATTCTTTTGCAGTTAACAGGTGTCTTTTCTCCGCCACATGTTTTTGTCTGACCCTGCTGACCCAACGAGCATTTCACTGTCCAATGGTCATGCCTTAACTGCAATGTCTAGTATTGCATTAGTATTGCATCCTTCTCATGGGCATTTAATACTTTTTTACTTTTCAGTCCGAGTTAAATCTCTTTTTTGGCTCAATTTATCTGTAAAAGAAAACATGCCTAATCATTCTGCACACCTGAATATAAGGTGATTTTCATTTCCAGCCTTCATGAACAATTATATATCACTTATACATTATTAAATACTAAATCAATAGTAGTTATTAGGATTACTGTGGTTTGGAATTGGTCAAATGTGCCTGGAAAAAAAATATGATCAGAAAATCAACGTGCCTAATAATTCTGCACTCCCTGTATAATAGTGATAATAAAGTAATATTTTACCTATAACAATGGTCTTCATTTTCAACACTATGGGCCCTAGTAAATGTACTTAGTTACTATACATACAGTGGGGAGAACAAGAATTTGATACATAGGTACACTTCAACTGTGAGAAGTAATCTAAAACAAAAATCCAGAAAAGTCCGTCACTCACAGTTGAAGAGTACCTATGATAAAAATTACAGACTTCTACATGCTTTGTATGGTCAAACCTGCAAAATCAGCAGTGTATCAAATACTTGTTCTCCCCACTCTATATCGTTTTTGCTGAGTGTAAAAGATATTAGCAACTACTAAGTACACTGTAAAAAAATCCAACTCACAAAAATTAGACTAATGATTGTTTTAGTTAACTGAACAGAAAACAAAAAAGTTGGCTCAACCAGTGAAAATTTGTTGGTTCAACAATCTTTGGACCAACCTAGTATTAATTGTAAATTTAATTTGTAAATGCAGGTTAACAAGCATACAAGTTGCAACAATTTAACAATGCATTAATCCCAGAATGCATTGCGGCATGAAGCATGTCACCGTTGTTGAGATTCATAGGCTGACTCTTGATGTCTGTGGGAGTAAATCTCACACGGGGTCAAAGTGCTTAGTGTACAATCTGTTTTCAACCTTATTCAGCTTTTCTGATTAAAACCATGCTGGATCTTTTCTAGAATCACAATAAAACCAAGTGAATAGTATATTGCTCACATAAAATCAGTGAATTAAGCCACTTCACAATGATTATATTCTCATCATTGGGCAGCCGACAGCATCTGATTGAGTTTGCTATGGCAAAAGCAAGAGAAAACACAGTTACAGCAGCCAGAGAAACACTAACATTAAAAAGTCTTCAAAGTGCCCAACTAAAGAAAACACTATCACCATGATGGTGACAAAAAAATTCAACACAAAATCAAAAAACTATAAAAACCTCAATCAGCTGAACAAAACATCTTAAAATTGGAAGACGTGAACGTAGTCATTTATTTGAGTTAAGTGAACTACTTGTTTTAAAAGTTGAGTAAACTCAAAAACGCTGTGCAGCAAGATGCCTTGCAATTTTAAATTGTCAACTTTTTTTTGTTACAGTGTATACAGGGTTTATGTGACGTAAGTTAACCTTGCTTTCTGGAATACCCCCCAGATCAGACTAATAATATAAAGAGTGGTTTCTTTCACCATAATGAAAAGCTGACCGTTTCTGATTGCAATGAAACAAACAAACGTTCTTGTACAAGTATTGTGTTTAATGATATTCAATCAAATGTAAAGTGTATTTGTTTTTTAATTGAAGAGTATCGTGAAGCTGTTTTTGCACTGATACCAGACTTAATTTGCCAATAAAGAAAATACTGGATAAGGTAAGATTTTTTTTTTTTTTTTAAATAAACAAAAATAAAATGAAGTACCCATGTAAAAATTAAAACAAGTTTAACAAAATATAAACTACCCAGTAAAACAAACAAAATGTTAAAAAATGTAAAATATAAACAAAAAAAATAAAAGCGGAGATGTCCAGCAAAATAATAGTCAGTCTCAAGTGCATAGATGATCACAGAAGGCCAAATATGAAGTAAGATTTGAGAATGAAAGCTTTAACAAAATGATTCATTTTGAAATCATTCAGAGCAACTCAGCGCTGATGAATTATTTTGATGTACATTTTCAATGCCAGACATTCCAATTTACACCTGAAAAGGAGCAAAAGCTATGTATATTCAGAACAAACCTAAAAAATGCTTGACATGGGAAACACATACTGGAAAACAGATGATATTTACACTTACATCGTATTTGCACAAGTTAAAAACAAAAATCTGTGAATTAGATCCTGATGGTCCTTGATCAGCAGGTGAAACTCAAACTCAACATTAAGAAGCTGAAAGCAGTTCATTACAGCAGAAAGAAAAGGATCCACACAGTAAAGATGCAAAACATGCTGATGTGCACACTGAAGCGGGACGGTAAGGCTAAGATTTAGGATTAGCACACAAACAGCTACTGTACTGACTACAGGAGAAGCAGGGATGTTTAAGATGAACGTCCCGCTCAGAACTTCTGCGAGAGCGTCTGTTTCTCCAGGAGCAGGTCTGCGAATCTCTGCTGAAGCTCTTTTTCTCTGTCCTGTTGCCTCTGAACATCCTCTCTCAGGGCCTGGATATGAACAACACAGAAAATTATTACTTTCTGATCACTTACTGTACATCACCAAGCAATTTAATATTAATTTATTGTCGGTTTTTCCTTTATTTCGCTAAGCAGAACACAGTCTTCGAGCAACACACAGTGGTGATTCGTCACTGAATCATTAAACTGATTAATTCATTCAATGACCCATTCAATAAAGACACTTGTTTTGTTCCTGAATGAATCAGATATTTGAACAAATCGGTTAAATTAATGACTCCCTCATTAAGACAGTGACTTGCTGCCACCTACTGGCATGTTTAGTTTCATACACAGAATCTCTCACAATCATTATGTAATTGTAAATGCAGTGTAAGTATATCAATGATGCCGCTTCTGTGTCACTTATGCAATGCAAAGGTGGATTTTGTTAATAATGATTTTGTTTGATTAGTGACAGCCCTTCATTTTTTTATTAATTTTAATGTAAGATTTTGGCATACATCTAATAAGTTTGGAAAAAAAAAATCAATGGAAATCAATTTATGGTGGCTAATACTAGCCCTTAATAAACTGTTGCTACTGTGAACTGAGCACTGCACATAATATGAATGTCTTCATGAGACAGCGGTCCATGACAGGCCTAAACCAGCCATGGTACCAGCACAAAATATCACTCAGCAAAATATAATCGAATTATCAACAACATTTTTGAAAAAAATAAAAATTATTTACTAGCCTAGAAATCTAGACGCACCCTACAGCAGAAAATGTATTTTGCCACGAGTGTAGTCTAGCAACTCTCGGTAGACCTGAGAGCTGGAAAAACCAAACCCGGGTCAGGCCAATCACAGCGCGTGTAGAGTCAGTGGGCGGGCTTAACATAATGACGGCACGTCACGGCAGAGTTGCCGAGATTCTGCGTGCTACTCGTGAACAAAGAAGCTGACTAACAGCAGTCTTTTGAATCGGCTTTGGCCGCGACTCTGGGAGACTCTTTGTTGAAAGAACAAAGAACAGCACTGAAGTCATTCTTAAGAAAAGATGATATTTTCATAGTTTTGCCTCCTGGATACGGCGAAAGTCTATCAGCTAACGTTAGCTCGGCTTCACCTTCTTCTTTGCTCTGGTTGGTTGTGGTGCTCATGGCGCTATCCAATTGCGTGCAGAGGGAATTTGAAAGACAACCGTTTATGCCGCCCCTCGGATTGAGCCCTGTCAATGGTGAGTTTCCAGACCCAACATCTTGATGTGGGTCTGGCTTGTCAGGCTAATAATTTACTTCATAATAATTATATAATTTAAATAATATATAATAATATACATATATAATTTACTGCACACCCCTAATGTACAGTATTCATTTTTATTTCTTCAGGCCTTAATGTTAATTTTTTTTAAATGTGCAACCCTGGCCAAAAATAAATAATAATACAATATTAACAGTAAGTAAAGAACAGATATTTACTGAGTGAGACCTACAGTAACAATTACAGACAGGTACGAATCCCTCTCAATCATTCAACTAAATGTAATTTTACGCACTTTACCTCTGTGTCTGATTCAAAGCTGGCAGAATGCTAGATGTAACAAGCCGTGACTGACGAAAATAACCATCAATAATACCCTTCCGGTCAAATATTGCGCTGCAAACATCAATAACAGCGTTAAGTTATCAATGTTGGCAAATGACCTTGGTATAAGTGGGATAATCCATGGCTAGCTGTGTATTTAAACTATTTCAATGCACTTTGCATCGGGTGGTTCTTTGCTTCCACATCATGCATTAAAATAGTTTAATGCACAGCTAGCAGTGGATTGATAGATGATAGATGGATACATACATACATATATGTATTAAAGCTACTTAGTATAACTAATGTAAAATCATCGATCAAAACTAGGTGTGTAACAAGATCTTGTGTCACAAGATTTCGCAATATTAAAATGTAACAATATTCTCGTCAAAGTATAAGCGGTCTCGCAATATCAGAATGAAGGAGTTAGAGTTTGTGGCAAAACCTTTTACAGTGCTTGCATCTTGTTGTTCGGTCTAGGCCTGTCGCGATTGGTCGATACAATTGACTGCGTCAACGCTGTTAATTAGTCGACGTCAATATTTTTAGTTGACTGGGTAAGTTGGGTACGATATGAAATTGTATTGTACTGGTACTTTAAAAATGACAGCACTCTAATAAGAGCAGTATTTCTTAATTAGCGTTGTTGTGTGACAGCAGGAGTGAGGACGTGTGTGTGAGCTCTGCTTCCACGTTCACTAAACAATGGAAGCAGAACAGTCAAATATATACGCGCAGCTCAGGAAAAAGAAAGCAACAGAAACAGCGGCCGGGACGTGTTCGCACGCACTGCCGGGTTCTGACCTGAAGCACGCACATGCCTTTCACTCAGACAGATCGCGACGCCAGTTTCGTGGATTATTGGGTTTGAATGGTAAAATATATGTACAAATGCACGTCCTGGCGAGTATTCGGGTAAACGCAGTCGGATATGTCTTTAGTGAACGTATACAGAGTTGAATGAGAAATCAGGTGTTACAATGAATTGGGTCAGTGCAGCTCTTAAAGGGCCGGACCTAATATTCTGTGTGAAGCAGGGCAGGGCAGGAACCTGGCAGGAACATGAGTTTTAAAAGTGAGTTTTTAGGGTTTTTTTAACCCTAAAACAATGATAAAACAATGAATAGTAAGTTGTCATATTCAATTACTTTTACTGTTTTTTTGCCATGGTATCGATATTGAGGTATTTTAGTCTGGTATCGTATCGAAGTCATAATTTTGGTATCGTGACAACACTATTCTATATAAAAAGTATTTGCGGATATTCTCTTTTTTTGTTTTGTTGTTTTACAAATTTGTACCTTTTTACATTTTTACTCTTTTAGCTTTACATGTCAAGGGCTTGTTTACATTTATACTTTTTTATAGTACACTACTGAATGCCAAAGTTGCAAGTTAAATTAAATGTTTTTTTTTAAAAAACTGCAAAATTATTGCGATAAATTAATTGATATAAAAATAGTCGTTAGTGGCAGCCCTAGTACTGTCCAACACTCGGAAAGTAGAACTGAAGTGACATTTGTTACAATATAGGGCTGTCACGATTGCTGAATTAATTGATTTTGTTGTGAAATCTCAAAGGCTGTGATTCAATTAAATAAATATATGTGCTGTAGGTTTCTGAGTAATGTGTTGTTCATCACAATCTCAAAATATAAGGAATTTACAGGAAATTAAAGTGGCTGTAGCTTTCTATCGTAAAGTGGCAAAATATTAAGTGGACATTTATGTTTGGACAATATTAAAAAAAGAATTTGATCACGCTGTAAAATGTAACAATAACAGACACCAGGTCATTGGCGTCCTCTACAGGCATTTGTTATAATACGTAATGTACATCTGTACAAGCTGATTGTTGTTTAAAGTAAAATAAATTATGCATTTTAACAGTGTTGTTCAATAAAACCATATGATTACTTGCCTTTGATACTTTATTTGAACCAATTATTATTGCCTCATTGTTATTTGATATGCATTACCACAAAAAATATTATCCGATTAATCAATCAAAATAATTAATTGATTACTTGATTACCAAAATCAAAATTGTTAATGCATCCCTAAATTAGTTAAAACAAATCAAAAAGCACCCGCACTGTTTTGCATTTTCGTGTCTTTTAGTCACATATTTTGTCAAGATTGTCTGAAGATGTCTTTAAAAATAGTTATAATATGGTCGTGTCGTTCTTGTAAACCCAATATGGTCTTGTGAGCTAAGTGTATCACACCCCTATTTCACAACATCAAATGGATTTAGTAAAGATTTTCACCTCCTTCCTGCGTGGAATGGCGTGGTCTTCCTGTTTCTTTAGCTCCTGGAAGGTGTGAAGCTCCACATTGGCCTGTTCCACCTGATCCCAGAGTTCACTGAGCTGTTTGAGCAGACCCATGGCCCGAGACTGATACCCGCCCAGAAGAATCTTCATCTTCTTCTCCATCTTTGCTGCACGCTTGGCCTCTGTGGTCATGTGACCTCTGTTAATCTGTCATTGACAAAGGAAGTGAGGGGAACGGTTACAAAGCACACTGCAATCAGAATGATTTTATAACTTTGCATGTGGTTTATTCAATCAATCACGATTCAAAGTCTGAACTACCTGCTGCATTAGTTTTTAAACTGTGTTGAAAGTGTATCATGTGAAACTTTTTCACTGAAGCCAGACTCAATTTGTCTAGATAAAAAAGACAAAAAAAGAAAGTGAAATATAAACTAAAAATGTAAATGAAATGCCCAGCAAAAAAATTTATTAATAATAATAATAATATTTTATATAATATATATTATATATTATATTATATATTATATTATATATTTTTTATATATATATATATATATATATATATACACATATATACACACACACATATACATATACATACTTATACATGAAACAGTTATTGCTCTTGTCATGTTGTGATGGGAGGTCTGAGAAAAACCAGGATTCAATTTTTGCCTTCAGACACTGGCACCACGAAATATTGAAACCATTGCAAACGTAAACTATTTTCAGACATTCAATTTTGCAATAATGTGTGACATGCATAAAAGCGGTGAATTCTACAAAGTTATGAGATGGAAACAAAAACAATAAACTTCCAATGTCAACACAGGCCTCAGAAACACACGCCATGTCTTTGGGCTTTAACAAACCATTATGCAATTATAATGGATCTGTTTTCATTCGAGCGCCTGACGTTTTCCAGCAAGCGTCCTGTTGCCAGCTGAAAGTCCTGACTGGGCATCTCTGGCAGGGTAAAACATCCCAGACGAGCCGAGACGAGGAGAGATCAGTGCGAGACCAGCGCAACATCCGGAAAACAACCGACATGACTGTCAGCCAATGCAGATCATCTTAAAGTGACTATCAGCTGATCAACTGAAGGATATGAAAACATTAACATTTTTGAAGGAAGAAAAACTTCCCTTATATTCATATTAACAAAATTAAACAATTGTGAGAAATGCGGTCCATATAAGCTGTGAATGCTCTGCATAGCCAAGCCCTTCGTGTATTAAAGCTCATCTATTTGCCAAATGACGGGAATCTTTTTTCAAATCTGAGTTCCGGCTAAGTGGATCCACAACAGCTTTGGCACCCAAACTCTGTTATGTATAGTCATCACAGTCCACATTCTCATTGGTTTGCTGGCATAAGGGCAATTCACCAGCAGGGTAAGCTGTCCGCGAATCGCTCGCCCAAGAGGAAAAATGTGCTGTTGCAGCCAGATCTCGATCACCGAAAATCACATTGTATTTGATACAAAATTAACTAGACTAAATCAAGTGGAAAAAAGTCATAACTGAAGCTATTTTCATATTTATATATTTCCTATTATATATGTTTTATATGTATATATATATCTACACATAATTGAGGCAGAACAAATATAAATAATATCATATAATTTTATATATATATATAAAATCTAATTACAGCTGCGGCCTGTTCATAAATGTGCAGTGCAGATGCTGCCGGCATACATCCTGACGATTCTCTGAATGAGAGCCGCGTGCCACGGCTTCCCTCTTCCTGCAGGAACACCAACTCCCCCACGTCTCTGAACGTGCTGCTGTGTGAATGGCCTCCAAGTTTCCGCCACACGTTCCCAGCCAAGACATATGAACACAAACACAGTCTTTGTGGAACAGGGGGTGTCCTAATGAACTGAAGCTCTGCACATGTGCACATCCTGAAACTGCAGGCAGCTGGCTGTCTTACTGGTGCCGAACATTTCAGTTTGTGTTAAACCAAGCATGAATGCCCAGGAGAAGTTTAGAGCCATCCTCATTAAATCAGAATTAACAGATTTATCACAGTTTTTTTTTGACTGGTTAATTACAAGGTTAACACACTGGATGGCTTTTAAGAGCATTAAGAAGAGATCCGAATTAATGGGCGTCTTCTTACTTCTAGTAGAAACGCTGAACATTACTGAATATACAATAAAAATTTTATACAATTTAAAAATACATTTAAAATAAAAGTAAAATACAAAAAAAGATTAAAAGCATAGCAGAAAAAAATGTATAAAGTAAAAGATTAAATGTAAATATAAATTAGTTACACAAAATGAAGTACCCAGCAAAATCAAGGAAACAAACCAAAATCAATGTAAATTAAAAATATATGTAAAAACTATACAAAAATTGTTTTTAATCTAAAAGACTAAATGAAATGCCCAGCAAAATAAAAAGACACTTAAGAAAGAGCCTTTTAAGAGCACAAGAATAGACAGAATAAATTGAATCAAAAAACAATAAGACGCCCAAGTGATTTTATCATAACCCTGATTAATAATTAAAATCCTTGAACATGCGTTTCTATTAGCCAGACAATGACGCCATCTACTGGACGCAATGGGAGCGCACAGAACATATGGATGATGATCTTACCTCCAGCTTCTTCTCCATAGACTCTATTCTGTCCTTCTTGCTGGCCAGATTGGCTCGGGTGTAGCGGCTCTGTCCAGGCAGGTACAGGACCTGACTGTAACATTCCTCCCACACCTGATTATAAGCCTCCATAGACAGATCTCCATGACTCATCCCATGTTTCACCACCTCCATCTCCTGGCCTAGCAGCTCTCCAGCCTGTCAAACACACACACATGCAGCATGAGCCTTCTGATGATTTGGGTTTGACTACAAAGGGTACTTTGTACTTATGATTGAAGAGAACCGATGCCGGAACCAAATATAAATAAAAATTATCGTATTTGCATAAAGAAAAATATTTTTTGCAAGGTGACATTATTTCTGACGATTAAGCATAAAAAATTTAATTTTCCATTAAGCATTTAGATTTTTTCCATAAAAAAATTAAAAGTAAACGTTTAAAAAAAAATCCAATTAAATGGAAGAAAATGTATAGATTACCCAAGCATCAAATGTAAAATAATGACAGAAAATGTAATAAAAATGTGTAATAAAAGCAGACTGCAATAACTAATTAATAAAATCGATATTAAAGAAAATAAATCAACAATGAATTACCAAATCGCATATGGAATACCATTTTTCAAATAAAAATTACCTTTTTAAAATACAAATAACTTATCAAAATAGTAGTTAGTTGCAGCCCTAATAGAAAAAGTTAATGACAGTAATGTAAATATGCTTAACTTGGAATCGAGTCAAAAAAGCAAAGCAAAAAAGAAAGTCAAAGCATCTTAATTATCCTGAAATAGGCTCCATTTTCTTTGTCAAAATTCAACCCAAAATAAAGTATTTTGCACCCTTCTAATAATTTGCCAGGTCATGCTGTATCTGTACCTGCACAAACGCTCTAGAGATTCACACAGAATTTTTTTTAATAAATAAACATTTACATATTTAAATTTCAAGACCTCTCCAAAGCCTGGCTTCTCGAGACGCCCCTGCTTCAGAGTGGTCATAGTTAAGGATTTGCTAAAGCCTTGCCTGTACGTTGACGTGATTGCATGTTCCCAAGTATAATTTAATCATTTTAAAATAAAGCAGTCAGATTTTCCTCCCAGATTAAAAAAAGTGCCTATGCCATGTGTAATAATTAACCAAAAGTAGCAAACCTTTTTGAGCTCTTCCTCTGAGATCTTATCATAGGGTGTTTTCTCCAGGTAGGTGATGTGCTCGGCGTTGTTGGAGCTGGATCCCACTCCTTTACCCTTCTTGGCCTGGAGATCACTGAAGGGGTGATGCAGACAGTCGTAGTGGATCATGGTGATCATTTCTTTCTTGACGAGTTCTTCGGCAAGCTGCAGGTCCGTCAGCGGCGGCTCCACATTATGAGGTCGGAGTATTGTCTCATTCACCTGAACACATAGATACAGCAGCATTATTTCAGGCTACTCTTATGACTTCATCTATGTATGGTAGTATACATCACTTAAAAAAAAAAAAAAAAAGTACCATTTCTTTATCTGTACAACTTAATGAAGTAAAAATGACTGGGTTTTATCCATTAAAACTAATCTTTGGTCACCAAAATGACACATTTACCAGTTTTTCCTGTGAAAAAAATACTTAATGCATTAAAATGCATACATGATCTATGGATATGCAAATTAGCCCCACCTCCACTCACTCCCACCAGCTCGGAGACCCACTCGGTCAACGCTGCACAATGGTATCGCTTTTTACAACGCCGGACACAACGGTAATTAATATGATTAGCCTTTTATTTGAGTATGTTATCAAACAGCTAATAATGTGTTACGATAATAATCACAAAATTTGCATTAAGAAAAATATTTTTTGCTTTGATTAAGCATATTTACCAGCATCAATTATTATCAGCATTCTAACCATGATGTATAATGTCATAATGTGTTGCTAATGTTACACAAACCATGTTCCCGTCTGCCATCTCCTTAGAAACGCTTTGAACAACTCAGAATGTCAGTGGAGAGAGGCGTATATTTCATCATAACATCGTAATATACATCATACACCCACTACATTGCTAAATCTACCTGATTTTTCATATCAACAAAAATATACTGGGGTAACCTGGCTTCTCTTGAGACGCCTCTGCTTCAGAGTGGTCATAGTTAAGGATTTGCTAAAGCCTTGCCTGTACGTTGACGTGATTGGTTACAAGGTAGTTTGTGATGCAAGAAACACTGGCGATTCCAAAACCATGTTTATTAATATTATATTAATTTTATTAATATTTATAACTACTCAGCAATGGTGTTGACTTATGAATCTGCACATGGTTTGTCTGAAAGCATATTAAAAACACCACAAACAAACATTAAAAACTTGATTTTCACCACAGGGGGACTTTTACACAACCCAAGAACTAGTCAATATTTAAATTATGTACTTTTGCACATCCCCTAGTTCTGCCACACGTTACTTGAAATGTGTTGCTGAAAGGTTTCATTATAATGTCACAGTATGTCAAGTTACACGTTTATTTAATTTATAGAGCACATTAAAAGGCTGATCAAAACAACCATATAGAGATTTTTTAATCATAAACAAAACAGTATGTGGCAGTGTTGCTATCACCAGGGTTCCTACACAATTTTAATTTCAAAATTCCATACTTTTCCAGACTCAAACTTCCAGACTTCCCTACAGATTTTTCCGACCATATTTAACTTGTTCTGATAAATTCTTTTAAAATTCAACTGCTAACAAGTATGCTACATTCTAAAGATTTAGTATTGGCGTTTTTGCCTTTTATTAGGATAGGAAAGTAGCTAGACAGGAAGTAAGGTGGGAGAGAGAGGGGGGCGGGATTGGGAAAAGTCCATGAGGCAGGACTCGAATTCGGGTCTCCCGAAGCACAACAGCACTACATGGCGACGCACTTACCCACAATGCCATCAGCGCCGACAAGTCTGTTACACTCCTCATCTCACTACAGTGGTTCTACAATAACTTTATAAAGCGACGAGAATAGTTTTTGTGCGCAAAAAAAACCGAAATAGCGACTTATATAGTGACGACCGATTTCAAAACACGGCATCATGAAGCTTCGAAGCGTTATGAATCAGTGAGTCGATTCAACGGTTTGAATCGCCAAATTCAAGTGATTTCAGCAGTTTGGCGGTTTGACACGCGATCCGAATCATGATTCGACTCGTTGATACATAACGCTTAGAAGCTTCATGATGCATTGTTTTGAAATCGGTCATCACTATATAAGTCGTTATTTAGGTGTTTTTGCGCACAAAAACTATTCTCGTCACTCCATAAAGTTATTGTAGAACCACTGTAGTGAGATGGAATTTGTAACAATGTCTTTAGTACCTTTTATGGGTCTTGAGAGTGAACCGTGCATTGTGCCAATGGAGGCCTTTCTGAGCCATCAGATTTCAACTAAAATATCTTCATTTGTGTTCTGAAGATGAACGGAGGTCTTACGGGTGTCGAACGACACGAGGGTAAGTAATTAATGACAGAATTTGCATTTTTGGGTGAACTAACCCTTTAAGTTAATTAAAGGATAACGTTAGACTGACTAGTTCAAATGCTCACGTTTGATCAATCGGTACATTATGGGCTTCGTGACTTGATGTGGTCGGTCTTGGTCCCACCTTGTTCTGGGCCATTAACGTTGTGAGACTGTGTGGTGGATGCTATGATGAGACGACGATGCTTTTGGCCTAGCATATGGCTTACAATTACCGCCTCCCCAATGTTGGAGATGTCAAATGATTTGACACAGTTTGCAAATAGCTTTCTTTGTAAATTTTAAATCTTTGGCTAACCAGGCTTTATATTTAGGATTGGCAAGCCAGCCCTTGGAAAACTTGCATTTTCCCATTTTGTTTGCCGTGAACTCCACATTCAAATGTAAAAATCAAGGACAACGTTCCAGGTGTTTTTAGTCAAGCAGTTTGAGGTAGGGGTGCTGTGATGGGAACTGCCGCCTGATAACATAACTAATCACTGCAGATCTAAACTCCAGCAGATCAAGTGTAAAAACGATCAGCAGCACTGGCAGACTGATCCAAACGCAATGAAAAAAAAAACGATTGTATATATTTATATACATTTAGAAATTCTTAATTTTATATTTATAAAACGAAATAGGGACATTAGTCTGGAATTATAAATATTTTTCCATTCTTTTCCAGACCTGGAAATTACTCAAATCAAATTCCATACTTTTCCATACTTTTCCAAAGCCCGTAGGAACCCTGTATCACTAACAAAAACCACAAAATTGTGTTAATTAAAATGAAATAAATATTAGATTAAAAAAAAAACAAAATTAGGCAACTTACTGAAAAAAATTTAAATAATAAAATTTAAATAAAAAGGTTAATAAAAATTAAATATTTAAAAACTAATAAAAATGACAAACAACAAATACAAAAAATGAACACTAAAAATATTAATAAATGCTATAAAAGCATTTTAATATACTAAAGTGTGCAGTGCAAATTGAGGTGCAGTGATTGGGTTACAGTGTTATGAAGCCCTTAAGAGGACATGGTGGTGGAAAAAAAATATGAGATGGGAGGAAAAATTATAAGTCAATGCTTTAGCCTTCTCTCGCAAATGTTTTGCGTTCCCCCGAGAAACTGCGCTCCTGCAAAACTTTCTTACATTCCCCAGAGTAATTCTGCATTCTCTCGCAAAACCTTTGCGTTCGCCATGAAAAACTGCGTTCTCTCGCAAAACATTTTGCATTCCCCCGAGAAACAAAAGCACCGACTTATGATTTTTCCTCCCATCTCATATTTTTTTCCACCACCATGTCCCTTTCCATTTGACATTTTGTGCAACTTTGTTTTTTATTTGTCATTTACAACCCCAAATCAGAAAAAGTTGGGACAGTATGGAAAACGAAAAAAAAAAAAAAGAAAGTGATTTCTACATTTACTTTGACTTGTATTTCATTGCAGACAATATGAACACAAAATATTTCATGTTTTGTCTGGTCAACTTCATGTCATTTGTAAATATGCATCCTTTCCTGTCATTCAGACCTGCAACACATTTCAAAAAAAGTTGGGACAGGAGCAATTTAGGGCTAGTAATGAGGTAAAATAATGATGTGATTTGAAACAGGTGATGTCAACAGGTGATTGTAATTATGATTTGGTACAAAAGCAGCATCTAAGAAAGGTCTAATCCTTTAGGAAAGATGAGCCGAGGATCGCCAGTTTGCCAACAAATACGCGAGAAAATTATTGAAATGTTTAAAAACAATGTTCCTCAAAGAAAGATAGGAAGAGATTTGGATATTTCACATTCAACAGTGCATAACATAATTAAAAGATTCAAGGAATCTGGAGGAATTTCAGTGCGTAAAGGACAAGGGCGCAAGCCTAAGCTGAACAACCGTGACCTCCGATCCCTCAGGTGGCACTGCATCAAGAATCGTCATTAATCTATAAGCGATATTACCACATGAGCTCAGGACTACTTTGGCAAACCTTTGTCAAGTACCACAATACGTAGTTACATCCACAAATGCCAGTTAAAACTGTACTGTGCCAAAAGGAAGCCCTATGTTAACAGTGTCCAGAAGCGCCGTCGACTTCTCTGGGCTCGGAGGCATCTGGGATGGACAATCACACAGTGGAAACGTGTACTGTGGTCAGATGAATCAGTATTTCAGGTATTTTTTGGGAGGAATGGACGCCGTGTGCTCCGGACCAAAGAAGAAAAGGATCATCCAGACTGTTACCAGCAACAACTCCAAAAGCTAGGGTCTGTCATGGTATGGGGTTGTGTCAGTGCCCTTGGCAAAGGTAACTTGCACTTCTGTGAAGGCACCATTAATGCTGAAAAGTACATAGAGATTTTGGAGCATAATATGCTGCCTTCAAGAAGACATCTTTTCCAGGGACGTCCATGCATATTTCAACAAGACAAGGCAAAACCACATTCTACACACATTACAAAGTCCTGGCTGCGGAGGAAGAGGGTACGGGTACTTGACTGGCCTGCCTGCAGTCCCGACCTGTCTCCCAATAGAGAATGTGTGGCGCATTTTGAAGCGCAAAATGCGACAACGAAGACCCCGTACTGTTGCCCACCTTAAGACTTGTTTGCAGGAAGAATGGGACAAAATTACACCTGAAACACTTCATCACTTGGTGTCTTCAGTCCCTAAACGTCTTTTAAGTGTTGTGAAAAGGAATGGCAACATTACAAAGTGGTAAATGCTTTACTGTCCTAACTTTTTTTTAAATGTGTTGCAGGTCTGAATGACAGGAAAGGATGCATATTTACAAAAGACATGAAGTTGACCAGACAAAACATGAAATATTTTGTGTTCATATTGTCTGCAATGAAATACAAGTCAAAGTAAATTTAGAAATCACTTTATTTGCGTTTTCCAGGTGTCCCAACTTTTTCTGATTTGGGTTTTTTACTTTAGTTTTTTTGGCAATGCTGCCTTGGCAACTAACTGAACTGTTTTTTTTTATTTCAGTTCATGTCTTATTTTATTTCAAGTAACAAAAAAAAAGTTTTTATTGATTCAGTTTTAGTTGATTATAGTAACCCTGTCGGGACAGGTAAGCAAGTATGGATGGGACATGCATGAATGTCCTCACCTCTGAAGGTCTCGGTAAATCTCTCTGAACTGCCGTGTGTCTCTGACGCAGCTCCTTCTCTCTCTCAGCATCTCTGACAGCCTGCGGAAATGTCACACAAGATAAATAACACCAAAAACAAATAAACACTAAATACAGCACCCTCTGGATCTCGAACAAACAGCTTTATGAACATCAGTGTGTTAAAAGATCTCAGAAAGCTGCATTAGAAGCTGACGGGTCACAGCGTTTAGTCAACTGACCTGTTTACGCAGTTCTATCTCTGCCGCATCCTCCACGAAACTCTCATCCACTTCGGCTTCCTCAAGCTCTTTCTCAGCGTTTTCAGGAAGAACAATCTCAAAATCATTTTTGGGCACCGGCAAAGACATCAAGCCCAACTTGAGCTGCTCACGGGACTCCCTTTGCTAGAAAAAAACAGAACACATCTAACCATGATGCAAAAGCACACTGCTAACATATCTGTACTTAAATCAAATGGGCTTAGTCTGAAAGCCAGCATTTAAAATAATTGTATTAAATCCACTGAAGGCCGATTGTTTAAATGATTTAACGCACCAAGTGTTTTGCAAATGACGGGTCGCTGTAGTCCACACTACCCTCCTCAGTGTTGATGTTGAGTTTGTCCCGCAGTGGGGTCCTGCCCGGGGTCACACCCACCGAGGGTTTAGGAGTCATTCCACCAAGAGGAGTCATGCCCTCAGATCCGTGGCTGGGGGTTCTGGGAAACCATATTCATAAAGGTATTATTCACACAGCTTATTAACCTGAAATTAGAATACATTAAAATATGCTAAAATACAATATGGTTCAAAAGCTTGGGTTGGTAAGAATGTGTTTTTAAATAAATTCTCTTCTGCTCACCAAGGCTGCATTTTTTCATCGCATAATTCACATAAAAACTGTGATATTGTAAAATATAATTACAATTTAAAATAACTTTGCTTTCATTCCTGTGATGCAAAGCTGAATTTTCAGCATCATTACTCCAGTCTTCAGATCACATGATCCTTCAGAAATAATTCGAATGTGCCAATTTGCTGCACAAGGAACATTTATGATTATTATCAATGTTGAAAACAGTTGTGCTGATTCATATTTTTGTGGAAACCAGGATACATTTTTTCAGGATTCTTTGAAAAGTTCAAAAGAAATAAGCTAAAAGTCTTTGTAACATTATAAATGTCTTTACTGTCAATTTAATGCATCCTTGCTGCATGAAAGTATTAATTTTATTTAAAACCAAAACTTTTGAATGATAGTGTATATTATAGCTAATTTAATTAACTGTTTTACTGAATGGAATATTGGTTTAATCATTAATCCACGAAACTCTCGTCCACCTCTGCTTCCTCAAGCTCTTTCTTTTTCTTTTCTTTTTTTTTCTTTTTCTCGTTTTCAGGAAGAACAATCTCAAAATAATTTTTGGGCGCATATTTATAATATAATAAATATTTAATAATAATTTTGACTGAACACTTGTGTTGTTGCTGTTGGTGGCATTTCATTTAAGCAATAAGCTACTCAAGGGCATTGATAAAGTGATTATTTGCATCAACCCCCCTAAACCGTGAGACCAAATCATTTGTGGAACACGCTCTTAAAGGGTTAGGTCATCCACAGGGTTTCTGCAGGTTTCACCAAGTCAAATTTAAGACTTTTTAAGACCTTTTTAAGACCATTAGGGATTATATTTAAGTCCTATATCACGCAATAAAAAAAACGTACAAAGGAAATGCAGAATCACAAAATTACTTGCAAAGCAAATTAATATATTCAAATTGAACAAAGTATTAGTAAACTTGCATTTCCTCATAGCTCAATCTCAGGATTTCACTAAAATATATATATATATATATATATATTTTTTTTTTCTACTGAGATCAAAATTACTGATTTTGTGGTGGTCATTTCCAGTTTTGTTTTTTGCATAGGATGCCACATTTACCATATTACCGTAGATGCACAATAGTCACACATGACAAAAACAAAATGCATGAATCTTGTTTGGTATTACAAAAAAAGGCTGGTAAAGTGGTGTGCTATCTAGCTTTAATAACATTATCGCTTTGGGTGGGAAATATGCCCAAAATCTTACAAGTAAGCAATTGCTTAATATAAGTAAAACTACGTTTTTACTAATAAGTACTAAACTTATTAACCAATTACAATAGGACAAATAAATACAACCTAAAGATACGGATACAAACAGTGCTTAAAGTTGAAGTAACGTTTTTTTCCCTGTTGTTGTTTGTTTAACATTAACACACAGACAGGAGCACCAACATAAGCTATATTGGTATGCTTTCACTTTAAGAACTACAGTAATGTGCAGATACAATACTGACACACGTCCCAAACTTTTTTACTCAAGAGTCAAGACATAACCGCCAATAAGAACATAGGGATATTAATGTGTGTATGATCGTTCAAGAGTAAGCCTAGAAAAAGACACATTCGGTACACTTGCGCGAGCTGACAGGCGGCAAACGCGTGCACAAAATCCACAGCCATTCTGACATCGGTCTGTGTGTCTATTGAGTTTGTGATAATTGAGTCATTTGAGTAATTTACATTGCTTTTAACTAACTCTTATTAATTAACTCTTTTTAGTGCTATCGGGCATATCATACTTTTATTTGGTCATTATGCGAGATGTGAGAAAGATTCACCTTCGCTTTCACGATCGCGTGAACTGGAAGAACTGGAGAACTGAAGCTGAAGAATAAAATCCGTTTGATGCGTCTTTGGTACAATCCGAAAGAGACCCGCGCCAATAACATGAAAGCTGATTGGCTGCAATATAAGATGCATGCTGGTCTCATTTGTAGTTGTAATACAGCAAACTATAGTTGGACTAGCGAAAGAAAGAACTACAACAGCCCGGAATAAACACACACACACACACACACAAAAGCGCTGCGGGAGCATTTCAATGAGCATTAGAGGTAGCGTTACATGGACGCAGAACAATTTAAGACCTGTTTAAAACTATTTAAGACCTAGAACTCAAAACTTCAGAGAATTTAAGACTTTTTAAGGCCTAAAATTTAGATTTAGAAATTTAAGACATTTTAAGACTTTTTAAGACCCCGCGGAAACCCTGATCCAAAAATGAAAATTCTGTCATTAATTACTCACCCTCATGTCTTTCCAAACCCATCTTCAGAACACAAATTAAGAAATTTCTGATGAAATCCAAGACCTCTCTGACCCCTCCACAGACAGCAGTTTAATTAACACTTTCAAGGTCCAGAAAGGTAGTAAAAACTTTGTTAAAATAGTCCATGTGACTCCAGTGTTTCAACCTTAATTTTATGAAATGTCGAGAATACTTTTTGTGTGCAAAAACAAACAAAAATAACGACTTTATTCAACAATTTCATTCTAGCCTCTGCCAGTCTCCTACGCAGTTTGCATTGTAAATAGAGCAGCAAGATCTACAGCAGCCGATTTTGTTCATGTGAGCACCACAACACAAGCACAGTAGCTGTACTGTATTTACAATGTAAACAGCATAGGAGACTATGGAGGGACCTGAGAGTAGGGGTGCACCGATACCATTTTTTCAGAACCGATCACAAAAATTATTGTAGAGTATTGACCAATACCAATCCGATACCAGTGCAGTTTTGTTTAAAAATTCAATGTAGAATTTCTATACCTCAGTGTGTTGAACTGATAATCACTCTTTTGTGTCTAAACACAATCTACTAAATACAGATAACTTCATTATAAAGAAAAACGACAAATTAAAAAATATATATAAAATCACAATCTATGACAAAAATACTACTATAAACTAGATTTGTGGATAATTCAGCAGCAAGTGTTACTCTAGAAAAGTGCACAATAATTGTATAAAATCTAAACATTTAGTGGAAAAAAAAACATTTAGTGGGGAGCAAATAAAAGTGAATAAGTGTAGCACTAAATCTGGTGAAATGTTACACATTGTTGTAAAATTCATTCATGAAAAACAATATTTATAGGAATAAGGCCTATATACTAAGAAATTAAAAAACATTTATTTTAAATGTATAGTGCAGCTTTTTAATGAGACTGCAACATATAGATAGGGCAGAACAAGAAAGGCTATTAATAATCTTTCATTGTGCAAAAGTATTATAATACGAAAGGCTCCAATACAGAGCGGCACAAAGCGCAAGCCGTGCGCAGGATGATGCGCTTGAAGCAACACAGAGTTACAGCGCTTCAAATTTAAAAATTCAAAACACAAAAGGGAAGATGTACATCAATGCATATTGTATCCATCTATCTATGCAATATTTTATTGAGTCTTTTCTTTCATTATTTATGGGTTTGGAACAACATGAGGGTGAGTAATTAATGACAGAATTTTCATTTTTGGGTGAACTAACCATTTAAGTGGCTTAAACGGTGTTCACACTACCAGCGACTTTGTCGCTGCATGATGAAAGAGCTGGAACCTCGGTCACTAGTGAGTGTTCCCACTACTGGTTGCTAATGTTTGTGAATGACATTCACGGATGTTACTCCATGCTGTAGATAATGAATACATTTTCATTGGAGTCCAGAAATTGCCAGCTCTCCTTTGAAATAAATGGGATTGAGTTGCTTTGTCGCTGGCACTGTGAATGCAGCTTTACTCTTTTAATATAGAATTGTATTTTTGAAGACGTTTTACCAAACTCAATTACTATGATTAATTTATGAACATGCTAAGCTACATTTTCCATTTGAAAGTGCACATTTTAATGCATGATGGGTACCTGAAGGGTGTAGACAGCACTGTGTTGGGCGTCTGGACCACCTGTCTCTGTGGTGTGACACCAGAGAAGTCGCTCTCATGGAGGGGGGTATTCAGCCCTCCTTTAAGAGGGGTGTCCACATTTGTAAGTGCCATCAGGTTCTGGGCTTCCTGTGGGGGTAAAAGAACAGAGCAGTGAGACTCAGGGCAGAACATAAAACAATCTGATTGAAAAGTGCGTGAAACTGGACCAAACCTGCAGGATCTTGTCCTGTGCCGCTGGAGTTCTGGGTGTGCGCAGGGCCATGGAGTTATTGGTCACATTGTATTCAGACAGGAGAGCGCTGGAGGCAGAGTTAGTGATACCAGACTCCTCTGCGGTCTGACGGGCGATTTCACTGGCCTGACCCAGTTTGACAACTTCCTCCAGCTCAGCATCAGAGATCTAAAATCAGAATAAATCAATGTAGTTATTCAACACAAACTATCTGCAAATCTTTATAAATCACATTGAGCAGCTAACGTGTTGTGATTTGCGTTATTTAGTATTATTTATATACTACTGTAATATTTATTAATATTTTGAATTGGCTTTTAATTTTGTTTTCATTTTAATTTTATTTCAAGTTACGTGCTATATTCTTTTTTTTCGTTTTATCTTCGATGGCTATGTTCATGGCGAGGGCCAGGTTTACTTGTACAAAAATAAAACTAAAGATGTTTAAGATAAAAAAAAATCTAAAAATCGTAAGAATCGTTTTTAAAACTATCAACAGAATAAAACAAGCTCCTCAAAGAGGTAGAACAATTACACTGTAGCGAAATATGTTTAATGGACATTGGATTCTGAAGAGATGAACACTGGTGAATTTTCTCCTGATAGTAAAAATGTACACTCACCTAAAGGATTATTAGGAACACCATACTAATACTGTGTTTGACCCCCTTTCGCCTTCAGAACTGCCTTAATTCTACGTGGCATTGATTCAACAAGGTTCTGAAAGCATTCTTTAGAAATGTTGGCCCATATTGATAGGATAGCATCTTGCAGTTGATGGAGATTTGTGGGATGCACATCCAGGGCACGAAGCTCCCGTTCCACCACATCCCAAAGATGCTCTATTGGGCTGAGACCTGGTGACAGTGGGGGCCATTTTAGTACAGTGAACTCATTGTCATGTTCAAGAAACCAATTTGAAATGATTCGAGCTTTATGACAAGGTGCATTATCCTGCTGGAAGTAGCCATCAGAGGATGTAGCCACACCATTACACCACCAGCAGCAGCCTGCACAGTGGTAACAAGGCATGATGGATCCATGTTCTCATTCTGTTTACGCCAAATTCTGACTCTACCATCTGAATGTCTCAACAGAAATCGAAACTCATCAGACAAGGCTACATTTTTCCAGTCTTCAAATGTCCAATTTTGGTTAGCTCGTGCAAATTGTAGCCTCTTTTTCCTATTTGTAGTGGAGATGAGTGGTACCCGGTGGGGTCTTCTGCTGTTGTAGCCCACCCGCCTCAAGGTTGTGCGTGTTGTGGCTTCACAAATGCTTTGCTGCATACCTCGGTTGTAACGAGTGGTTATTTCAGTCAAAGTTGCTCTTCTACCAGCTTGAATCAGTCTGCCCATTCTCTTCTGACCTCTAGCATCAACAAGGCATTTTCGCCCACAGGACTGCCGCATACTGGATGTTTTTCCCTTTTCACACCATTGTTTGTAAACCCTAGAAATGGTTGTGCGTGAAAATCCCAGAAACTGAGCAGATTGTGAAATACTCAGACCGGCCCGTCTGGCACCAACAACCGTGGCACTCTCAAAATTGCTTAAATCACCTTTCTTTCCCATTCTGACATTCAGTTTGGAGTTCAGGAGTTTGTCTTGACCAGGACCACACCCCTAAATGCATTGAATCAACTGCCATGTGATTGGTTGATTAGATAATTGCATTAATGAGAAATTGAACAGGTGTTCCTAATAATCCTTTAGGTGAGTGTATATGTGAGACTTGAGTGTCCCATCCGGCATAGTGTGCAATATATGGAAAATATGTGGAAAATATGTTTTGACCCAAAATCAAGATTTATTTCGCGCAATTTGTTGTTTAAGCACTGATCCCAAGTTTACATTTGTATTGCAGCTTTATTTCGATTAACAAAAAAATGTGTTAATAGATTTTGTTAACAATAGCACTGGTTGACTGGGTGGTTGAGACTGTGTTTAAGCAGTTTGTGGTTAAGGCACGAACCACAGATAAGACAGTGATTTTAACCACGGTTTAGGTGGAAATGTTTGTGCTGAACTGACCTGCGGTGCCGGAAGCACCAGTTTGCTTCTCTTCTTTGTGAACTCTGACACTCCACTGGTCTGCAGGATGGCCGAAGGCAGATCGGACTCCTTCTTCTTCTTGATCTTTTGTCTGTCCTTCTTTCGGTCGCGGTCCTCCTTTTCACTATACACAAAACAGCAGAGGGGTGATAAAAAAAAACCCACCCAAGCCACTGAACTACCTGTAGCTCAAAAAACGACCCGCTCACCTTCTGAGATCTCCATCCAGATGCTGCTGGCGCAGTCGTTTGAAATCAGGTTCCAAAGGATCATACAGCTCCATGGACGTATCGTAGAATCCCTGAGCTGGTTTCTTTTCAAACGGGATCTCGGCATTATAGTCAACACCTCTCTTCTTCTTGCGCTTCTTCTGGATGTCAATGCCTGCAGCTCGCAGCTCCCTGCGCTTCTGAAGTGCTGCCAGACGACTGCGGAAGACAACAGAGGGCTTTATAAAATCAACAACTCCCAACACTGTGCAAAATAATAAAATCCTCATTATGACACTGTCAACTAGACTTCTTCAGATCATAAAATCAACAACAATAGCTAGAGTTACTTTAGTTAACTAAATAGTTAATTATCCGCAGATACGTTTTTTTTTTTCTGGTTCGCCGATGTGTTATAAGCAGGAGTTTTATTTTGATGGCATTGAGAATGCCAGCACCCGAGCACAGCCCTCCCATTCTCCATCTTCATTAGTTCACCTTTATTAGATAGAACATTTAAACAAAGAAATTAAATTGTATACGGAAAATTATAGCATTTGCTTTTCTAAAAGAACATCAAACACTAAGTCCTTTTCTCATCTAACCTCAACCTTCAGCAAATAATTTGTCTCGGACTCTGATAAACATTAAATTTTGCCAATCTTGCAGACTTTATTGAATACAGCTGTTTGATCTATTAAAGTGTGCATGAATGCGTGTATTCTGTCCATGTGAATTGAATGCGGACAGTAGAGTTCAGCCTCCACTGGAGATGCTCTTTGAACCCTTGACTTCAAACTATACTGTGTTGGCCACTGTGTGCTGTATGAAATTACTGTAACTAGCTTTAATTTCTTTATTTGTCAATACTATAATAGGATTACAGAAATCAAGATGTTACCATCTAAACTTTAGATTCTAAAGTATTTCAAGTTGAAATATTGTCTCAATTCATTTCCAAATTATTTCTAATTTAGTAAATATTAGGTCAAATAAATAAAAAATAAATACATATACCTGTAGTTTCAGCATTTGTTATTACGGCATCGGCCATTAAAAAAAATAATGGTCACACTTAAATTAGATTAAGATTTAGATTAACCAACTAATTAATGAACTACATGTTTTGCCTCAAACTCCTAATTGCTGTATTAATAGTTAGTAGGGTAGTTGTTAAGTTTAGGTGTTGGGTAGGAAATTGATAGGATTAAGGGGTGTAGAATATGGTCATGCAGAATAAGGCATTAATATGTGCTTTATAAGATCCCCTAAACAGCCAATATAAGCAACTAGTTAAAAGTGATTATTGGACCCTAAACTAAAGTGTTATTGAAATTATCATTACTTGAAATAAAATAAATGTCAACTGAAAAAACCTACAAAAAACATTTAATTTCAGCTTCATTTAAATTTTTCCTTTTCACTTATTTTGACTGTTCTAAAATAACAAAAACTAAAATAAATTTATATTTTAAAAAATAAAAGACAAAATAGTTATAATTCAAAGAGAAAATCTCAAAATAAAAACTAGTTCAAAATATTAAAGGGGTGGTTGTTGCCCCTTTTTACAAGATGTAAAATAAGCCTCTGTGTATGTGAGGTTTTAGCTCAAAATACTCCAGACAGTTTATATAGCGTGTTAAAATCACTTTTTGAGGGTGAGCAAAAACATGCAGTTTTTGCTGCTGCTCATGGGGCGGAGCTTTAAGAGCTTGTGTTAGCAGCTCTGATTACCTCATGAAACTCTTCAGTCTTGTGTTCAAACCAGAGTCAGACAATGATGGAGAGACTCAAGAAAAAGTGACATGTAGAATGCAACAGGACATTTCTGAATGGTTAGTTGATGAATTTATGTAGCTGATGTCACTAACCCGGAAGGGAGCTTGTGTTGTGCCTACCAGCCATTTGTTGTAGTCCTTAAGTGATTTCTTTAAAAGAAAATCTCCCTTTGCTTTGAACTTTGAGCGTCGTAACTTTGCAGATGTTGTTTATGCTCAAATAGCAACATTGCACACTAACTAAAGTTAAAAAAGTGAAATCGATCAACCACCCCTTTAATAAAAACTATAGTACTGGGCTGCAAACTTACAGTGAAATCGCCATTTTGCGCCGTCATGTTTCTATAGTAGCCCTAAATGGACTTTAGATTCCACTAAAAATCACACAACTGCACCTTTAAATAAGGATTTTATGATGAATTTTATACTTTATCAATATCACAAAAAACTACTGGCCTAAATAAATCAAACTCAAGTTCAGTGAAGACAAGTAAACAGTTAGTGAGGAAATAAAGTAATTACAGGCAATACAACAACAACAAAAAAACACTACAGGAGAACAGATAAATAATAAATTAACCATATCTATAAAACACTGCATAGTCTTCATTGTGTAAATTAAATATATATTTACTCTGATTAAAGATTTTCTTTCTTTTGTTGTTTGATTAATATGAATGACAGCAGAAAAATTAGACAGCTGTCGCTTTAAGTGCTGCCCGGCTTTATCCATGGCTCTGGGTCCATTATACTGTCTATAACACTCTTTCTTTCTCAGTTTACTTTCATGTAAGGAATAAATTACTGTTTATGAGGATACTTGCAAAGATGGGCATTTTGACACAAAAGTATGTATATTTACAAGGCCTCGTTCGAGGCAATTGCGCACCAAATATAACTGTTTAAAACTCATGTGTCAGAAACAGTCTCTCGAGCAAATGGAGAAAGGAGTAGTCTTTTGCTGCTGACTGCGATTCAAAGGCTTAAACTTACTTGTTTTTACACCACATTGCTTACAAACACATACAAATTAAAGTTTTTGTGACCACTCAGCACAGCAACCTCACGTGAATGACTTCAGATGGCCCGGCATCTGTTGATGTCATTCACCGTGACTCCGCCCTGGCACCCCCCCCCCCCCCCCCTCCATTTAAAAAAAATCATCGGATCTAGACAAAAATCACAATAATGACTTATTTTTGATCGAAAACAGCAAATATCGCCGAAAGGAGCCGAGTTTGCACCCCATATAGTAGTATCTCAATAGATAATTCAGTGTTGCCCCCCAAAGCTCTCCTAATGACACATGATCTTACCGCGCTTCCTCCAGCTGTTTCTCTCTGGCCTTCCGCTTTGCCTTCTTGCCTTGTGTGTTGGCCAATCTAGCTCTGGCTTCAGACAGCATCTCCAGCTCATCTGCACAAGGATGTGAATGGTATCCTTATTTTTCCCATTGCAGCGTTAAAGCGTTTTTCTTTTTCTTTCTGACATTACGTTTAACAGACAACCTCACCTTCATCCATATCCACAGGGTCAGGTCTGGCTGGTTTGGTCTCAGGGTTTGGGTCGATCTCTCCTGGTTTTAGTTTGCGGGGGTCATCTCCCACATCATCTTCATTCTCTCTTTGAGCGGCTTTATCTCTGCAGTCATAAAGAATTAATTCAAGGTTATTTTGATTCTGCAAAAAGGTGCATGCAAACATACAAACGACATAGCAATTGCACAGCATAATTTTTTTTCCATAACCTGACAATCTTTGAGGATTTGACTGGATTGTGAAAAGTTAACCTATAACATTTGATATATTGATTTATATATTTTTTTACCTGACACAGTACAAAAGTTATTACATGTTGTCAGGGGCGCAATTTTGGGCCCTATGAAAGAATATGATGTTGGGGCCCATACCGCACCAACCTAGCTATCCAAAATCTTTGTCTGCAATTTAGTAATACTGACCAATAAGCTCCGCTTGCTCAACCAAGAATGCACCGATTGGCTGATGAAACAATTTATACAACATTTACTTTAAAGAAAGGCTTTCTACAAAACAAAACTTAATGAAGTTGTCAAAATAATGTCTGACTCATTCCCATTCTCCTGGCATTGCGCATCTTATGATATGTCCTTTCTCACTCATGCTGTTCACTTTTCATAATCAACATAAAAATAAATTTACACCTTTAACTTTTTATACCTTTTCTTAATGCCTACAACAAGTATAGTAGCCTACAGTACAAAGAAATTCATGTTGGAGTGGGATTTGAGCAAATGTTGTTTTACCCATGAGCGTGAGCGGTTCATGAGTGGAGCGTTTTGCTGGATTTTGCCAGAAATGCAGAAATAAGATGTAATTTTGTTATATTTGTAACTCTTTGGTAGATTATTCATTTATAATTTATATTACATTACTACTAGTACTGTTACTACTAATAAAACCAATCTCTGGGGGCCCCAAAAGTGCGGGGGTCCTTAGAATCGTCCTAGCTTTCCCCCCTTAGCGGCGCCGCTGCATGTTGTTTGTAGGGTTGGGCAATGTCTACCAAATTGGCATCAGACAATGTCTACAGTGAAACATTGCGATGGACGATGACATCGGGGGGTTGCGCGTGAGTGTTAATGTGGCACGCGCTTGGAGAAAGAGAGAATGCGCACAGAGCTGAAAGGGCTTGAATGAAGCGCATTTGGCTTTAGATTACTTCTAGAGCTACTAGAGGATTTAGCGCTGAATATCATTACCACAAACGATCCTGAGTGCTTGTGGTGTGATACACACCACTGTTTTGATGCTCTGCTCACTTCAACTAGAAACAGGTGCTACCGTTCGGTCTCGCAGTCCGGATGGAATCATGCCGGAGTCCGGATGCGGACCATGGTCCGCCATTTAAGAATCACTGGTTTAAGTTTGTGTAAAACATCTAGTAGCCTTTAATTTGTTTGCTGTTTTTTTGCACAATAAATTCTTTAGTGTTTAAATTGTGTTGTGATCGGGAACAGCATTACTTGCGGAGGGTGGGGAAATCACAATGCCGGCTCAATATCGTGATGTCTGTCAGCCATCGGCGATGGACGATGGCATCGTCTTTTGGCCCAACCCTAGTTTGTATTCTGCATCAAACAAATGTACTTACAGCAGATATTCATAATGCTCCAAACACTGAGCGGCCGTTCGCCCAATGATGGGGGCGATTGTTCTCCACTGAGTGGGCATCAGTTTGGCCAAGTGAAGAAGTTTCTCCTCTTCCTCACGTGACCATTCCGTTTTCTTAATGCTGGGATCCAGCCACTCATACCTGTACAAAACACATCATAATATAAAACCATACTTATTAATACAGTTGCTCTTTAAGGAGATTATTTAAATGCACCTATGATGTTAAAAAATGCTGCCCAGTGTCCAGGTAGGCTGATCACTAGGTTGAGACATCACGACTCAAAGACATAAACTCACCATCTGGCTTTACACTGTTTGGCTGATTTGCGGTGCAGTAGGGATGCAATTCGAGACCACTGATTTTTGCCATATTTCATTACAGCTGCTTTGAGAATCTCATCCTGTTAATAAATCACACAAAAGACATTAATAATTAAATAGGTCTTATATAAACACAAAACAGATTCAATGAAAAGTGATGCAACAACAAGACTTCAAAAAGACTTTAATTAAAATTAAACTTTAAATACAATTATTTTACTAATACAAACTTAACTTGAACTTTGAAAAAGGGGTGAAATTATGTCAATTATCCACCATAATAAACTAAAAATAATCTGAATACATTTCTCAAACGTTTAGAAATGTATTAGTACTCGTTTATCAAAGAGAAAACGGTGGTAAAAAGTAAAATGTCCCTTTTGAGCAGAATATATTTTTTTTTGAGTGCGGTGCCACTAACAAACAAGCAGTAAATTAATTAATAAAATAAAATATAGTACACAAGACCAAGCCATATTTGGAATATAACTATAAATTACAGATATCTTGACAATTAATACACGTCTGATTTAAAGTTTGAAAAACATGATTATTCAAATATTATTATTGTCTAATATTTGTGCTCAATCTTGACGTATAATGTCACCCAATATGTGTACTGACTAATTAATAAGCTTTCCTAAAACTGTAGATTTACGTATATTAACTTTTGGGAAAACTACGATAATTGCATTCATGTTTTTGATATTTTATTAACTCAAAATAGAATTGATAAAAATGTAAACCATACAAAGCGAGCTGAGAGCATTCTACATCACAACGCACTGAGATAATGAAACCACATCAACGCGAACATGTACAATTCCGATAAATAATCCATATTAGACGTGTGAATGCCTTTAATTAATAATGCTGATGGGTTTAATGCTAAAATACTGTGTATGCTTTCTAAACAAACCTCAGTGTTGCGCCACACGCCTCCTTTAATCATAATCCGCGGCATATTGGCGATTTAAAGTCTTCACACGCGTACGCGCAGTAAAATCTTGTTCTGAAACCTCAAATATGTTCAATTAAAATGAAATAAGAGAAATAAACTGAGTTTAGTCTGCAGCACGTTAAACTGCAGATGGGGAAACCGAAATGGCTGCGAGCGCATTGGACTGTGGGAATCTGGTTCTTCTTCTTTTGATTCATTCGGCCTCTGTCATGTCACTTGAACTCAATACCGCCCCTCACGTCAGAGAGGCGAATACCACCATACACACCGAGTAATATCGTTTATATTTGTTTTTAATAATATAAGTGTTCTCCTTTTATTTTGTCGAGTCACATTTATTTATATACCGCTTTTTACAATATAGATTGTTTCAAAGCAGGTTTACAGTGATAACAGGAACATAATGCAACAAAGGTTATTTTCCTGTTATCACTCACTGTAAAGCTGCTTTGAAACAATCTGTATTGTAAAACGCTCTACATAAATAAAGGCGACTTGACAAAATAAAAGGAGAAAACAAATATTATTAAAAACAGATCAAATACAAACAATATTATTTGTTGTGTATATTAACTGTGCAACACTATGCTATTAGCCTATTAAATGCATAGTTATAGGCCTATGGTTTATTGTACCGTGCATTGGTAAATAGTGTAATTTTAATTGTACTTTATAAATAAACTGAAACAAAAAAAGTATGCTTTATACAATTATAAACATTCCAATATGACATTGTTGTTATAACTTATATGACAATATATATATATGATATTTTAATTTTGTTAAATTCAAAATATTATTTTATTTCATGGCAGTATGTATATTGTTCTTAGATAATTACATTTTGTGAATTAAAATGCAAAAAAACATCAAAGTTGCTACCACCAGAAAATATTGATATTTTTAAATGTAAAATAGAAACCCACTAGTGTAGTTACAAGTCTGTGATTATTTGTTTATTTTATTTTATTTACATACTTAGGTAATTGTTAGTTAGTTCACTCAAAAATGAAAATTCTGTCATTAATTACTTACCCTCATGTCGTTCGACACCCGTAAGACCTTTGTTCATCTTCGGAACACAAATTCAGAAATTTTTGTTGAAATCCGATGGCTCAGAAAGGCCTCCATTGGTAGAAATGTATTTTGCACTCTCAAGACCCATAAAAGATACTAAAGACGTCGTTACAAAGTCCATCTCACTACAGTGGTTCTACAATCATTTTATGAAGCGACGAGAATAGTTTTTGTGCGCTAAAACAAAATCAAAATAACGTCTTTATTCAACAAGTGCTTGTCTTCCGTCTAGGCCTCTGATGTGAACTCACAAAGCACCACGACGCATGCGCGAGAATATGACCTAGGCGACGTCTTTAGTACCTTTTATGGGTCTTGAGAGTGCAAAATACATTGCTGCCAATGGAGGCCTTTCTGAGCCATCGGATTTCAACAAAAATATCTTAATTTGTGTTACAAAGATGAACAAAGGTCTCACGGGTGTTGGACGACATGAGGGTAAGTAATTAATGACAGAATTTTCATTTTTGGGTGAACTAACCCTTTAAGCTTGACAAGGCCAGCATTTGTGTAAACATCATGAAAGAATGATAAAGAGTTTATAAGAGAAACAACCCATCACTAATCAGCACCGATGGCAAAACCGTTTCAGACATCTCTGAACAAATCACAACATGCCCTGGAAGATGACAGTCCAGTGATGGGCCGTAGAGAATAACTATAGCCTGATGTCAACATAAAAACAGCCTTTTTGTGCCAGGAGAGGCCATCAGGAGTGATAAATGACACACAAGAGTCTCGAGGCAAAATATGAAGCAAATGCTCAGAGCAGGTGATTTCTTTTGACTGCTAATGTTGAAAATGAAGAAAGCTGTGAAGGTTTTCTTTCCCATGAGCTGGAGGGGAGCGGCATGGACCGCGTGAGGAACAGAGATAGGAAGAACTGATCGGTGGCCACAGAATTTGAAGAGGCTTCTCTCCAGGTACAAAGCGGATCTGGACTGAATTCAGAACCTTGGGCAAAAATGCAGAGAGCAAATTTCTCTCTGTTGTCTGACAATCCTGACGTCAACAGAACTGCAAGGTAAAGCAGCAGTATATGCATTGAGAAGAATTCCACATATTGCTTGGAAGAAGATTTTATTGAGAGTATAATAAATTAGCTTAATGTTGGTGTATTATATTGCTGGAGAAGGAAATGTTTGATTAAACATGAACAAAACTATTGAATTTATGGTCATTGAATAGCTTTCGTGAGGTAAGTGACAAGCTGTTTTACAAGCAGTTTTATGATTGTGAGAATATACATTTAAGTAATTTGTCTATTTTAACATGCCTTCTGATGTTTAATCATGTTTATTTCGTGCTATAACTAGTAGTAAAGAGGAAGAGATGATAGGTTCACGTGCCACTTGAATTGCCAAAAACACATTGTGAGCCCAGTTCACTGTGATTATAAAGCTTGGAAGCATCAGGATATTTATAAATATAACTCTGATTGTGTTCATCAGAGAGAAGAAAGTCATATACACCTAGGATGTCTTGAGGGTAAATCATGGGGTAATTTTCATTTTATAGTGAACTAATTCTTTAAAAAGAGTTTTTAGGATGAACTGGTGAGACCAAAGCTATAAAATCTCTTTTACAAGGGAAAAAGCGGTGTGAAAGTGGAGGCAAAGATTGAGAAGGAAATCCTCAATAAAGAAATATTCGTTGCAGTTGAATTTTGATGTAAATATTTAAGTCCATGTTTGATAATATGTGTAGAATTTAAAATAGTATTCTGTTATGCATAAACAATCCATGTCTATGCCCAACACACTGGGCATCATGGATTGAAATCGCTTTTGAATGCACACTCGCCTTTTACTTTCGAATTTACGATCATGCATACTCTGTGCATAGGGAGCGGCGGTACTGACCTCACATTTTACAAGATAAGATATTTGTCAGTATTGCTTGGGATCTTTTGCGCATCAAGTCCTCCGCCCTCATCATGCTGTCAGTCATCTGTCCTTACTCTTGACATGTGATGAGTGAAATCTGACTCCTGTTGCACTGTGCATCGACACTGCAGCTCATGCTATGTTTAGCAGAACAGATACTTTATAATTTAATAGTATTATTATTATAATTGTAAATATAAAAGTTTATAATTGTAGCGTGCGTTGTCCAACCCAATTAAAAAAAAATTATATCTATAAAAAATCTAAATGACAGTGGACAAGTAATGTAAACGGTGTACATATTTTTTTATGAAATCTGAGAACTCTCTGACCCCTCCATAGACAGCCATTTAATTAACACTTTCAAGACCCAGAAAGGTGTTAAAACATTTTTAAAACAGTCCATGTGTCTACAGTGGTTCAATCTTAATTTTGTGAAGTTACGAGAATACTTTTTGTGCGCAAAAAACAAAGAAAATAACGACTTTATTCAACAATTTCTTCAAGCCTGTGTCAGACTCCTACGCTGTTGACGTGATGTAAACAGTTCAGCGCTTCCAGAACGCTGGCTTACCGTTGGCGAACTATGTTGACATGAGCACCACGATGCATGCGCACAAGTCATTCTGCTGTAGAACTAGAAAGTGCTGCACTGTTTACACTTCGTCAACAGCGTAACAGTCTGACACAGGCTAAAATAAATGGTTGAATAAAATCATTATTTTGTTTGTTTTTTGCACACAAAAAGTATTCTCGATGCATCATAGAATTAAGATGGAACCACTGGAGCCACATGGACTGTTTTAACGATGTCTTTACTACCTTTCTGGGCCTCGAAAGTGTTAATTAAACTGCTGGGATCAGAGAGCTCTCTTATTTTATAATAAATATCTTCATTTGTGTTCTGAAGATGAACAAAGGTCTTAAGGGTTTGGAACGACATGAGGGTGAGTAATTAATTATATAATTTTCATTTTTGGATGAACTAACCCTTTAAGGTGATGACATGGGGAAACTTTTTTGAGCAATGTTGTCGGACAATGTTGCTTGGGCACTTTTCCATTGTGAATGGGCAACAAATTTCTCTCTGGATACTTTAGGGTGTACTCACACTAAAACCTTTTTCAAGTGGGCCAGTGCCGGCTAAACAAACCACGCCCTCGCATGGTATGGAGCACTCATACTAGTCAACTGAACCAGACTTTGGGGGTCAAACACGCCCGGGCATGGTTCAGATCGCCTAGTGTGGGTACATCCTAAGATCGGTTGTGGGCCGTGTCTCACCTGGTTGCCTGTTGATAGCAAAATTTCCCAGCAACATTGCTCAAAAAGTTTCCCCGTGTATCATCACCTTTACTATACTCTTAACAAAATTTACTGGCCAAGTAAAAAATGACGCCCTTCGTGTGAGTTTCTGGTCTCTATATATGGCTTTGTTTCATTTGGCTCAGTATGTGTGTTACAGCTGCAGCTACAGGAAGACATTTCCATGACAAAATAGGTCTCTCGCACTTTTAATTCCTCTGTGCTTGTGTTTGATGCTCTGTGCGGGAGGAAGTAGGCTACTGTAGTGAATTGGGATTAGAGATTACAGCGAGATGATGCGATTTAGAGCTTAGAGATATAATCTTCTTATAGTCATATTGTGCCACTGTGCCGAGCTCATTAAACTAATAAACTTTAAACCAATAAACTCAAAGTGAAATTCAGCAACCCAGGAGGAGAAATGAATCTGCTCAACAAGACGGCATGAACATACTGAGAGAAAAACTGAAAGTAATTATATTTATTAACATATTATTATCATTAAAATGATGAGATTAGTTCTTTATTAACAGTACTATTGAAAAACTACACAAAAGCCGAGCTTTGATGAGGCAATAGCTGTAGTTATGTAATTGCTTATTGTGATTAACTGCTAAATTGCTAATTATCACATTTATTTTTATTTTACACTCTCAGGCACAATATGGATCTCTCTTATTGAACATAATGAAATTTACACCTTCATAGTCCAGTCAAGTCACCTTTATTTATATAGCGCTTTTTACAATGCAGATTGTTTCAAAGCAGCTTCACAGTGTAAAACAGGAAAATAATGCAACAGAATTTGATTCGGCTGTACAGCTGCTCTTGAGATTACGGTGATGTCATCCAGCTCATTTCAATTAACATATAGTGACAATGCGGGCAGATCAGTAATTTAGTTGAACATTTATTTGAATATTTAGTGTCCTCAAATGAGCAAGCCAAGCCTAATGCTGTGTTTACACCAAACGCGAATAGAGCGTCAAAATCGCGTCTACCGAGTCTAGTAGTTGGACGCTTGAACATTTTGAATCCATTATAATAAATCAAGTGTTTGAAGCTAAATAGACGCGCGTTCAAGGCTCTCCAGGAGCTGCACCTGGATGACAGCTCGCTCTCACTCCTGTATGTATATTTTTTGGTCAGTCAAGGCATACCTGGATCATCTTCACTGAATGTATATTTATAACAAACAAAATATAAAACACAACCATGCCTCTTTTCGTTTACATTTAAAAAAATAAATACAAATAAACACATTAACATGTGGTTCAGAAAATAAGTGTGCATATATGATTGTCACTGTAATGAAATTAATATATGACATAAAACACAACCCTATCTAAAGTTAAATAACCGAAAAAAATAAAGTTATGAAACTTCACTTTGCCCTCAGTCAAAACGATTTGGCAAGCAAGAAATTATAGATTCATGAGACCAAAGATCGCCCGGAGACATCAGAACCAGCGGCAAATGCCAGAAGATTGGAGTTATCACGCCGGAGACGAGTTTATTGAGGATGCCGTGTCGATGAGGCAATTATTGGATAGGAATATTCGAAAGATCGGAGTCATCACGCCGGAGACAGGTTTATTGAGTATGTCGTGTTGATGAGGCAATTTCAGGGTCTAATTGACACAGTCTCTGCAGACACTTCAGGGATGCATAGGTCATGTCTAGGCGCAGGTCCACCATTTGATCTGGATACAGCCTGGATCCGGCTGACTGCAGTGGACCTCGGGATAAACAGAGAGACTTACTTTAGCTTAGATTCCATAGACCAGTGGCCTGGCTTCCACCCTCCTAGGTACGTCCGCTCAATTTTCATTTTCCTTCAATACTCCGTCTGGGATTGTGGTTAAAGTTTAACCGGTCCAATCAGCGAACAGAGGGAGTGGCTGAGAACGATGACGTTGATGTCATGCGCTAGTTTGAGATGACATACGTCACGACCAAACGTTAGCGATTGGCCAGAGGAGGCCAGAGGAGGACTTGGCCAAGAGGAGAACTGGCACCCCGACTGAGCCTGGTTTCTCCCAAGGTTTATTTTTCTCCATTAGGTCACCTGGTGGGGTTTTTGTTTCCTTGCCGCTGTCGCCTCTGGCTTGGCTTGCTCAGTTGGGGACACAAAATTTTTCAACTAAATATCTCAATAAATCTAATTATTAAACTAAATTAACCATATAAACTAAATTACTAATCTAATTAGTGATCTAAAACCCACATTGTCACTTTATGATCATTGAAATGAACTGATGACTGTTTTCTCCAGAACGGCTACACGGCTGAATAAAATTCTGTTGCATTATTTTCCTGTTTAACACTGTGAATCTGCTTTGAAACAATCTGCATTGTTAAAAGCGCTATATAAATAAAGTTGACTTGACTTGGTTATAGCAGATCCAGAGTGGCTCTGGGCAGATCCAATAGTTTTAAACTTCAACAGAGTACCCGACTTCAAGGAAGTTAACGCTTGTCAATGGAGAGTGGCCAGACTCTCTGTACAAATGAAATGTACGAGAGTCTGGTAGGACCAGACTAATTGACCAGTACTCTTCGAAGAAAAGGTTCTATATAGAACCTTAGAGGGTTCTGTCAGGTGCTTCATATATAGAACCAAATGACTTTCTTGAGCTTAACCTCCTGACTCCCCCTGGAAATTGCCATATGTCAAAACCACATCTCACTGGCAGGGGTGGTGGCATGGCAGTGATAATTAAGAACAAGATTTCCAAAATGACTTACCTGTTGTTGCAAGCTTTGAATGCATGTCATTTAAAAATGCTGGACCTGTTCTACTCTTGATTCTCTTAATCTGCAGAACCCCTAAACATCATGCAAGCTTTTCTTTTTTCAGTTACTCGCTATTTTCTGTGCCCAACATAATACAACCATTATGCTTGGTGACTTTAATATTTATGTTGAAAATGATTTTACCTCTGCTAAGGATTTTATGTCTACTCTGGATTATTTTGATATATTACAGCACATTTATTTTTCTATGCATACTCAGTCTTATACCCTTAATGTAACATGCTCTGCTGGTATTAACAATGTTTGTGTCCATGCCGGGTCTGGAAGTTGGCATCTCTGAATCGGATCATAAACTCATTGACTTCACTTTAGTTTTCTCTCCTACTTGTGAAACCTAAAATCAAATTGACTATATCCTACCGTAACCGGTAATTTATAAATATCGATAATAATATTTTGTTCTCTACTGCTATTGTTGCTTCCTCACTGCCAGTCTCTTTCAATCTCTCCTGTCCTGATGAGATTCTTTCAATATATAATGACTATATCCAATGCCTTGGAGGAACTTGCTGCATTAAAAACTAGAACGGTCCCCCCTGATAATTTCTCCCCTGAACTCAGAGTAATGAAAGCTAAGGGTAAGCGTCTTGAATGACTTAATAAGAAAACTCTCCTAGCCTACATGTTCATGCTATTGCTAATTCAGACGTAGTGCACAATAAAGAAGCACACAGAGCCACCTTACTGTCTAACAATAACCTAGATTTTCAGTGTTATTAATGAAGCAAAATGTAACTGTAAACCCAGGACTCTTTTCTCTGAGATTAACAAACTTGTCAAACCATCGTCTTCTACAATTAATGGCTCTATTGAGATTTGTGAAACTTTTGAGACTTTTTTATACATAAAATCAACAATATCTACCAAGCGTTTTCCCCATCTGCTCCTCCAGATTTTTCTCATTCTCAATCTGTCCACCCGCTCTCAATCTTGTTTACCTACTAATATATCTGATTTCTAAATCTCACCCCTCTTCCTGTCAGCTTGACCCAATTTCAACTAATTTTCTCAAAAACATCTTGTCTACTTTCATTACCACCCATAATAAACAGATCCCTTACTATTGGTTATGTTCCACTTTAAAAATAGCTACTACTCCAGAGGCGTGTTGCATTAAGCTAGTTGAACAAACTCTGAGTTTCGACAAATCCGTATAAATAGAATAAAATTGTTCTCCTGGATCTGAGTGCAGCGTTTGACACTGTTTGCCATTTAGTACACCTTTCTCGCCTGTCTGCTATTATACCACTAATGTCCTTCAGTGGGTGACTTCATATCAGAAAAAAATGTATTTGCATTAACAAACACAAATCTCGCTCTGTCACTATCTCCCGTGGTGTACCTTATGGATCAGTTCTTGGTCCACTACTAATTTTAATTTATAGGCTTCTTCTTGGCCAGATCATTAAACCCTATGGTCTTAATTTTCGTAGTTATGCTGACAATGCATAAATGCGACAATGCACAATGCATAAATGCATTTTGGAAATTTTTTTTGCAATTCAGTCTTTCCTCCCCCATTCCATTATTTGTTGCCTTCGAGATTTTATATGATGGATTGCAGAAAACCTGAAACTGAACGCTTACAAAACTGTACCTTTAACTCTGTAACTGTAACTCTGTTAGTTGGCCCAAATCGCTTGGCTCCTCCCAGCATGACATATCCAGATGGAGACCTTAAGCAGATGGAGGCCTTCACCAATTTGCCAAAATCACAGTTTGATTTTTAACTATGTTTTGAGCCACATATCAGCCAGCTTGTTAAATTTAGTTTTTTCCACTTGCGCAATATTGTTCACATCCACTCAACCATAAAGATGCTGAAACTGTTATTCGTGATTTCATAACCTCTAGATTGGACTTTTGTAACTTGTTTAGTGGCCTTTCAGCTAAAGTCCTTAATCGCCTGCAACTGGTACAAAACTGCTCACGACACTCCAATCCTTTATCAACTACACTGGCATTTAGTTAAAACTATTTGTCTTAGTTTATAAGCCCTGTCGTGTTTTACCTTGTTAATTCAGTCTTACACCCCTGCCCGTACTCTTAGATCTAGTTCAGAGAAGATGCCTTTTTTTACCCGTTAAAACTGTCCATGCACCAGTAGAGCGTTCAGTATAATGGGCCCTATAAGCTCTAGAATATGTTCCCTTAACAGTCTTCATTGTCCTTTAAGACAGAACTTAAAACTAATTTATTCACATTGTTTTGCATCTGATTGGTTCCCAATTCAATACTTGTTCAGTTATTATCTGCCATGTCAAATGTTTTCTATTTGACTGCGTGTCCTTGATTTTTGTGCTTTGCTTGTATGCATTTTCTGTATTATTTGTCTATTTTGGAAAGTGTCCTTGAAAGGTGCTATAAATAAAGTTGACTTGACTTATATAATTAAATTAATATTATTATTATTATTATTAACCTTTTTTAATTTAGTTTTAATTCATTAAGTTTTAATTAATTTTAACAGCAATTTAAAGGTTTGGGTTTCAATTTAAAATCGAAACTCAAACAAACACACCCCTCGCTTCATTGCTCTGCCCCCAAAATAACAAACACACTATGCAACAAAGTAACAGCTGGCGGAACTGACAGCTTGTGCAAGTACACTCTAAAAAAAAAAAGGTTCTATATTGCACCAAAAATGGTTCTTGGCTCGTAATCATAGAGGAACCTTTTTTAGTGCTATATAGCACCAATTTTGGTGCTTCAGTGGTTCTTCAGCGGTTCTTCAGAGGTTCTTCAGCGGTTCTTCAGAGGTTCTTCACCGGTTCTTTGACTAAGGTGCTATATAGCACCTCTGAAGAACCGCTGAAGAACCACTGAAGCACCAAAATTGGTGCTATATAGCACTAAAAAAGGTTCCCCTATGATTACAAGCCTTTTTTTTTAGAGTGTATGGATGAATAAACTTGCGATTCAACAACAGCATATTTTGGTTCTGTAAAACACAGCAAAACCAATGTTACTCACGTATCGAGCAGAAACAAAGCGTTTGAAAGCTTGTAACGCGGGTCCTAGATCCTATCCCTTCTTCTTCCAATTATATTCCGCTCAGACCATTTCCTCTTTGTTAATATTGCAGCTATCCTCTTTGGTAATGTCTCTTTTCCTCCACCCCCAAAATGAGCGGATGCACCCCTATTGCTGAGTGTTTTGGTGCTCTGTGGATCTGTCAGATCCACATTGCTTTTCTCCTTTTTACACAAACTTTTTACAAAAGTTAGTAAATAACTTTTCAGCACACACACAGAACATACATTTAGCAAATATTGGCAAAGTTGTTTGATTTAAACTTTTAACAGCATTTCTCAGAAATCGCTTACTGCACATTTAAATAACCCATTAAACATGAAAGTATATGCAATCATTTAAGACATTTCTCCTTAACCCTTTTGCCTATATAGAACCCCACTGAACTGTTAAAGCACCACATAAAAGTACCATAAAAGTGTCATAAAAAATATGTAAAGGGCTATAACATTTGTGCTATATTCCAGGTCATATAAAAGCCTTGTGTGAAAATTGAACCATCATTTATATTTTATTCAATAAACTTTTGTTATAATTATTTTAGAATTAAACAATTCATAATAAATAATAATATAAACAAACAAATTCAAATGATAATACAAAATATGCAACTTCAGACATTTGGAGAAACAACTTTTCCAAAGCAGATTTTCCTTCTCTTATAGTTATCTGCTCCTGTTCCCCTTCTTTCAGGTTGGCATTATTGTGCATTCACTAGCCTTCATCTTTCTGTTGATTAAAACCAGAATTGAAAAATCCCTCAACACAAACCACAACAAGAGGAATCTAATAGGCATGCAGAGCTGCCAGCATGTGTTTACAGTCTTGGAGCGTGATCAATAACTCTTCTGCTTTAAATGGAGGCGCTCCGCCTGGAGGAGGTCAGCTGGCTGGAGGCGGATCATTGATCAGACAGGAAACAAACCTGAGAGACGCTGCCAGCAGCCCATCATTCACATACACACAGGTGCTGAGTCATTAGCATATGGCAGCCTGGAACAACCCACAACAGACCCGCACCTCACACCTTCCCTAGTGATGAACAAATCATCTTAATAACAGGTCTGATGCTTGAGGGATGGGTGCTTTCAATGCATGGTATATACACTGTTCACAATGCACATGATATGCATTTTATATGTGTGTGTGTGTGTGAGTGTATATGTGTATAAACATACAAATATATAAACAAAAACTTATGTTAGATATAATGTGTGTGTGTATATATATATATGCATCCACTAAAGATTGCTTTCTAAATAAACTTCCTCATCAGTTTCATCTCCTCAGCATCCCAGATAGCTTAGAAGAACGCGATGTTATAACAGAAACTATTGACTCTCTCTTTTCCCGCACTTTAGACACAGTTGCTCCCCTGCACTTAAAGAAGATTAAAGAAAATAGTCCAATGCCGTGGTACAACGAGCACACTCGGGCCCTTAAAACAGCAGCCAGAAAAATAGAGCGCAGCTGGAAGAAAACAAAACTAGAAGTTTTTCGTAATTCGTGGAAAGAGAGCATGATCGCATACAGAAAGGCCGTAAAAACTGCTAGATCACTCTCTTAACGACTCTCTTACAAGAAAACAAACACAACCCTAGGTATTTATTCGATACAGTAGCTAAATTAACCAAAAATAAAGCTTCAAATTCTGATTTTTGTAAACAGCAAAGCAGTAATGACTTTATGAACTTCTTTACGTGTAAGATAGATAATATTAGAAAGAAAATTATAACCATGCAGCCGTCTACTACAGTATCACATCAGACAGAGCATTGTAGTGTCACTGAGGAAAAATTACACTCATTCACTGCTTTAGGAGAAGAAGAATTGGCTAAACTCGTTAAATCATCAAAATCAACAACATGTATGCTAGATCCTATACCGACTAGGCTATTAAAAGAGATGCTACCAGAGGTAATAGATCCTCTTCTTAATATCATTAATTCATCCTTGACATTAGGATATGTACCGAAAACTTTTAAGTTGGCTATTATCAAACCACTTATTAAAAAACGCAACTTGATCCTATAGAATTAGTCAATTACAGGTCAATCTCAAATCTACCCTCTCTGTCAAAAATTGTCACTGCCATTGTTCGGGAAGCAGACACACTCTGTCAGTTTAAATCAAGACTAAAAACACATCTCTTTACTATGGCATACACATGAAACACTTTTTTTCAATTAATTGATTGTTAGGCTGCATTAACTGGGTCAGCCGGAACCGGGAACACTTCTCATAACACTTGATGTACTCGTTACATCATAAAAAGAATACCATTTACGCTAATGTTAGTCTCTCTGTTTATCCCAAAGTTTATTGCAGTCAGCCGGATCCAGACGGTATCCAGATCAGATGGTGGCACCTGCGCCCAGACATGGCCAACGCATCCCTGAAGTGTCTGCAGAGACCGTGTCAATTAAACTCCCCCTTAAATTACCTCATCGACACGGCATCCTCAATAAACCCGTCTCAGGCGTGATGACTCCGATCGTTTGAATATTCCTATTTAATAGTTGTTTAATCGACACGGCATCCCCAATAAACCCATCTCCGGCGTGATGACTCTGATCTTTCGAATATTCCTATTTAATAATTGTTTAATCGACACGTCATCCTCAATAAACCCGTCTCCGGCGTGTTGCCTCCAATCTTTTGAATATTTCGATCTAATATGACCTCTGACCTGTAAAGTTGCCTGAATAATAATCATACACTGTTTGTTAATTGGCCAGAGGAGAACTGGCACCCCAGCTGAGCCTGGTTTCTCCCAAGGTTTATTTTTCTCCATTATGCCACCTGATGGAGTTTTGGTTCCTTGCCACTGTCGCCTTTGGCTTGGCTTGCTCAGTTGGGGACACTACATTTTCAACTAAATATCCAAATAAATCTAATTAGTAAACTAAATTAACTATATAAACTAAATTACTGATCTGCCCACATTGTCACTATATGATAATTGAAATGAGCTGGATGACAGATTGTGCACTTTGTATAATGTTACACAAGCACCATGTTTTGAAAAACTACGTACAATTTGATCTGATGTATTCCAAAAAGTCAGATTTTAATATATATTGGATGTGGTTTGAAATCGGAAAATATACACTATATTGCCAAAAGTACTGGGAAACCCCTCCAAATCATTGAATTTAGGTGTTCCAATCACTTCCATGGCCAAATGTATTTAAAATCAAGCACCTAGCCATGCAGACGCTTCTACAAACATTTGTGAAAGAATGAGTCACTCTCAGGAGCTCAGTGAATTCAAGCGTGGTATCGTGATAGGTTGCCACCTGTGCAATAAGTCCATTCGTGAAATTTCCTCACTACTAAATATTCCACGCTCAACTGTTAGTGGTATAATAAAGTGGAAGCAATTGGGAACAACAGCAACTCAGCCACGAAGTGGTAGGCCATGTAAAATCACAGAGCTGGGTCAGCGCATGCTGAGGCGCACAGTGCGCACAGTGTGCTGAAGTCGGTAACTGAGTCAATAGCAACAGACCTCCAATCTTCGTGTGACCTTCAGATTAGCTCAAGAACAGCGTGTAGAGAACTTCATGGAATGGGTGTCCATGGCTGAGCAGCTGCATCCAAGCCTTTACAGTGGTGTAAAGCACACCGCCACTGGACTCTAGAGCACTTGAGACATGTTTTCTGGAGTGATGAATCACGCTTTTCTGTCTGGCAATCCGATGGACGAGTCTGGGTTTGGTGGTTGCCAAGAGAATGGTACTTGCCTGACTGTATTGTACCAAGTGTAAAGTTTGGTGGAGGGTGGATTATGATGTGGGGTTGTTTGAGCTTGGCCCCTTAGTTCCAGTGATAGGAACTCCAAATGCATCAGCATACCAAGACATTTTGGACAATTTCATGCTCCCAACTCTGTGGGAACAGCAAAGCGTGGGTCAACTCCATTTTAAACCCTACAGATTAAGAATGGGATGTCATTATAGTTAATGTGAATGTAAAGGCAGATGTCCCAAAACTTTTGGTAATATAATGTACGTTTATCAACATACATAACAAACATAGCATACTTAAAGTGATTGCTAGTTTTGGCATATAACAAGAGAAAAACAAATCCAAGAATCAAGATAAAGTAACAAGAACAGACAATTTCTGAGTGTCAGAGAAAGGGTGGAAAATGATCTTGTTATGTATGATGCAGACACATCTGGGGGGAAATAAATATTTCCCCCCAGATATATATATATATATATATATATATATATATATATATATTTTTTGTGTGAGGTCAGCTTCTGTTTTGGTCTGACATGGAATGTCTCATATTTATGAAGTGTTTGACTGTAAATATCTTGAGAAAGACAGCAGTAATTATATTGCATTGTGCTCAGAAACTGTCAAGGTGAAACTTTAGACTTAATATTCAGAGCTCATTCTCAGCTCCATTATTCAGCTCAAGCACCTGTTCTCCCTCATTATCATCCGAGTGGAAATACTTGCTTTGACTCCTTCACTTTAGCAAAAAAAAAAAAAGGTTCTGGAGTGTCACAGTCATCTGTCATCATGGGAATCGTCTGCCTGACCCAAAACCAGCAACTAGACTGATTGATTCATTAAGATCTGAGACACTGTCTCGACTCATTCCTCGGCACAATTTAACATCAGATCCATGTACGTTCCATGCACACTAGGACATATAGAGAAAACTAGGCTCATTACAGGGTTTTCAAGGCAGCTCTGTATTGATGTTCCTCAAAATTCTGGTTGGGGTTTGTTCTAAATAACGAAACACACAGACTCCAGGCAAACTCAACGTTTCAGTCTTAAGTGTTAAAGATTAAAAATCTTCCAGTGACTCACATTGTTAGAATGTTCAGCATTCAAAATGTAGCCAACAGTGATGACTATTGATGATATTCATGATATTTGCATACTAAATGGCAAGTCTTTTCTATCAGTTTTGCATAATGAATTATTGTTATTAATTTATTAAACTAATATATATCCTATTATTTATCATATTCAAAACCTTTATATTTAGAAATGACGGTTGTGTTCTTTAATATGACAATTTATTTTAACAGCTATATTGACAGTTCTCAGGCACATAGCTGTTAATATATCTAATAAATTATATTTAACTGACTTCTGTGGCTAAAATGACAAATAAAAGGAATCGATTGATGAGTCAAAGTAATGTACACAGTACATATTGTAACACTTAATTCCACGAAAGACAAAGATGAGGAGCATATAACACAAGGTCTATTTAAACAGACAGCCAACATGCAAGACAGCATGCAAACACAAACAATACCTGGCACTGAACAGAACAAAGGGAGGAACTTCAATACTGATGGTTAACTAAAAGACGAACAGCTGTGATGATTAGTGTTATGCTGAGTTCAGACTGCACAATTCAAACTCGTCGGATCGCTGCTCTTTTCTTCTTTTGCATTACTTGGGGTATCATTCAGTCACTGCTGTGTTCACACTGCACGATTAATTGGTGAAAGGAGGTTTCACACTGCATGACTGTAGGCTACAATAGGAAGAATCACAGACAACTCTCTCCGGTGCGCAAACTACGTTTCACAACCAAACACGAGAGATGTAGGGATGAAACGGTATGGAAATTTCACATCACGATTATCACGGTTTTCATCAAATGAGACGAATGTGTTAAAAAAAACAGATGCACACACTTAAAACATTTCAACAAGTTTTATATTTGAAAATCAACAACAAAAAACGAATAAATCAAGCGGCTCTATGCACTTTTTTAAACTAGATTCTATTCTGTGGGATTTCCTTCCTTATAATGGCCGTCGTCAATAGCAACGCATAAATAATAATAATTTGGTGTAAATATAATCTCTAATATCATCTCTGTAAATATATTCTCAATCCATATTCTCATCATTGTTCTATCAGCTATGACACATTTAAATCTAGCATATTTTGTGTACGAGCCCAAACAGTATCCTACTAAAATAATGCATAGGCTATCCATATTTTCATATGATTTGACAGTTTATTTTATTAAATATCAAAAATCCAAAAGGTGTGCATCAAACCTGACAGCTAGATGAACACTTAACAGTCAGTTTTATGACTGTAAGTCATTCTCTTCAAATGCTATTGAAGATAGAAACGTGTATACCAATCTTGTATGTAACTTTTGAGACGGTCCCTAAATTCGCTAATCTCGAACATAAAACCAACTTTATGCCAGTCATATCAGATGCGCTGTGGTTCTGCTGTGTTTGTTTGAAACTATTTTCGCTGCTGAAATAAAACAAAAACAGTCAACCACTGTATGATGAATGAATCTCCTGCATACATCGCACGTTTTGGGTGCAGATTTCAGTGAGAGCGAGCGCGCTCTGATCAAAACTAAAACTAAAAACTAATCTGAACGCCTCTGATTATTAGAAACTCGTGTGGTTGGTTATAATGCACAACGCGATTATAACAGATGGCTTTTGAGAAGACTATAATAATGCCGCGTTCCAGGCAACCCGTAACCCGTGTTTACCTTTCGAGGGAACTCGCACTGCGTCGGAACGACAAATTTGGGGACGCTCCCTAAGCAACAGCATATCTGAAGTCTGAATGAAACTATTCCAATCCTGATTGGTGTTGCGTCATGACGTAGCTGTGACGGCATACCCGGAAGATACATAAGGGGAGCCGGCGCATAGTAACGGCAGTTATCGCTCTTCAGCATAGCGCTCTCTGTCAAAATGTCTGTCTATTTATTGTTGTCTTTCAAAAAGTCAAAAAGTGTATGAATGGCGACTCAAAAAGAGTTCAAGCAGTGTGTGCATCAGTGACCCCGTTTCATGTCGGGCTCGGACACTCGGACGGCTTTGTGTGGAGTGCCTGGGTGTTCAGCATGCTAGGGCGGCTCTCGAGGGACCGTGTTCGATGAGGCCGGCCAGCCTCGTGAGCCCTGTGGTTCTGGACCCGCGGTCACTGAGGCGACTCGGCATCGCAGATCATGGGGTTCACAAAGAGATCTGTCAGATAGGTTTGGGACTGCCGAGGCACTTTCCCACTCCTCTTCTGACAGTTCTGAGATTCTCCCTCCCCGTGTGGAAGCCAGTGCTGCGGCTTCTTCCCCCGGGGTGGAGAATCCGATGTTCATTCTCTCTGGTTCCGAGGAACCAGATGAGATGGACATCGAGGTGGGTGGTGAAGCACTAGATGTGTCGCCACTTCCTGCCGGTCAGCCGCTTCAGGGGGTTGGGAACGAGGCTCGTGTAACACCCGAGGCCAGCCTCGAGAGGCTGGTTCCCTTAGTAGATTATATCTCGGCGCATGGAAATGCCTTCCGAATATTTCTACATGGGTCCTGCGTACTGTAGAGACAGGTTACAGACTGCAGTTCGGTCACCCTCCTCCAAAATTCAATGGGGTGATGTGGACTGCAGTGGTACCAGAGTGGGTTCAGGTAATGGAACAAGAAGTAAAATCCTTGCTGGTAAAGGAGGCCATAGAGCGTGTTCCTCCGCCAGAGAGGAAGTTCGGGTTCTACAGCCGGTACTTTATAGTTCCCAAAAAGGATGGAGGGTTGCGTCCTATTCTAGATCTGAGGTATTTGAATCGGTCTCTGAGGAGGTTCAGGTTCAAAATGCTCACTATTCCCATCATCTTGGGTCATATCCAGTCCGAGGACTGGTTCGTCACAATAGATCTGAAGGACGCGTACTTCCATATATCCATCCTTCCATGTCACAGGAAGTTCTTGAGGTTCGCTTTCGGGGGCGAGGCGTACCAATATCAAGTGCTTCCCTTCGGCCAAGCTCTTTTCCCACGCACATTCACGAAGTGCATGGATGCAGCTCTGGCTCCATTGAGACTCCAGGGCATCCGTGTACTGAATTATATCGACGACTGGCTCATACTGGCCCAGTCGTACGAGATGGCGGTTCGGCATCGAGATGTCGTTCTGGCCCACATAAAGTGCTTGGGGCTGAGACTCAACACAAAGAAGAGTGTGTTGACGCCATCCCAGAGAACTACGTTCCTGGGGATTGTATGGGACTCGCCTTCGATGCGGGCACAAATGTCTCCCGCGCGAGTCGAGACCATGCTGGCGTTGGTCTCAGGTATAAGGCTAGGCCCCAGCATCACTGTAAAGCACTTTCAGAAGTTGCTGGGGCACATGGCGGCAGCGTCCAACGTAATACCTTTTGGCCTGCTGCACATGCGACTCCTACAGTGGTGGCTGAAAACCAAGGGGTTTTCCCCCAGAAGGAATCTGTTCTGTATGATCAGGGTAACGCGCAGATGCCTTCGTTCCCTGGTCATATGGAAGAAACCTTGGTTTCTGTCCCAGGGGCCAGTGTTGGGAGCGTCCTGTTGCCGGAAGTCCGTTTCAACAGACGCCTCCCTCACTGGTAGGGACGCAGTCATGGACGGCCGCTTTGCGAGGGGCTCGTGGGAGGGCCGTCATTCCTCCTGGCACATAAATTGCCTGGAGATGATGGCGGTCTACAAGGCTCTCAGGAGCTTTTTTCCGGACCTCCGTGGTCACCATGTACTGGTACGAACAGACAACACAGCTGTCGTATCGTACCTCAATCGGCAGAGGGGTCTGAGGTCGCACCCTCTATGCAGACTGGCGCATCAGATCCTCCTGTGGTCCCAAGGGAAACTGTTGTCCATCAGGGCAATGTATGTCCTGGGGGTCCAAAATCAGGGAGCAGACATCCTGTCGAGGCAGGGGCTGAGGCCCGGGGAGTGGCGGCTCCACCCAGAGGTGGTGGAGGCCATGTGCGAGAGGTTCGGCCCAGTGGATGTGGATCTATTTGCGTCTCGCGAGACGTCCCACTGTCCACTGTGGTTTTCTCTCACGCATCCAGCCCCGCTGGAAGGGCTCACGAGGATGGTTGGATGCCATGGTTCAGATGTGGCCGAGGCTGCGTCTGTACGCATTTCCCCCGATCGCTCTGCTCCCGGGAGTCCTGGAGAGGGTCCGTCGACAAGCTGTCAGCCTGCTTCTGGTGGCACCTCGTTGGCCGACTCGAGTTTGGTTCTCAGGCATCATAGTTCTGCTGGCGGGTCTTCCATGGCAGATTCCTCTGAGGAGGGATATCCTGTCGCAGGCGGGGGGCACAATATTTCACCCCCGGCTGGAGATATGGAACCTTTGGGTCTGGCCCCTGAGGGGGTCAGGTACCTAGAGGCCGGCCTGCCGGCAGATGTGATTGAGACCTTGCTCAGTTCCAGGGCTCCATCTACAAGGAGACTGTACAGCCTCAAGTGGAATGTGTTTTCCACTTGGTGCAGGGAGCGTGAGGTGGACCCAGTTAACTGCCCAGTGGCTTTAGTGCTGGAGTTCCTCCAAAATCGCTTCTCTGCAGGGTTTACCCCATCCACACTCAAGGTGTACGTGGCTGCCATTGGGGCTTTCCACACTCCTTTGGGTGATGGACCTTTTGGTAGGCACCAGTTGGTTGTACGGTTTCTCCGTGGGGCTCGGAGGATGAGGCCTGCGGCTCGTTCCAGAGTTCCAACCTGGGATCTGGCAGTGGTTCTTGAAGGGTTGGCTGAGGCCCCCTTTGAGCCGCTGGAGTCGGCTGAGCCAAAGAACCTGACTCTTAAGGTAGCTTTTCTCTTAGCTATCACTTCTCTGAGGAGAGTGGGGGACCTCCAGGCCTTGGCAGTAACGCCGACTTGCCTGGAGTTTGCCCCTGGCGGAGTTAAGGCCATCTTAAATCCTAGGGCGGGCTACGTTCCCCAGGTACCATCTAGTGTGGTCATGCCTTTGGTTCTTCAGGCATTCCATCCTCCGCCTCACGCGACGGCGGAAGAAGGGAGACTTCACCTGCTCTGCCCGGTCAGAGCTTTAAGAATATATTTGGAGAAGTCTGCTCAGTGGAGGAAAGTGGAACAGTTATTAGTGTGCTTTGGTTCACCCAAGAAAGAACTGCCTGCATCTACGCAGACAATCAGTAACTGGATTGTCCAGGCAATCGCCACGGCCTATCAGGTGTGCAATTTGCCTTCACCTATGGCCGTGAGGGCTCACTCCACCAGAGGCATGGCCTTTTCGGTGGCCCTCCTTTCGGGAGTCCCTATGCAGGATATCTGTGAGACGGCTGGGTGGGCTACCCCACACACATTTATAAGGTTCTACAGCTTGCACCTCCCTGCGACGCCTGGCGCTAGTGTGCTCCAGTCCTAGTTGTGCCCGGTCTCCGGCTTCACACTAGGGCAGGTGCTACCCTCGGTGTGGCCTAGTGGGTACTCGTTCCCCAAATTCGTCGTTCCGACACAGTGCGAGTTCCCTCGAAAGGGAATGGCTCGGGTTATGTATATAACCCTTGTTCCCTGAGAAAGGGAACAAGCACTGCGTCTCGTCGCCACACCTCGGCACGCCTGGAGCGCATGCTTCATCGCGATAATTACCGTTACTATGCGCCGGCTCCCCTTATGTATCTTCTGGGTATGCCGTCACAGCTACGTCATGACGCAACACCAATCAGGATTGGAATAGTTTCATTCAGACTTCAGATACGCTGTTGCTTAGGGAGCGTCCCCAAATTCGTCGTTCCGACGCAGTGCTCGTTCCCTTTCTCAGGGAACAAGGGTTATATACATAACCCGAGCCGTTTTCCAACCTTCTACCGGTGAAAGTGCACTGGAACGGCAGTCAAACCTGTGACTTCCCACCCGTGAACTCGTACTAGATCGATGTACTCCCAGTTACGAGATCTGACGCCACATAGCCCCGTACGAATGCAGTGTTTATGAAACAAATATACAATTAACGTTAAATAAAAGGTATAACAGCTTCTCTTGCCGTATGCGCCGTTTTTTCTCCTCCGTTTCCCTCAAATAAGCAAGTAAGCACCTTTTGGCGACAGAAATGATTTTAGCATAAGCCTCATATGTCTGCCATGCTTTGTTTACATCTAGCTACCACACGATTCCTTGCACTCAGGCAGTTTGGCGTGACTTTGCCTGGAACGCTACAAAGTCGTGGTTTGAAGTTGTAACTTACGGGCTCAAAAACCTGCCTGGAACTTAGCATAAGTTCAACCGCCAAAGTGGCGAGTGTGTACCAGACGTAGTTTTGGTATTGAGGTCAAAGTCCACTTGCCTTGCGTTCGCAGATTTGACGCGTTTCCCCCTATTACAGCGACTTTCTTCTGGCATGTTCTGCAGACAGGGTGACCATCTTCGATTAAGTTTCCCTCAGGACTTTTGTAAAAGCCAAAATATGACCACACCTCAGATTTGGTCATTTTAGAAGGCTGAACAATCCCCCAAGTGCTGTTACTGCCTTCTCCCATAAAAAACAGCGCTTCCAGACTGACGCTGACTGGACAGGATTTACCGCGAGTTTTCAAAATCGTGATAATCACGGCCGGTTTTAATGGTAAATAATTTTTAAACGATATTACTAACCGTCAGTACATTTTATCGTGGTTTATCGTGAAACCGGTAATCGTTTCATCCCTAGTGAGATGTGACAAGTAAACAATGCGAGATTGTGCATGCGTCTGCATTTTCTCTGATCGCGTCTTTTATCATTCACACTGCGTGATTGTCACTCACGTGCGCGAGCACCGATTTGCCAATGATTTCGGGCATTTGTCTGCGATTTCGCAAAAGCTGTCGACGAGTCAAAATCGGGCCTAAAATCGGGCTGTGTGACTGTGAACTCGGCATTAGCATGCCAAATATCTCACGGGTGTCGGCAACTCATCTGCAATTTTCTCTGATCGCGTCTTTGATAATTCATACTGCGTGATTGTCACTCACGTGCACAACCACGAGCACCAATTTGCCTATGATTTCGGGCATTTGTCTGCAATTTCGCAAAACCTGTCGGTGAGGCCTAAAATCGGTAGGGTTGGGTACCGAAACCCGGTGCCAATATGGCACCGGTACCTTTATGACCGGTATGTACCAGACCGAATCAGAACGCAGATTTCGGTGCCTCATTTCGGTGCCACTTAAAATCAAACGTGCTTTCGCGCTTTGGCCGGCGCTGAGCCAGAGACAGACACGCTCAGCGCTCGTCACATATCACAACTATTCAGTGTTTTCATCCACATCATGTTTATTTTAGGTTTCAGACATTTAAATGCTCATAAGTACTAGCAAAAAATACACAATGATGTCTATGGAAGCGGCAAAAACAATCCTTTCAGACAGTTAAGATTGACTAAGTGTTTTATTCACATCAGATACTCGTTATATAGTGACTATACAGTTTACTCTATTCTTCTCCCAGTTCAGCACGTCACTTACTTTCATGTATTTCGTGAGATGAAGATACATGTATGTGATGTAAATCCGACAGATCCGATTCTCTGAGGCGCAAACTAACGTGGCGCCGCCCATCGCGCAGTATAGATCAACTAACACACATTTACTCACACACATATTTGAAAATCAGAATATCAGATAGTTCATGACATAGTTAGAAAGTTTGTGAATATTTTGATTAAAAAAGAAAAAGCGAAATAAACCCGATACAGCTGAGTGAGCTGTCATACAGCGCTATTGTAGCAGCTGTGTGCCATGTGAGAAGCATGACGCGTCTCCATGGAAACAATAAGGTGATGCGCTCTAAAATATTTAGCCAGAGAATATGGTCATATTTCTGCAAAATAAAGCTAAAGCTTGAAGCTGGTTTGTAGCATACCAAGAATACAGACTACTGCTGTTATTACTGTATTTAGAGTTAAATTAGGCCTATTGTAGTTGGGTTAGGTGGCTTTAGTTTTACTGTGAATTTGTTATGTAAATTGTGTTTTGTATTTATTTATATTTACATATTTAAGTATACTTTAAACTTGTAAGAAATTGTTCAATTTAAATAATAATAAAAAAAAATCAATAAAAAGCCATTCTTTAATCTCATCCACTTCGTTTTGTGGATCTTTTTTTAAAGTATCGGTTCAGGCACCGTTTAGGCACCGGTACCGTTTTAAAAGTATCGGTTTGGCACCGGTATCGGAAAAAACCCAAACGATACCCAACCCTAAAAATCGGGCAGTGTGAACTCTGCATTAGTGTCCATGGTGACTAACAAAAGGAACACATGGGATGAATGACAATAAACTAATGGCTCGTTTAAAGTTGTGAATGGCAGTGGTGTAAAGTATTTGAGTAAATGTAATTAGTTAGCTACTGTCCTTGAGTATCTTTTTCGCAATTTGTAGTTCTCTTTCAGTCGGTCACGTTCGACGTATGGCGGACGTCACCGACAAATTGGGATCACTTCAGGGAGCCCCTATCAGCTTCAAGATATAGAGAACAGGCCAATTGGCCATTGGCGTGCGAGATTTGCATCTCGCGCTCCGCCCCGCACTGCGGGTATAAACAGGAAGCGAGAGCAGCACACTATTGTCATTCACTTCGGAGCCCAACGGCGTTGATGAAGCAAGACTGCTTTTCTAAAAGAGAGCCTATCTACATAGCAACTGTCGGTTTGGTGAGGGCGTTTGTCTCAGTGAGTGCAGACACAGGACTGCACTATCTCCTGTGTGCTGCCGCGGTCTTCCTGGGTGCTTCAGCACTGTTGAAAGAGCGTTTCCTCACAAAAGAGCAACATGGGTGTGACACTACGTCTTTTTCAAGACGTCATTCCACCCGTGCGTTTCTGACGGCCACGATCCCTCTCGCACAAACATGTGGAGACTGCGTTCGTGGGTGATCCGTGTTCTCTCAGGGGAACAGGATCACGTCGACGCGCTGTTGGTCTCGCCTTCTGCGTAAGGGTTTGAGTGTTCAGCACGCCGTGTGCCATCTAGCTGCCGGGTGACAGCGCGGGCACGCAGTAGGGAACCACGGCAACCCAGCGCACGTTGCTCAGCGCCGCAGATGTGTGGTCGAGACTATGAAACCTCAAACGGGGTTGAGTCCCTTCGCTTATACCCCGATCTAGTTTCTTTTCTGGTGCACCAGAAAAGGGGCTACTTTGGCTGATATGCTTGGGTGACCTGAGGTTTACATTGAGGCTTCCCTCGCTGACCCCCACTCCTCTATCGCATCGCAAGCATGTTGATACTGTGTTCGTGGGTGGTCTATGCTCTCTCATGAGAGCATAACCACGTTGGCGCGTTGTTCATCTTACCTTTTTCATAAGGGCTTGAGTGTTCAGCACGCCGTGTGCCGTCTCACGGCCACGCCCACTATCTCACATGCCTGCTGGTAGCTTACAGATGGGATTGCTGGTCCTTAAAAAAAAAAAAAAAAAAGGGATCTATCGTTTCATTTGGGGCTCTAGCAGAGGACAGATGTCAATTGCTGCATCGGAGAGAGGGCTGTTATGTGTTGGAAATGGTGATGCTGAGATTCCCACTATAATAGTGGGCGCTCATACTGAATCAGATTCATACCTGACAGCCATGCTTTCCCGGGTGGCTGAGGCGTAGTGCAACGCGTAAATTGCCTTGCCTTTTGCCAAGGCAAGGCAATTGGGCCTTCCAATGCACATTTCCCGGATGTGCATTGGAAGGCTTTGGCATTGTGGGACTATTTGGTGCCAAAATATGGAACACCAAAAGGACCATAATCTTTCCTCTCTCTCACTACCCTCATCGGTGGGGTGGCAGTGCCACTGGCAGGTCACCTCCGCCTTGCTTAGTGCACGAGGGTAGTTCTGAGCTGAGGTTGAGCTGTGCACAGCGCAGGCCCTTGGCCAGACGATGTCCACCCTGGTCCAGAAACACCATTGACCCGGATTTGGAGGACCGGGTGGAAAACCATTGGTAATTCTGTTCTGCCACTGGTGTTACAAACAGCCAGTGATACCCAAATTCTTAAGAGCAGTTCCAATACCTCTGGGTCTCGGGAGTTTGGGAATGGCAGCGTGTGACGCTACAAAGCCTCGCCGTTCTCATTCCCCACCCCACAAGAGGGTGAGAATGGCAGTGTGTGTGACGCTTCAAAGCCTCGCCGCTCTCATTCCCCTCCCCATAAGAGGGCAAGAATGGCAGTGTGTGATGCTACAAAGCCTCGCCACTCCCATTCCCCTCTTCTCAGCGGTGCGAGGATGACATTGTGTGACGCTATGCCTCGCCGCTCTTGTTCCCCGCTGAGGAAGGAGGTGAGGCAGGCCGTGTGCGATGCCACAAAGCCTTGCCACGCTCAGCCCCTCCTTCAATCGGAGAGTGTGCTTGCCGGTGTACGACGCTCCCATGCGTTGTCACCCCCTGGTGCCTCTCCAAATTGCCAGCAGGGGGTGCTGGCTGTGGAGATGCACATAAGCGGCCTTCCCACACTCGCACACCCCCTCAGCGGAAGCAGGTAGTGTTGCACAGCACACTTAGACCCCACTTCGGGCCGCTACCATGCCGTCCGAGTCGGGACCCTGCACGCCGCTACGCTGCCCCACTGCGGGTACGTCTGTGGTGCTTTTGGTCCGCTTGCATGGTCACTGGGAGCCTGGCTAGTGCTTCCCAGCCCGTCTTGCCGGCTCGTCCGTACCATCAGACTTGGCTGTGCGATTCAGTTTGCCTGGCACTCTTCCCCAAGCTCAGGGGCATTCACTTCACCTCTGTGTCGAAGGGGGACGCCCCTGTGCTCCAGGCGAAGATTGCAGTCCTACTGGCGAAGGACGCGATAGAGCCGGTCTACCGTCCCGTACTCACCAAGGAGCGCATTCGGTCTGTGTTGAACTGCTTGAACTCGTTCAAACGCAGGACAGCGGTACCACTGAAACATTTTCAGAGGCTCCTGGGGCATATGGCATCCACAGCCGCAGTAACGCCGCTGGGATTGCTTCATATGAGACCGCTTCAACGCTGGCTACTCGGCCGAGTCCCGAGATGGGCGTGGCACAGCGGAACCCTCCGTGTCCAAGTGATGCCGAGATGCTGCCAAACCTTCAGCCCATGGTCAGACCCTTCGTTTTTGTGGGCAAGAGTGCCTCTAGAACAAGTGTCCAGGCATGCTGTTATCTCAACGGATGCCTCATCGACCGGCTGGGGCACCACGTACAACGGGCTTGCAGTTTCTGGTCTGTGGACGGGGCCTCAACTGCAATGGCATATCAATTGCCTGGAGTTGTTAGCAGTTCGTCTTGCACTCGCTTCAAGGAGCCGCTCAGAGGCAAGCACGTTCTGGTCCGTATGGACAGCACGGCGGCCGTTGCGTATGTCAAAGAAAACAGGGTGGTCTACGCTCCCGTCGCATGTCACAACTCGCCCGCCATCTCCTCCTCCTCTGGAGTCAGAAGCATCTGAGGTCGCTTCATGCCATTCACATTCCGGGCCTGCTCAATTGTGCAGCCGACGAGCTCTCACATCAGCAAGTGTTCGCGGGAGAGTGGAGACTCCATCCTCAGGTGGTCCAGCTGATCTGGAGTGGCTTGTGACTGAGTGACTGTTTGCCGCCCCGGACACGACCCACTGCCAGTTGTTTTACACCCTGACCGAGGTGACCCTCGGCTCGGGTGCTCTGGCACACAGCTGGCCCCGGGGCCTACGCAAATATGCGTTTTCCCCAGTGAGCCTTCTTGCACAGACACTGTGTAATGTCAGGGAGGACGAGGAGCAAGTCCCGTTGGTTGCCCTGTATTGGCCCAACCGGACATGGTTCCCAGAACTAGTACTCCTCGCGACGGCACCTCCTTGGCCCATTCCTCTGAGGAAGGACCTCCTGACTCAGAGACGAGGCACCCTTTGGCACCCACTTCCGGACCTCTGGAAACTCCATGTCTGGTCCCTGGACGGGACGCGGAGGTTCTGCCACAGAATGTGGTAGACACCATCACTTCCGCTAGAGCTCCCTCTACGAGGCACATCTGTGCGTTGAAGTGGAACCTGTTCGTCGATTAGTGTTCTTCTCGCCGAGAAGACCCCCGGAGATGCTTGATCGGTTGTGCTTTCCTTCCTACAAGATGGGTTGGAGCGAAGGCTGACTCCCTCCGCCCTCAAAGTTTATGTTGCCGCTATCGCCGCAAACCATGACTTGGTAGATGGTTAGTCTGTTGGGAAGCACGATCTGATCGTCAGGTTCCTGAGGGGGGCGAGGAGACTAAATCCGCCTCGCCCTCCCTCTATACCCTCTTGGGACTTAACTCTGGTGCTAACCGTTCTACAGAGAGCGCCCTTTGAGCCTTTGCAGTCGGCAGAGTTGAAAATCCTGCCTCTAAAGACAGTACTCCTGACTGCATTGGCCTCTATCAAGAGGGTAGGGGACCTGCAGGCATTTTCGGTCGACAAATCGTGCCTGGAGTTCGGGCCTGGTAACTCTCATGTAATGCTGAGACCCCGGCCTGGATATGTGCCCAAGGTTCCCACCACTCCCTTCCGGGACCTGTTGGTGAGCCTGCAAGCGCTGCCTTCGGAGGAGGCAGACCCAGCCCTAGCTTTTCTCTGTCCGGACCGCGCCCTGCAGACTCACGTCGACAGAACGCAAAGCTTCAGGACCTCAGAGCAGCTCTTCGTCTGTTACGGAGGACAGCAGAAGGGAAAGGCTGTCTCCAAGCAGAGGATGGCCCACTGGATAGTGGATGCCATCGTTTTGGCGTATGAAACCCAAGACGTGCCCTGCCCGCTCGGGTTAAGAGCCCACTCCACTAGGGGTGTTGCTTCTTCCTGGGCGTTGGCTCGTGGCGCCTCGCTGACATATATTTTAGAGCTGTGGGCTGGGTGACACCTAACACGTTTGCTAGATTCTATAGCCTGCATGTAGAGCCGGTAGCTTCCCGTGTGCTCGCTTCCCATAGTCAGTAACACCGGAGTGCCCGTTCTAGTGTCGGCTTGCTGCGCCATTCCCTTCCCTGTGGAACGGATAAGTGCGCTTATCTGCTCCAGCCGAGTTCCCCTAAGGATTGGCGAACCCTGTCGAGTCCTCCGCAACCCACGGCAGTCGGATGTGGCGGAGCATCCGACGCCAGGTCTAACACTCGTATGCATTGGTGGAGCTTGTGTTAGGCTGGGTTCCATATGTTGTGACCCCCACGGCGGTCCCATATGTGTATTCTTCCACGGTACAGCTCCCTACGGCGAGCTTGTGTCTTTCCCTCGGCAGAGCTCCTCTGCCATCCCAGTGCGGTGTTGTTCTCCTGCCGTAATTGGCCGGGGCCATCCCTGGGACTTCAGTATGTTGCACTGCCCAAGGCCAGTCCATACGTGTATTCTCCACATGGTAACTCCCTTCGGGCATGATGTGGCTTCCGCAGCGGCCCTCCAGGCACGTTTCCCAGCGTTATCCAATAGTCTGCTGAGTGGGTCTTGCGGAACTCTACCTGCATGAGTTTTCCGGCCCGGAACAGACGGGGTCTGAGGGGCTCTTCGCTGGGCGCTGGAAGTGGTAGTAAATGTGGCGTTTTCCAAAGGGATCCCAATTCGTCGGTGACGTCCGACGTACGTCGAACGTGACCGCCTGAAAGGGAACGTCTCTGTTACGTATAGTAACCCTCGTTCCCTGAAGGAGGGAACGGAGACGTTAGGTTAACCTGAAATGATTAAAAGGTTAAAGAATACAAATATACTTTATGTATTTAATCTCACTTTATTTAGCAATATCTTTGCGGCTGACCTTTGATGATCCAATTCAACCATTCTAACAAGCAAAAATTACTAGATTACTGAATGATTTTTTTTTTTTTACAGCAGAAATGAATCAATCAAAAACTTACTTAAGGTGGAAAATGACTTTCTTCTAGAGCTGATGTACAGCCAAAATAATCTTTGTTGCATTAATTTCCTATTATCACTGTAAAGCTGCTTTGAAACAATCTGTACTGTAAAAAGCGCTTTATAAAAGAAGGTGACTTGACTTGACTTGTGTGAGGCTGACAGGAAACAAGATGCATACAGAGTGTCATGACCATTCCAAAGCAACACTTATGCAACATTTACAAAGAGCCAAAACCTAAAATCTAAACTAACCTAAAACACTGCCTTGCAAGTACTGTTATTTCTTAATTTCTACTGCTATTTATTCTTAACTCTCTCTCTATCTATCTCTCTCTCTCTCTCCCTCTCTCTGTCTGTCTGTGTGTATGATTCACGCAGGGGTTTTGCAGTCAAACTGTGCGTAATTCAATCAGAGTGAGCTGAAAAAAAGCAAATGGATGCAGAAATGCCAAAACTAATCACAACTAGTCAGGCAGCCTGTTTTAGTCATATGCCAGGAAATTAAAAATTTAAACTTTAGGATGCTTTGAAATGATTGCTTTCCTGATATGCAAGGACAGAGTAACAGACCCCCTAAATGAAAGCACATTGATGCTAATTATAATTGTGTTTACAGCCAGCCAAACCCCAATTTGTATGCTGTAAGAGGCAGTTGCATTATTAAAGTATAACGCAACTCCTCTGAAACATTGTCTATTAGGCTAAATGCAACTAATTATTCCAAAAGTTTGGAAAGTTCTCCAGGCGTTTTTTTTTTTTTTTTGCTGTTTTATTCTGCCTGAGCTCGCGAGATTCACGTTGGCCAGTAGCAGAGCTGTGGAGTTGGATCAGTTTGTGACATGCATGGTCATCTAGTTTCTCCAGACTTCATGAAGATGTGCTACACTTCACAGAACACTGACAGCCCTTCCATGGAGACTCAGCCTCTGGCAAACACCCATCAGACACGGGTGACAGCTGCCACTCACCCTGACCCATTCCGGCGTTTACCGGGATCACAGTCTGAGCTGTCTCGAATGGAGGATATGGGCTCAGAGCAGTAGCAGAGGAATTCTGGGTAGCATGTTACACATGGGCTGCGAGAGGCTGTTTATTCTTTCTCAACCTTCAGGCAAAGTGTTGCCCATCTTAGATGGATACCACTTCAGGGACAAACCTGAAAACTGCTGTCTTTTGTACAAGGCTTTTCCCAAAAATATACAATAACTGTCAAAACTTGTATATTCTGAGACATCCACTGGTTTTGAGATGTTATATCTGCCTGTCTGGACTCATTGGAGGTAATTTACACTTTTCCCCACTAATGCACTAAGCAAGCAAACAGCTGGAATTCATTGGTCATGATATAAATCATGTCATCACTAAAGTAACAACATGTTTTTGGACATGGTACCATGGTATTCTAGAAGTACATTGAATAACATATACTTGTATATAGTGTTTTTGCATATCAAGTAAATCCAAAAATCCAATACTAATTTTCTGAAAACAGTTTTTAATGTAAAAATATCTCAATACAATCAGTTAAATTTATCTTTACAGTGGTTAGGCGACACATTTTTACTGGAAAACAGTAAGTGATTTTTAAAAATATATATATTTATTTCTTTATCTAAAGTATTTGTGTCACGTAACGTGGTTGTAGTAAACGTGCATAATGAGGAAGAGTTCAGGGAACAAACTTTAATAACAAAACTCGTTAGGCGAAAACCACTTGTACAAATGTTCTCAGATGAAACACTAACAATGAATGACAGAAAACTCAGAACTTAAGTAGCCTAGACAGATCAAACAAAGGGAGCTAATAATATAATTAATGTAGGGCTGCTCGATTATGGAAAAAATCATAATCACGATTATTTTGGTCAATATTGAAATCACGATTATGTAACACGATTATTTCACATGACTTTGGGAATGTGTTGTATTTATTAAAAATACACCTTTCAACAATTCAATTGAAATTGTAACATTTGTTGTACTTTTTGAACTATTAAAATAAATAATATAACATATATTCAAATCAAAGTATAAAAGTATTCACGTAAAAATGATAACCACAAATAAATAAGATCAACAATATGGTTCGGCTATGCTTTTCATGTACGTCTAACATTAGTTTTCAGGTACAGAAATGTATCAAATGTAAAATAACATTGCATATTTGAGTGCATAAATTAAAGATTAATCCTATTAAACTTACAAAAGCTATTCAATCAAGAGCGGTGAGTGATGTCCTTGTCTTTTGTTGTTTGACATTAAACAGACAGCAGTAAAGGCTACTGCCCCTTTAAGACCTCGCGTCTTCTTTATCGACTGTATAAAGTTCACTTAAGGCATATACAGACTATGTCTGCTAAGATACTCATCAAGATGGACATGTTGACATACGTTTTGTGTGAGTTTGTCCGTTTAAGAGCAAGACTTGAAAGAGAACTCAATATTTGCGCGCTGAGAGACGTGTGCGCGCTCTCGGATGACACAGAGACACATTTTCTCACAGCGCGCGCGGCTTCTCATTCTAAACCTAAACCCTAAAGCCTAAAGCACTAAACCCGGGTGATGACGGTGAAAACGACTGGTCATATTCGAAAATATGGCAGCACTCGCAATCTCGCATGCATTGAACAAAGTTTACAAAGAGAGAATTATTTGAAAAATATGAAGGAAAAAAAGGACGTTTACACGGCTCCCCTGCTCTCGTCAGTTTTTGTTTCTTTATTAGATTGTCATAGGTCACTCTGTTTAATTTTCAAGTGGTTAAACAAATTCGTGGTGTTCCCTTGCGTTGCAGCCACTACCATGTAGAAAATCTTAGCATGTTTCTGCTCGTCGTCTGATTCCTCGAAGCCAAACTGTTCCCAGACAACGGAGTTGGTTTTGCCTTTTTTGCTCACCAAACGCTGCTGTAACTGCCCTCCTTCTGCCATCTTTACTCGCGCCGAGTTTTTAAATTCCAGCGGATGATATGCACACGAGACTCACGACCTGAGATAGATTTGTGGGTTCGAGAGGGGCGGATGTGCGCGTGCGCGTTTCATTCAGAACGCAAGGCAAAATAATCGTTTTTTCTCGATTGTACTATTTTGGTGATCGTTGGGAGGCAAAATCGAAATCGAAATCGAAATTCGATTAATTGCACAGCCCTAAATTAATGGATGACAGAATTGGATGACTAATGATGACTACAACTCAGGAAAACTCGAAATTGCCCCCTAAACCCTCATTCACTATTCTCTATACATTACTCCACTAATATAGTCCACTTGAAGGAGTGAATGAAAACAAGTGAGTGCATTCGGACACTGAGTCGCCAGAAGGGCTGCTGCTTTTTGCAGAGTTTCTGCTTGCTGCTTTATAATCATTTGAAACGTAGCAAACTGGTAGCTTCAGTGGTAATGAAAAGATTTATCTTGAAATCTGCCATGGGAACTAGCATGTATAAACCATTATTAAACAATTTAATAATCAATTAAAAAGGAATTTATACTTGTATGATATTATTATGCTGGACCAGCGCGGTTTGGGGAATTAATGGATGATTGATTCAGCTGCGGGGCACTATGTCCATGGCGAAACGCGGCGGGAATTCATTCAGCGCGTGACTCTTACAGTGCATTGTGGGTATTCTCTAGCCGTTGAGCGTACATCAGTTGTACACTCATTGCATTGTGGGATTGAATAAGTGCACTCATTGGGTGTTTCTCAAATGGAAGGCTGCGTCCTAAGGGTGCAAATATCGGCTGCCACTTCATCATACATTGCTGAAGGCCATCTCAATTTAAAGGATCCTTGAAAGGCAGCCTTCGTTTAGCGTCCTTCATTCGGCCTGTTTTGAATGACGCATGGATGTGTCCTTCGCAACCACCCAGCAATTGGTAATTTTACATTCACATTAGTTAAATATTAGAAATCATTCATTCATGCTTCAGTGCCCAGTGTTTCTGATGAATTTATATTCTATACAAGGGCTTGTGAATGTCAGGTTGATGACTTAGCATATGTGTAACGGTTCTTAGGAAAACATATGAATTGCATTATGCCATCTCAAGACTGTATTTATTAACTATTGTATAAATATATATAAATATATTAATATAAATATACTATATAAATATAGTTCTGCCAGAAAGACTCGGGAGATTAAATACTGTGACAATAATCCATTTATTAACAACCCAGCAAGCAATAAAGTATATTGGCATAGGCCCCGTCCGTAGCTAGCAATCTGAGGGTCCGGACTCTGCATATCCTGCCTGAAGACGAAGGCAGAGGCGCAGCCGACCCCCCCATGAGGTATGGAAGGGACCATCCTGGTGGTGGGGTGGATGTAGGGAAGGATTTAACTTGGAGGTGGTGGGGAGGATGGCGGTGAATTGGAGCGTCAGCATCTGCGAACTCAAACATGCGTAAGTACCGATCTTTTATACCCAGGTATTTAGCATGTGATTGGATAGATAAAATTAAAGTGACATGACAATTAAGTCTTCCCGGCAGAACTTATGCTAAAGCTTCCATTTCTGCCAGAAAGACTCGGGAGATTAAATACTGTGACAATAATCCATTTATTAACAACCCAGCAAGCAATAAAGTATATTGGCATAGGCCCCGTCCGTAGCTAGCAATCTGAGGGTCCGGACTCTGCATATCCTGCCTGAAGACGAAGGCAGAGGCGCAGCCGACCCCCAAAAATAAGTGGAAGAATGCTTCCACCTGGACGGAGCCCATCCTATCCCCCAAAAATGGTAAATAAAATAGACCCACCGGTCTTGTATCCTGAAGTTCCTACAAAGGAGAAAAACAAGAGTTAACATGTTAAGCGTGAACATGGGACACCGCCTGCTGATGTTTTTTTTTTTTTTTTTAAGAAACACGTATAAACCACAGAGACAAGGCCGCAGGGCCGCGCGGTCTGCTAGACCACAGAAACAAGGCCGCAGGGCCGCGCGGTCTGTTAGATCACAGAGACAAGGCCGCAGGGCCACAAAGACAAGGCCGCAGGGCCACAGAGACAAGGCCGCCGGGCCACACGGCCTGATAGACCACAGAGACAAGGCCGCCGGGCCACACGGTCTGGTAGACCACAGAGACAAGGCCGCAGGGCCGCGCGGTCTGCTAGACCACAGAGACAAGGCCGCAGGGCCGCGCGGTCTGTTAGACCACAGAGACAAGGCCGCAGGGCCACACGGTCTGCTAGACCACAGAGACAAGGCCGCAGGGCCACAAGGACAAGGCCGCAGGGCCACAGAGACAAGGCCGCCGGGCCACACGGCCTGATAGACCACAGAGACAAGGCCGCCGGGCCACACGGTCTGCTAGACCACAGAGACAAGGCCGCAGGGCCACACGGTCTGCTAGACCACAGAGACAAGGCCGCAGGGCCACACGGTCTGCTAGACCACAGAGACAAGGCCGCAGGGCCACACGGTCTGCTAGACCACAGAGACAAGGCCGCAGGGCCACACGAAAAAAGGCAAATAAAATAGACCCACCGGTCTTGTGTCCTGGAGTTCCTACAAAGAAGAATAAGAGTTAACATGTTAAGCGTGAACATGGAACGCCGCCTGCTGATGGCTAAAAAGGTCAATTCATGATAAAACAGAACTTGAAGTTATAATTTGTAGAGGAGTACTACACATGAGCAATTCATATCTGTTGCTGCATAAATGTAACAGGTTTTTACATATATTTTTTTATTTTTATTTATTTAAACATGTATAAACCACAGAGACAAGGCCGCAGGGCCACACAGTCTGCTAGACCACAGAGACAAGGCCGCAGGGCCATACGCCATCTTTGATATAGTAGAAAGACCATGCTATCATAACGTACCGAGCCGAATTGGCCGGAACACCACCACCAGTAGTTGCATAGGGATTTACCAGAACCATTACTGGAGAGCTTGCTGAGCTTCAAGGATGATTTTAGAATCTGTCTTATATAAGACTTGAATGCAGAAGAACATCATCTTCCGGGTAGCTTAAATGCTGGCCTAGAATTTCCGCTGTCGTAGCTGTAGAAAGTCTGATATGAAGAGAAGGAGGTAAACTGCAGCTTTTAAGTCAGTATAAAAGTGGGTCTGAACCAGGCCTTAGAGAGAGGTGCTCCATTAGATAAAAATAGGGGGGAGTGGTCAGAAGTCTTAGGAAGAACGTGAAGATTTTTAACCTTAGAAGTGAAGGGACAGTAATTATTCTTCATCTTAGAAATTGTTCATGTGATACCAGAACCTTTAAAGTCATTCTAGAATGCTTAAGTAAAAGAGTAAAGAAATTGGGTGAGAAGTGACGATCAGAACAGGAAAGACCGAGAGTAGAATCAAACTGATTAGTTTCTAAAGTGAATTTCCCTGGACACATGAAGCCGAAAGGCTTATAAAACATGGCTTCTATCGGAATATCGGAATAAATGGAAGATCAACCTTAAAAGCTTTGAACGTACCTGATGTTTGTTAAGACAAGTAGGTAATCTTAGTTTTACCTTTGGAATTATGGGAGAGTTTAATGAACATGCCTGATGGTTTAAGCATTGCTGAAGAAACCATCTTGACCATCATGGAATCCTGCATTCAAATGCTTCTTGATAGGAGAGACCTTAGTAGAGGATGCCAACTCCGCGCGTTGAGCTATGTTCGTAGCAACACCAATCTGAAAGAATGGCCCATGCACAGGCGAGTTAGAGATCACACATCTTTCCATCTGCAGTTAGGAGGATTCTAAACCCCTGGGCGTAGCTCCCGCTCACATCTTGATAGAACACCATCTAACCGTCAACCTGCTGAGAGAACCCCCAAAAGGAAATAAACCAGAACAGCATGACAAATACATAACATGCGCATGTGATTGAGAACACCGGACGATGCCCTTGCAAAAGGAAAAATTATGTTTTATATGTTTAAGCTTTACTAGCTAATAAAACCATAACTAGCTATATAGGAACCGACACCGCTACCGAACCTATGAAAGAGATCGAAGCGAAATCTTCATTTGATACCTAAGCCAGGATAATACTGTGTGATTTTAGCCACGTTTGGCAGTATGAGACAATATCGCAATCCTAAAAATTCCTAGAATAAAATCTGATGTCTTTAATAATTAGTTTGACATGTTCCCCAACGCCATGATAATTTAGTGAATTAGTTGATGTAAAACTCCAGACACTTCTTCGTGCGTCTGATTAACATGCAGCCTGCTGTAAATGCACTGAGATCCCCCAGGGTGGCATCAGGATCGCAGTCTGAAAAGCAACAAATCACAATGTCTATAAGCGCACCGTGTGTGCCAGCTTTAGTGAAGAGAAAAACTTACTGCGAGAGAACTCGCTGTTTGCGGCGCAGCCAGAAATCAATACGCATATGCAGACTGTGCAACAGTCAATGCTATATTTACTCCCCTGTATATTGTTTTAGTCACGATAGAATTCAGTGCGAGTGTAACTGATCACAGGCATGTCTTTTCTGTAGCTCAAACAGTAGAGCATGGCACCAGCAACGCAGAGCCGCGGGCCCGATTCCCAGGAAAAGCAAGACCCGAAAACGCCAAATGTGCACCCTGAATGCAACTCAAGGTGCCCGGACAAAAGCGTCCGCCAAATGCATAAATGTAATGTCTGTTACACAAAACAGAAAACACACAATCAGGATTGAATGGTTCAGAGCTTGTTCACCGCTAATTCTGCCTTCCAGTGCATACGTTTGACCAACGAATAGTAGAACATCCAATAGATCATGATTCGGTGTAGTCAGATTGACCACAGCAGTTTCCACTGAGTTTATCTGAACTGAAGCATTTGGCAGTTTCATGCGTTTATAAAGGAGTGCACTCTGCTCACTATATTCATAAAAGATTTGAATAATTGTATTCCCGTGCTGCCATTTAGATGCTGTGCGATGCAATCTTATGTTAACAGGTCGGATTGAGTAAGGAATTAAATTAGTACTGTTATCGAATATCAAGTCAACCTTGTTTTGTAAGCAAACCTTACCCAACATATGATGCTGAGAGTACAAGCGAGACACACATTTGTTTTATTCATGAATGTAGCCATGGCGTCCTAGCACAGAAGACCAAGGGAGACATAACACCAAATTCTAAGTTTCTAGAAATATAAGGGTGATTCTTCAATTGGGGGCTATTTTGCCATCTTACATTTTGATGAATGAAATTTGGTTGAATTTTGTTAAAAATTATGTCAAGACAATGTTTACATGCTTTGATGTAAAGATATAATGATGGCAACGACTGAGCTTAAATGTAATTTGAGTATTTGATATCTATTTGCCACTGGCACTGCAAAACGTCATTACCATCACAACATCGAAAAGTATCATAATGCAAAGAATGTATCAAGGAGATAATTTAAACTCATTAATCTTGCAAACATTGTTAACCTTCAACAATACGTATAAAAAACGAAATTTTTCCATTCAGCGAATTACATATATTTTCTTGTTCTCACCATCAAAATGTGTTTTTCTGTGTTCATCAAAGCACACTTGTTTAATTTCTGGAAAATTAATTTTAGATGTTTTTTCTTTGAATAGGTGGATGAGTATTTCATTAGGCTTTCCATGTAGCACCTGAAGATTGAACATAAAACAGCACCTTTATATGAGCACAGAACGCTACAGATCTTCCTCATAGGGAAGGAAGCCATATCGAATCACGAAAGGAAGCCAGTCCAACGCTTGGTGCCCCGTATGTTTGAGCAAAATATGTACTCTGCTGGATGACAGCCAACACTTCAAGCTTGAAACTTTGTTGTGACAGTTAAATTGCATATGTGACGAACTCACAACACTTGGAAGATGAATCTAACACCATTGAATCAGACCGGATCAAAGCACTGATGTCGGTGCTGTACCTAAATATGCTTATTTGCTCAGCATAGTTTTTAAATTCAATTTTAGTGATCTGATAACACTGAACCCAATCGCGATTTCAGCTTAACTTCAGTTCAACATGAAGCCCCGATTAAATGGGTGCATGTTGCTTTAAAACCCGTGTTAATTTTCCTTGCATTCGTAGGGAGAATGATAGAGTCAAAATATGCTGTGCATATCTGTTCTGTTTCAGTTTTATAACAAAATACTATCTATAGCGGTAACCGGTGTCATGCGAATCATTTACGAGCACTATGGGCACAAACGAGTCACAACGAGAGATCACGTTGCACGAGCAGACCGGCAAACACCTGTGCGCGTCTCACACGATGCATGTGTGTGCTCTATGCAGACATACTTGCGACAAAGTTGAAAAAGAGTAATATACTACACCCAATCGGCATCGGAATGCATAACCATATGCATATCACTGTGATAAATGCTGATGTAGTGATGTCGCCAGAATGGTGATGAAAACCACAGCCGTGTCTTTGATAACTTGCCCAGATAGTCCTCATGAAGCGATTGATCTGAGTCTGACGTGAGACTTGCTCTTGTTAGTGAAGCACTCGCGTCTGTTACTGCGGTAACTCATTGAACAGAATGAAAGGCTGACATGGACTTAAAACGCCACTGTAAACACATTATTAGTTATCGTAGGACCAGCGATCGACCACTACGGAACGCCCGGATCGTCAAGTGAATTGGAGCGTCAGCATCTGCGAACTCAAACATGCGTAAGTACCGATCTTTTATACCCAGGTATTTAGCATGTGATTGGATAGATAAAATTAAAGTGACATGACAATTAAGTCTTCCCGGCAGAACTTATGCTAAAGCTTCCATTTCAGTAATATAGTAATCAAAATACTCAACACAGTTATTTTTCTTACTATTTTTAAATATTAAATTAGCTTGAGATGGCACAATGCAATTTTAATTGCCTGACAGAATTCACAGCCTCAAACTGAAAAAAAGCATCAACATCAAAGAATGACTCAAAAAGGACTAATTACTCTATGATAACATACTGACAGTGTTTGGTCAGATGCTGATTAACTTGTGAACATCGTCAAATGAACAGATTTCACACTTTCACTGCAGTGTTCATTAACTTCAGGGTAGAGACGTGATTTAAAACAACCTGACAAAACCGTGTCCAGCAGCAAGTTGTTTACAAGTTTCATATAAGGTTGTGCAAGAAGCGTGGCGAAAGGTGGAAACGCAGCAGAGGCCCCGACTGGGCTGTCAGGAGCCGGTGACGCTGTCAATCATGCAAACGGACAGTTTGACTACACAGCCAGAGGCAGAACTCAATCAACTGAAACATCACAACCCCATCAGTAAGGCTAACAGACACATTCATTTCAAGCTGATGTGTGGGGTTGAGGGAAGCATGTGGCCCTTTTCCCTCAAGTTATTACTCTAATAACTCTGGAACATGGTGTGTGTTTTGTACAATCTGGCGTTTATGACTATTTTGAGTGGTTTAATCTTCAATGATAAAGAATATTGCACAATACTGAAATCATAAATAAGACCTTCAGGCAGCACTTAGCGCTGTCTTTTCATATGAGAGTTGCATTTGATGTTTTATTTAGTCTGGATGTAATTACTTTTTACTCCCTGGAGTTTTGACGTTTCATCACAACACACAGTTTATAAAAGCATTACTACATTCGGAAGAAATCAGACGAACCCATTTGACCCTTGTAAAATAAAACATTTTTTAAGACGTGACTTTCTTTGCAATTCTTTAATGTTAGAACATCTTGAAAGCAATACAATTCCTTAAAAACCGACTGGACAAGCGTGACAAGATTTCTCTGTGATCGCTGCATTTTTCACAGTTTACTCATCCCAACTGTCACACGTCTGTGGGTCAGTGAGAGGAAACTGTGCTATCTGTGCTGTGTCATTTTTCACAATCACCTTTTTTCTTTGCTAGTTTCATTTTAATAGTCCATGAAAGTACAAATATTCTATATATTCTCTAAATTAATAGGAGCTCATAAAAATGCCACATATAATATTTATAGAATTGGAAAAAAAAGAAATGTTTAAAATAGTTTTAGATGAATTACATCGTCACACTGCAGGATACTGCTAAAACAGCATTTCGTGCAAACTATCCATTTATCTATTATTATTATTACATTTTATTTGAAAATACTTGTTAAAACTGTTAAACTTAAAAAAAAATTTTTACCTCAGGCCCAGAGTACCACATCCAATGGGAAATCTGGGTTGCAAAGCACTGATTTATACACTACCATAGTACTGAATGATTACCATATTTGCATGGTACCCCAAGGCAATGCTATATATTGGTATGTATGAAAACAAATCAATGACATTGCACAAATAAGCATCTAAAAAACATGGGTCATTTATGTCACATATACATTTAAATGTACTGATGTATGGCCTCTCTCTCTCTCTCTCTCTCTCTCTCTCTCTCTCTCTCTCTCTCTCTCTCTCTCTCTCTCTCTCTCTCTCTCTCTCTCTCTCTCTCTCTCTCTCTCTGTGATTTCTGTCGTTTGCGCAACAGTGCATCTCACTGTCTTCTATCCTGTCCTCCATTCAGTCGTCCAGTGTGTGGATTCTGATCTGTCAGTCTTCATAACACTAGTCATCTCATTTACTGGTGTGCTAGCAGCTGTCCCGTACACTGTCAGTGACACTATAGCGTAACCAATCCCATCGTACAGATGTGGTTTGTGCCCTGAATGACAGGAACAGGATATGGAAGGGATATTTGTCAGTTTTAGGGCAGTGGAAAGCAGACGAGCTTAGCAGTTTTTCTCAACATGATCCAGAGTGCACGTGTCCCGGTGGTTTGGATGGCATCTGACTACTAATTATAGCTTGAACCCTGCAAAATGAAATGTTAGGAGAGATTTTAAAAAGTACATACACTATGACATCATCTCAAAATAAAAGTAAAACAAAAGTAAAAGTTTAATAATGTGTTATAATGACTGGCTGTTTGGAAATAAAGTCACTATCTAAAAATGCATAAAAGAACATGAACCAATGATTTGAGTTGAGAATGCAAAACAATAATACAAATACAGTACAAATCTCATTCTCAGAGCTATCTATATATTATTTAAATTGTACCCAAGGACCCAAGTTTTCCCAGCAGAACATTGCCCAAAGCATCACACTGCCTCTGCTGGCTTGCACCCGGCCATCCACTTGATGTAAAAAAATCCATGATTCATGAGACCAGGCCACCTTCTTCCGTTGCTCTGTGGTCAGGTCTGATGCTCACATGCCCACTGGACAGGGGTCAGCATGGGCACCCTGACTGGTCTGCGGCTATGGAGCCCCATACACAACAAACTGTGATGCAATGTGTAATCTGACTCCTTTCTATCAGAACCAGCATTAACTTCTTGATCAATTTGAGCTACAGTAGCTCGTCTTTTTGATCTGATGTTATGTCCTTGCATTGTTACATCCTATTGGTCCTCGCCGCTCAACTTGTCCCTGTGCTCCTGTGACTCCAATCCGGCCGGTGCCTGTGGCATAAAGCTGGAGAGAAGACGCCACTCACGAGGCCCGATATGCTGTGAAACTTTGTTCTGTGTGACAGCCTGTATAGTGATTCTGTGTGTCTCATGGGTTATTAATTGTGTGTAACCAGCTTGTGTACCGACCCATCTCCATTGGTGTTACCTCTGTTATTGTACTAGTCATGTCCGAGGTTGGAAAAAAGGGACAGGTAAGAAGGTTGCGCGACATACATTGTGCACATGTAGGATTTACTTTGTATTAGATAGTTTAGAGGTGAGTTTCACCCATTGTATTTCTTCGCTTGGGTAGTTAGTGTAGTTCAGGTGCGTCGGAGACGTGAAGATTCTTTTGTTTCAAAATTTTCTTTTAATAGTTATGTTAGAGACTGGGCCATAAGTTAGTGTTGATTTTGGTTTTGCTTATTTCTTTCATTTGGAAACCACCCACGTTCCTTTTCCAATTCTCCCATTTTGTCTTACTTTTGTGGTTTTGTTGTTCGTCAGTTGTTGTTTGTTCCATCCTGGGTATATATCTGTATATATATATATATATTTATTATTCACTTTTCACTTTTATTCACTTTTCTGTAAATAAACACTCTTTCAGTTCAGTTCGGTATTGTCTCTGTGTTTTTACACCTCACCTATTTATGTTATGTGCCTGCAAATACGGGATCCACCTAAATTAATGTAACTCCCCTTTACCCCTTGATTTGACCATCTTAAGGGTCGTAACATCTGACCACACGGGCCAGCCTTCGCTCCCCACGTGCATCAATGAGCCTTGGCCACCTTGACCCATGTCAAACTCGCTCAAATCCGTACACTTGCCTATTTTACCAGCTTTAACACATCAACTTTGAGGACATAATGTTCACTTGCTGCCATATGCCTGATCGATATAGAGGTTAATTATTAAAGCAATTAATTTCGATTTTCTCTTGGTTTCACTTTATTTCGATAGTCCACTTTATACATTCTACCAACGTTCTACCAATTCTAAGTTAATTTGCAACTACATGTCAACTAACTCTCTATTGTACTTCAGTAATGAGAATTAAGACTTTCACATTGTGGTAATGAGAATATTACAGGGTAAATATGCATCATTTTCTTTAAAATAATTTAAAAAGTCTTAATGGAATTTTTTTTTGCAAAAAGTCTTTTTTGGTGTTAATTATTTAGTAAAATAAAAAAAAAACACACCAAAAATTTTTTTGTGTATATTGTCGAGGTCTGAATCAAATATCATGGTGTTTTCGTCTGGAGTATGACGAGATCTCAGCGAGATCAGCACTTTGATGCCGTCTGATGACTTACTCTCAGGAACTTTTGAAAAGATTAGCTGGGCCTAATGTGGCCTTAATGTATTCAGCCTATTATTATCAAACCACTGGCCTGCACTCCGCCAGAGCGAAGCAGACTGATAAAGTGTCACATCCACGAGGATATTAAAGCCCATTTCATATAAATACTGTTATGCAGCACTGATTTTGATTGCCATTAACTGGCTGATAGTTGGTAATTATAGCTTAATAATGATAACGCATTACAAATGTATGTCTGCTGGATGTCTGTCAGCACAGACAAATGATATTCTCAGTGGAAGAGGAAGTCAGTATTATTAGTGTGAGATTTTGTCTTTTGCATAGCCATCTGTCTGTTTATTCCTCTTTTGAGTAGAATGTAATACAGCATATAAGTGTAACACAGTTCATAGTTATGGGAAGAAGGAGGCGGGAACCGGCGAACACTCAAAATACTTAAATAAATAAACAAACTGAAAGTAAAAACGCAGACAGCCCCTCACGGATGGCTGCATGCAAACACATAATACAATTTATACAGAACATAACATAAATTCCAGGCCTGGTCCTCTCTCGTCCTTCACTAAATTTTTTAAACTGTACACTATCACTTCCGACCAGCAGTCATCTACGTGCAAGGGTTGAGTTCACGCTTGACGTAACTTGAAGCGTGACGTGAGCGCGCTGAGAAACTCTGGTTATGCGGATGTCGGATGCTGTGGGGTTTTTTTAATTTATTTTTTTATCCTCACAACAACAGTATGCAAACAATTACATGATATATTATAATAGCAATGAGAAACAAACAAGAGTAGAAGACAGAGACACCAGTTCTCACGTGTGTTTCAGATTTTTCTTTTAATAAATAATGATACAAAATATCAAAAGACATGGGACTCCTCTTAAGATCCATCAGTGGAAATAACGATAAAGAAGAAGAGGAACAAGAAGAGGAAGACAAGCAAGAGAAACAAAAAAGGGACATGTGCCTGTCTGTCAGGACGTTATTATTTGAGATGAAAAGTTTATTTAAAAAGACGAATGAGAAATGTCAAATCTGTTTTGGATGAAGTTGTTTTTCAAATAATTCAGAGTGTAATATAAAATATTTCACATACATCAGATTTTGTATGTGTTGTTTATTACACTTACCCTGTAACTACATGAAACAAGAGGGGGCAAAGCACCACTTTAATTTACAGCCCTTAGATTCATACTTACCCTGTAACTACACAGATAATTACCCCTTAATTAAAAAATACATACAGTATAAATAATTAGGGCCCAAGCCCTGAAAGGGCGCAGAGCCCTATTGTTCTTCCTCTGTTTCTTATTAGGGCCCAAGCCCTGAAAGGGCGCAGAGCCCTATTGTTCTTCCTCTGTTTCTTATTATTAGGGCCCAAGCCCTGAAAGGGCGCAGAGCCCTATTGTTCTTCCTCAGATTATTCTTTGTTTTTTTTATTAGGGCCCAAGCCCTGAAAGGGCGCAGAGCCCTATTGTTCTTCCTCTGTTTCTTATTATTAGGGCCCAAGCCCTGAAAGGGCGCAGAGCCCTATTGTTCTTCCTCTGTTTCTTATTATTATTATTAGGGCCCAAGCCCTGAAAGGGCGCAGAGCCCTATTGTTCTTCCTCAGATTATTCTTTGTTTTTTTAGGGCCCAAGCCCTGAAAGGGCGCAGAGCCCTATTGTTCTTCCTCTGTTTCTTATTATTATTATTATTATTATTTTATCGACTTCTCGGGCACTTTTGGGGCCCTTACCATGCTCAAAAACTCTTGAAACTTTGCACACACATCGGAATGCGCGGCCATCAGAGCCGGGCTGAAGCTGGTACCTGGGCGTGGCAGGGGGGCTCGACAGCGCCCCCTAAAGTGGTGTCTGAAAACTTGGTCTATATATCAAACACACTTGCACGTACATGTATGAAACTCGGTACACATATAGACCTCATCGGGCCAAACAACTTTCGTGCTCTAAGTTACGTGTCAGCCCAACAGGAAGTGAGCTAATATGGGTTGTTCTGAAAACACATGCTCTGGAATTTAATATACTCCTCCGAGGCCATTGTTTCAATCAGTGCCAAACTCGGTCAGCATGAAGTCAAGACACAGAGGATGCTAAATTGCGAACGGATTTTTGATATCTTAAACGGTTTGGCCGTGGCGAAGCAACGAATTTATGGCGAGAAAAGGTAAACAGGAAGTGTGTAATAACTTGTGCAAACATTGACTGATTTGGATGAAACTTCAGCTGTGTGTTCGTTGTAAGAGGCCGATCACATGGATATGACTTTTGTGAGTCAAAGTTATAGCGCCACCAACTGGCAGCAGGAAGTGTGTCACTTTCAAAAATGCTTTGAATCACCATCTTATTTTCACACGATTGACTTCAAACTTCATCAGTATAATGTGAAAACATGACAGATAGAGACATATGAATGAATTCCTGATATTTCAAATAATGCTGCCATGGCAACATGTCAAAGTTTAATAATGTTTTTGACTGTTTGTGTGCCCTCCCCTCTATCACCAAAAGGGGGCAGTGTTGTATTATTTTTGAAACTCCCTTTCTCTCTCTCTCTCTCTCTCTCTCTCTGTGCTTGCTTATGTGATTTATGAGGACACAAATGTGTATGATGACATGGGTATTGTATTACAACGTAGTGGTTAATGTGGACATGAACTATGACACTATATCAGTACAGGACTCATTTTCTAAATGACATTTGAGTTACAATTCTTTTCACCTGACAGCCGTGATTTCATGTACTCATTCAGACAGAACTCTTTTTTTAAAACAGGAGTGTGAGTGTGTTTTCTATACATGTGCTTTACAGAAGGTCATGTGCTGTGTTTGCAAAGATCACTTTTGACACATTTGTCTTTAAATTCATACTGACATAGTTCAAATTTATTTAAAAAAAAAATTCACATTATTTTCTACAAGTGTCTGTTTATAAGTGTCTTTTTTCACAGAAAGTTTTTGTTTAAACGTGAATATTTGTATAATTCAGGGTCTAAGTTTTTACGTTCTCCTCGTAGGTGATTTATTCAATCTCCACCAAACTCGGTCAACGTGAAACGGAAGCTTAACGCATTAAAAATATTTAACGCAAATAACACAGCGTCCGTTTTTATATCCATTTTTGCTTAGCGTTACATGATCACGCTCCTATTCATGTAAATGCTTCCAAGCGCGACAAGACACAAGAGCGCGCGCTGTATGCCAGTGTCCTGTCTGTGTGTGTGTGTGTGTGTGTGTCAGTGTCCTGTCTGTGTGTGTGTGTGTGTGTGTGTGTGTGTCCTGTCTGTGTGTGTGTGTGTGTGTGTGTCAGTGTCCTGTCTGTGTGGATGCGTCTCATGTCAGCTAATCAAGGGACACTGACACACACACACACACACACAAACACACACACACTCGACGCATAGATAGACTCGCGTCAGTTTCCTGCTCACATCGAGTTCTCTTTTGCTGTTGAACAAACAATAACACAGAGGATTTTGAGTATTCTCATACTGTCTTAAATTAGTTAAATAACGTCTTAAATGAACTTTAAAGAGTTGTGAGGAAATGAGATGCGCGGGACCGCGCGTGAGATCCGCGGTTGTTCTTAAAGTGACAGGAGCACTGATGATGCCTGTCATTAATGTTCATCAAAGAACAACGGGAACAGAGAAAATTGTAGCTTTAATGATGATTCATCTATATTTCATTTATTATTTATGCAGTTAAGGAAGGTTTGATAACTATTACATTTCTGTATAACAGGGAAGGCCATGGGTAAATATAACATTTATTATTTTGGGTTTATGTAAAGATTTTTTTAAGTTCACTTAAATTAAAAGTTGTTTTTTAAAGACTAATAAATGTTGAAATTGGGAGCTTTCAGTTATACTGTAATGTAACGTCATTAATGTTTCATAGAGACTTTAGTATCAGTGATACTGGTCTTCATTCATAAAAAATGACAATACAACACATATTTACAATATGCTGTCTTTAAATTGTTTCTAAATTAATTTGGAGAGTAACTGAAATTATTACAATATCAAAATATTACAAACTTAAAATATTAAAAACTTGCGATTAATCGTGATTAATTACAGAAAAAAATGTGATTAATTAGTTAATTTTTTACTTTACAGTCATTAGCTCTGACCAACAGGAAGTCAGATATTTTGGTTTGAACGTGAATATTTGTATAATTTCTCTTAGCATGCTTGAAATTGCTTGAAACTCAACACACACATCAGAGATGTCAGTCAGTGGAAATGGGCAAAGCCTCAGAAATGCGTGTGTTGGAGGGGTGTTTATTACAACATAATCATGGTTTATGAAGACATTTCATGTGTCCCCGTAAATAAAAATAGCTTTAACAGCATACTAAACAATTTTTTAATAAAAATGTAAAAATGCAGAATGTTTTCTGTGATGGTAGGTTTAGGGGTAGTGTGTGTGTGTGTGTGTGTGTGTGTGTGTGTGTGTGTGATATGTAGGCTTAGGGGTAGTGTAGGGGGATAGAATGTACAGTTTTTACAGTATACAAACCATTAAGTCTATGGAATGCCATCTGCCTGTCTTTCCCCTTCCCCCTCTCTATCTGTGTGTGTGTGTGTGGGGGGGGTCTCTCTCTCACCCTGTGAGTTTGTGTGTGTGCCTTTCTCTCAGTCCTTCCCCTCCCCCTCACTCTCACTCTATCATTGTGTGTGTGTGTGTGTGTGTGCCTTTCTCTTTTGATCATAATTTAACCCTTTCATATAGGCTATCACAAATAACTATCACTTAAAATAAAAACGTCATGTGATGTGTTTGCCAAGATCACGTATGATGCACATGTCTTTAAATTAATTATTTACTGATATAATATAAATGTATTAAAACATAAATTTCACATGATTTTATAAAAGTGGCTATTTATAATAAACTTCCATAAAATGTAGACACGCATCTTACTCTTACCTGACACTGATATTAAAATCATCTTTGCAGTTTCTGTGATTTGGCTCCATTTATACATTTTTTATTAAAAAGAATTTATTGGACCACCCATATTGAAATGAAAGCATGTTTTATGGTGCATAAGATTGGTGCACAAACGGTAGCTAAGGTAGCTCAAAAACACATGAAGAGAAGTGTTAGAATAAAACAACATCAGCATTCGAATGGTATTCTGAACTCATTCCAATTTGACCTTTGACATAATCTGACATGAAATTCATATAAATTTAATTGATCTCATAGATGTGGCTGTTGTGGTCATAGCAGCACCAACTGCTGCAGTTAATGTGGTGAATTCAGATGACTTTGACATAGTCCTTTTATGTTTTCCCATTTTAAATGCCTATTGCCTGCCGTGCACAGTTAAGCTGATGCCACCGGCGTGGCGGTGCCACCGGCTTGGGCCCGTCATCGCTGCTCGCAGCTTTAATTTTTTTTTTTTTTTTTTATTTTTTTTTTCGACTTCTCGGGTACTTTTGGGGCACTTAACATGCTCGAAAACTCTTGAAACTTCGCACAGGCGTCGGAATGCGCGGCCATCAGAGCCGGGCTGAAGCTGGTACCCGGGCGTGGCAGGGGGGCTCGACAGCGCCCCCTTAAGTGGGGTCTGAAAACTTGGTCCATATATCAAACACACTTGCACGTACATGTATGAAACTCGGTACACATATAGACCTCATCGGGCCAAACAACTTTCGTGCTCATAGTTATGCGTCAGCCCAACAGGAAGTGAGCTATAATCGGTTGTTCGGAAAACCCATGCTCTGGAATTTAATATACTCCTCCGAGGCCATTGTTTCGATCATCGCCAAACTCGGTCAGCATGAAGAGAACATATCCAGGATGCTAAATTGCGAGCGGATTTTTGATATCTCAAATGGTGTGGCCGTGGCGAAGCAACGAATTTATGGCGAGAAAAGGGAAACAGGAAGTGTGTTATAACTTGTGCAAACATTGACTGATTTGGATGAAACTTCAGCTGTGTGTTTGTTGTAAGAGGCCGATCACATGGATATGACTTTTGTGAGTCAAAGTTATAGCGCCACCAACTGGCAGCAGGAAGTGTGTCACTTTCAAAAATGCTTTGAATCACCATCTTATTTTCACCCCATTTACTTCAAACTTCATCAGTATAATGTGAAAACATGAGAGATAGAGACGTATGAAATGGATTCCTGAAATTTCAAATACTGTTGCCATGGCAACGTGTCAAAGTTTAATAATCTTTTGGCTGTTCTGAGGCTCTTAGCATGCTTGAAATTGCTTGAAACTGCTTGAAACTCAACACACACATCAGAGATGTCAGTCAGTACACATGGACAAAGCCTCAGAAACGGGCGGGGATGAGGGGCTCTCTAGCGCCACCTTTTGACAAAAGTGAAGGGCTTCGTTTCATCTACAATCACCAAACTCAGTATATATATTGACCTCATCGAGCCGGACAACTTTCTAATTTACAGTCATTAGCTCCGACCAACAGGAAGTCAGATATTTTGGTTTGAAGGTAAATTTTTGGTTAAATCGGGGTCTGAGTTTTTACGTTCTCCTCGTAGGCGATTTATTCAATCTCCACCAAACTCGGTCAACATGAAACAAAGATACTGAAGATGCTAAAATGTGAACGGATATTGGATATCTCAAACGGTGTTTCCATGGCGAGGGATTAAATAAGGACAAAAAAGGGGAACAGAAATTCTCTGTCTGCTGCTCTCCCCTCAATGAACACAAGATGGCAGCATTGTATTAGTTTTGAAGCAGGATAAAAAAAAACTTGTTTCTCTCTCTCTCTCTCTCTCTCTCTCTCTCTCTCTTGTTTGTGATTTATGAGGACACAAATTTGTATAATGACATGGGTATTACACTGGTATTACAACGTGTATGTGTGTGTGTTTAAAAACATACTAAAACAATGTTTTATTAAAATGTAACCAAATAGCTTTAAAATAATCATACTATTTTTCAGATCAATATATTTATTTTATTTAATATATTTCTTCTGAATATTTATTCTCTGTCTGCCCTCCCCTCACTAAAGGGTGGCAGTGTTGTGTTATTTTTTAAACTCTCTTTCTGTGTGTGTGTGTGTGTGTGTGTGTGTGTGTGTGTGTGTGTGTGTGTGTGTGTGTGTGTGTGTGTGTGTGTGTGTGTGTGTGTGTGTGTGTGTGTGTGCAGGCCCGTCGCGACAAGGCAGGCAAACCAAGCAATTGCTTGGGGCCTCGAGCTGGCCTGGGGCCCCAAGACAGCGACAGGTTAAGAATAAAATGAAACGACAAACTGTGTGAGCGCCCCATTGATAGTCAATGCAGTAAAGTGCAATGACACTGCTATCGGGATCCCCCTTAAGGGGCCCCTCTCAGAAGTCGCTGACAGCAGCCAGCCAACCACGCGATCTCTGCTGCGGCAAAATACAAAATCTTCGGATTTTAAGCGGAATTTTATGCTTCAGGAAGCCAGAAAAGAAAATAGAGAAAGGAAGAGGAGGATAAGAAAAAACAAGATAGTGGTATGTGATAAATTACACTGGATAAAATAGCTCTACTTGTCTTGTACAAAAAAAGTGTAAGTTTGCAGCAGGTAGGCTAGCAAAAATATGTTTATGTTAGCTATCGTTACCTGCCTGACGGCAAATGCTGCTTGTAACGAACAGTTAGTGCAACTTTTTTTTCGAAAAGACGGAATAACATGAGATTGCTATAGCTTTGTAATAGGTTTTGATGAAAGTGGCATAGCATGCTCTACTAACTATTATTTATGCTATGCATAAATAACCTGGAATAGTTAATATAGCATGCTATATTAACAATTATTATAAACATTATTTAACCAGAAAGAGGCAGAGGAACATGATTTTTTTCATAGCTTATCTTAATGTGCTAGTGTCGGGATATATACGGTAGTAGACAGTTTATGCAAATATGACATTATTTTTATGAGTTACCAATAGATCTTGAACAATTACTTTATTCTGTGGCAATTTTTACACTGTTACATTTTGAAGTACAGTATCAGGACAACCCACATGTTTGACTGGTACTGTTTACATGTTTTACTGGTACTGCCCACGTTTTACTGGTACTGTTTATTAACTATTTAACAAGGTATTATAGTCATCGGTTGCAACTTTATAATAACCATCCAGATAATGTTTATAGACAGTTTACAAAACAACTAGTAACCCTTAAGTATTCCCAAAGTGTTAGGAATATCTGGTCCGTCTATCTATGTAAAAGTAATGTTTATAGATGTTTAAAAATGGTTACTTAAAGGTTTAAAAAAAAATTAATGATACAGTGGTGTTTTTTGCAAATGTTTTCAAATTGTATGCACAGTATATGCAACAACAGTATTTGCACTGTAAACCTTTTTATTAATATAAAGTGTAGGTGAACTTAAACTGTATGGCTATGCTGGTATGCTGTGTGTGTGTGTGTGTGTGTGTGTGTGTGTGTGTGTGTGTGTGTGTGTGTGTGTGTGTGTGTGTGTGTGTGTGTGTGTGTGTGTCAGTGTCCTGTCTGTGTGGATGCGTCTCATGTCAGCTAATCAAGGGACACTGACACACACACACACACACACACACACACACACACACACACACACACACACACACACACACACACACTCGACGCATAGATAGACTCGCGTCAGTTTCCTGCTCACATCGAGTTCTCTTTTGCTCTTGAACAAACAATAACACAGAGGATTGTGAGTATTCTCATATTCGAGTCTTAAATTAGTTAAATAACGTCTTAAATGAACTTAAAGAGTTGTGAGGAAATGAGATGCGCGGGACAGCGCGTGAGATCCACGGCTGTTCTTAAAGTGACAGGAGCACTGATGATGCCTGTCATTAATGTTCATCAAAGAACAACGGGAACAGAGAAAATTGTAGCTTTAATGATGATTCATCTATATTTCATTTATTATTTATGCAGTTAAGGAAGGTTTGATAACTATTACATTTCTGTATAACAGGGAAGGCCATGGGTAAATATAACATTTATTATTTTGGTGATTTAGGTAAAATGGTTTAAAAAAAACACAGCAGAACCACAGCGCATCTGATATGACTGGCATAACGCTGGCGAAGTTAGGGACCGTCTGCAAAGTTACATACAACATTGAAACGTGTATAACGTTACCAAACTTCACTAGCATTTAAAGAGAATGACAGTCATAAAACTGACTGTAAAGTGTTCATCTAGGTGTCAGGTATGATGCACACATTTTGATATTTAATAAAATAAACTGTCAAATCATATGGAAATATGGATATGCATTATTTCACTTGGATACTGTTTGGGCTCTAACACAAAATATGCTTGATTTAAATGCATCGTAGCTGAACACTGATGAGAATATTTATTGAGAATATATTTACAGAGATAATATTAGAGATTATATTTACGACAAATTATTATTATTTATGCGTTATGCGTTGCTATTGACGACGGCCATTAAGTAAAGAAATCCCACAGAATCTAGCTTAAAAAAGTGCTTAGAGCTGCTTTAGTTATTTGTTGTTTGTTTAATTTCAAATATAAAACTTGTTGAAATGTTTTAAGTGTGTGCATCTGTTCTTTTTGAACACTTTCATCTTGTTTGAACAAAACCGTGATAATATTGATAACCGTGATAATTTGGGTCACTATAATCGTGATGTTAAATTTCCATACCGTTTCATCCCTACTTTAGTGTGAATAAGTAAAAAAGAACTACAAACACCTTGAATTAAATACTGGCCTTCTGGACTTACAAAATTTTGAGCAGGAAAATATAACTTTTATTTATTTTATCCTATGATATTAAAATTAATCTAGATTTAAATTACATCATGGGTGTGGCTTGTGGTGATAGTGGCACCAGTTGCTGCGGTAAATGTGGCATATTCGAGCGATTCTAAAATATTCTCCTGTTTAAATGCATATTGCCTGCCGTGCACAGTTAAGCTGATGCCACCGGCGTGGCGGTGCCACCGGCTTGGGCCCGTCATCGCTGCTCGCAGCTTTAATTATTATTATTATTATTATTTTATCGACTTCTCGGGCACTTTTGGGGCCCTTACCATGCTCAAAAACTCTTGAAACTTAGCACACACATCGGAATGCGCGGCCATCAGAGCCGGGCTGAAGCTGGTACCCGGGCGTGGCAGGGGGGCTCGACAGCGCCCCCTAAAGTGGTGTCTGAAAACTTGGTCTATTTATCAAACACACTTGCACGTACATGTATGAAACTCGGTACACATGTAGACCTCATCGGGCCAAACAACTTTCGTGCTCTAAGTTACGTGTCAGCCCAACAGGAAGTGAGCTAATATGGGTTGTTCTGAAAACACATGCTCTGGAATTTAATATACTCCTCCGAGGCCATTGTTTCAATCAGTGCCAAACTCGGTCAGCATGAAGTCAAGACACAGAGGATGCTAAATTGCGAACGGATTTTTGATATCTTAAACGGTTTGGCCGTGGCGAAGCAACGAATTTATGGCGAGAAAAGGTAAACAGGAAGTGTGTAATAACTTGTGCAAACATTGACTGATTTGGATGAAACTTCAGCTGTGTGTTCGTTGTAAGAGGCCGATCACATGGATATGACTTTTGTGAGTCAAAGTTATAGCGCCACCAACTGGCAGCAGGAAGTGTGTCACTTTCAAAAATGCTTTGAATCACCATCTTATTTTCACACGATTGACTTCAAACTTCATCAGTATAATGTGAAAACATGACAGATAGAGACATATGAATGAATTCCTGATATTTCAAATAATGCTGCCATGGCAACATGTCAAAGTTTAATAATGTTTTTGGCTGTTTGTGTGCCCTCCCCTCTATCACCAAAAGGGGGCAGTGTTGTATTATTTTTGAAACTCCCTTTCTCTCTCTCTCTCTCTCTCTCTCTCTCTGTGCTTGCTTATGTGATTTATGAGGACATGGGTATTGGTATTACAACGTAGTGGTTAATGTGGACATGAACTATGACACTATATCACTACAGGACTCATTTTCTAAATCACATTTGAGTTACAATTCTTATCATCTGACAGCCGTGATTTCATGTACTCATTCAGACAGAACTCTTTTTTTAAAACAGAGGAGTGTGAGTGTGTTTACTATACATGTGCTTTACAGAAGGTCATGTGCTGTGTTTGCAAAGATCACTTTTGACACATTTGTCTTTAAATTCATTATTTACTGACATAGTTCAAATTTATTTTTAAAAAAAATTCACATTATTTTCTACAAGTGTCTGTTTATAAGTGTCTTTTTTTCACAGAAAGTTTTTGTTTGAACGTGAATATTTGTATAATTCAGGGTCTGAGTTTTTACGTTCTCCTCGTAGGTGATTTATTCAATCTCCACCAAACTCGGTCAACGTGAAACGGAAGCTTAACGCATTAAAAATATTTAACGCAAATAACACAGCGTCCGTTTTTATATCCATTTTTGCTTAGCGTTACATGATCACGCTCCTATTCATGTAAATGCTTCCAAGCGCGACAAGACACAAGAGAGCGCGCTGTATGCCAGTGTCCTGTCTGTGTGTGTGTTAGTGTCCTGTCTGTGTGTGTGTGTGTGTGTGTGTGTGTGTGTGTGTGTGTGTGTGTGTGTCCTGTCTGTGTGTGTGTGTATGTGTATGTGTGTGTGTCAGTGTCCTGTCTGTGTGGATGCGTCTCATGTCAGCTATTCAAGGGACACTGACACACACACACACACACACACACACACACACACACACACACACTCGATGCATAGATAGACTCGCGTCAGTTTCCTGCTCACATCGAGTTCTCTTTTGCCTAGGGTTGCCAACTCTCACGCATTTGGCGTGACACTCACGCTTTCAGGCTCTGTCTCACGCTCTCACGCTGCCCAACTTAATCTCACGCCAAATTGCCAAACCTGCTTTTGATATTAAACAATGTCTAAGCTTTTACATTTTTTAAAGTTTTAATGCGAAATTCAAACAATAAATAGCGTTTTGGCGCTAATATGGCATAACAGTTAAAGCCAGAGTGTTGAAAAACCATACGGAGTTGCGACATGCTCTATCATCTCCCGGCGGCGCGCGCAGTCGTGCTTCACAGAAATCTCAATACTTCTAGCGCTGTGTCAATACATTTGAATGGCTTGATACACAACAGCTCCACTTTACAGGGGTTTGCAGCAAGTTTTGGTAAACAGTACAGCATAGTGTGCATTGATTATTACATCAACCATACAGGATCGTTTTATAATGGAGAGTAATGCAACAATGTTAACATTAATGTTAATGTTTTTTATTGTACTTAGCCTTCAGGTATTCCATACTAATTGGTCATACTCATACTAATTGATGGTCAAATGTGACCATACACCTTAACTATTTTTCAATTAAATAAATGTTCTATATTTTAGTTCAATAATATTTATTGAATATTTTGAGGAGATCTTTTGGTACTAAATACTAGTTGTGCAATATTTATTGTCAATAATGACCACTTAAAATATTTTTCTTCTAATATTTGTATTATTTATATTACAATTAGTATAGTAATAAGGTTAAATTAGAGAATTATTTTTCAAAGAGGCAAATTAGAGTCATTTTGTGGAGTCAGCCTGTCATTAATGTTCATCAAAGAACAACGGGAACAGAGAAAATTGTAGCTTTAATGATGATTCATCTATATTTCATTTATTATTTATGCAGTTAAGGAAGGTTTGATAACTATTACATTTCTGTATAACAGGGAAGGCCATGGGTAAATATAACATTTATTATTTTGGGTTTATGTAAAGATTTTTTTAAGTTCACTTAAATTAAAAGTTGTTTTTTAAAGACTAATAAATGTTGAAATTGGGAGCTTTCAGTTATACTGCAATGTAACGTCATTAATGTTTCATAGAGAATTTAGTATCAGTGATACTGGCCTTCATTCATAAAAAATGACAATACAACACATATTTACAATATGCTGTCTTTAAATTGTTTCTAAATTAATTTGGAGAGTAACTGAAATTATTACAATATCAAAATATTACAAACTTAAAATATTAAAAACTTGCGATTAATCGTGATTAATTACAGAAAAAAATGTGATTAATTAGTTAATTTTTTACTTTACAGTCATTAGCTCTGACCAACAGGAAGTCAGATATTTTGGTTTGAACGTGAATATTTGTATAATTTCTCTTAGCATGCTTGAAATTGCTTGAAACTCAACACACACATCAGAGATGTCAGTCAGTGGAAATGGGCAAAGCCTCAGAAATGCGTGTGTTGGAGGGGTGTTTATTACAACATAATCATGGTTTATGAAGACATTTCATGTGTCCCCGTAAATAAAAATAGCTTTAACAGCATACTAAACAATTTTTTAATAAAAATGTAAAAATGCAGAATGTTTTCTGTGATGGTAGGTTTAGGGGTAGTGTGTGTGTGTGTGTGTGATATGTAGGCTTAGGGGTAGTGTAGGGGGATAGAATGTACAGTTTTTACAGTATACAAACCATTAAGTCTATGGAATGCCATCTGCCTGTCTTTCCCCTTCCCCCTCTCTATCTGTGTGTGTGTGTGTGGGGGGGGTCTCTCTCTCACCCTGTGAGTTTGTGTGTGTGCCTTTCTCTCAGTCCTTCCCCTCCCCCTCACTCTCACTCTATCATTGTGTGTGTGTGTGTGCCTTTCTCTTTTGATCATAATTTAACCCTTTCATATAGGCTATCACAAATAACTATCACTTAAAATAAAAACGTCATGTGATGTGTTTGCCAAGATCACGTATGATGCACATGTCTTTAAATTAATTATTTACTGATATAATATAAATGTATTAAAACATAAATTTCACATGATTTTATAAAAGTGGCTATTTATAATAAACTTCCATAAAATGTAGACACGCATCTTACTCTTACCTGACACTGATATTAAAATCATCTTTGCAGTTTCTGTGATTTGGCTCCATTTATACATTTTTTATTAAAAAGAATTTATTGGACCACCCATATTGAAATTAAAGCATGTTTTATGGTGCATAAGATTGGTGCACAAACGGTAGCTAAGGTAGCTCAAAAACACATGAAGAGAAGTGTTAGAATAAAACAACATCAGCATTCGAATGGTATTCTGAACTCATTCCAATTTGACCTTTGACATAATCTGACATGAAATTCATATAAATTTAATTGATCTCATAGATGTGGCTGTTGTGGTTTGTGGTCATAGCAGCACCAACTGCTGCAGTTAATGTGGTGAATTCAGATGACTTTGACATAGTCCTTTTATGTTTTCCCATTTTAAATGCCTATTGCCTGCCGTGCACAGTTAAGCTGATGCCACCGGCGTGGCGGTGCCACCGGCTTGGGCCCGTCATCGCTGCTCGCAGCTTTAATTATTATTATTATTATTATTTTATCGACTTCTCGGGCACTTTTGGGGCCCTTACCATGCTCAAAAACTCTTGAAACTTTGCACACACATCGGAATGCGCGGCCATCAGAGCCGGGCTGAAGCTGGTACCCGGGCGTGGCAGGGGGGCTCGACAGCGCCCCCTAAAGTGGGGTCTGAAAACTTGGTCTATATATCAAACACACTTGCACGTACATGTATGAAACTCGGTACACATATAGACCTCATCGGGCCAAACAACTTTCGTGCTCTAAGTTACGTGTCAGCCCAACAGGAAGTGAGCTAATATGGGTTGTTCTGAAAACACATGCTCTGGAATTTAATATACTCCTCCGAGGCCATTGTTTCAATCAGTGCCAAACTCGGTCAGCATGAAGTCAAGACACAGAGGATGCTAAATTGCGAACGGATTTTTGATATCTTAAACGGTTTGGCCGTGGCGAAGCAACGAATTTATGGCGAGAAAAGGTAAACAGGAAGTGTGTAATAACTTGTGCAAACATTGACTGATTTGGATGAAACTTCAGCTGTGTGTTCGTTGTAAGAGGCCGATCACATGGATATGACTTTTGTGAGTCAAAGTTATAGCGCCACCAACTGGCAGCAGGAAGTGTGTCACTTTCAAAAATGCTTTGAATCACCATCTTATTTTCACACGATTGACTTCAAACTTCATCAGTATAATGTGAAAACATGACAGATAGAGACATATGAATGAATTCCTGATATTTCAAATAATGCTGCCATGGCAACATGTCAAAGTTTAATAATGTTTTTGACTGTTTGTGTGCCCTCCCCTCTATCACCAAAAGGGGGCAGTGTTGTATTATTTTTGAAACTCCCTTTCTCTCTCTCTCTCTCTCTCTCTCTGTGCTTGCTTATGTGATTTATGAGGACACAAATGTGTATGATGACATGGCTATTGGTATTACAACGTAGTGGTTAATGTGGACATGAACTATGACACTATATCACTACAGAACTCATTTTCTAAATCACATTTGAGTTACAATTCTTATCATCTGACAGCCGTGATTTCATGTACTCATTCAGACAGAACTCTTTTTTTAAAACAGAGGAGTGTGAGTGTGTTTTCTATACATGTGCTTTACAGAAGGTCATGTGCTGTGTTTGCAAAGATCACTTTTGACACATTTGTCTTTAAATTCATTATTTACTGACATAGTTCAAATTTATTTTTAAAAAAAATTCACATTATTTTCTACAAGTGTCTGTTTATAAGTGTCTTTTTTTCACAGAAAGTTTTTGTTTGAACGTGAATATTTGTATAATTCAGGGTCTGAGTTTTTACGTTCTCCTCGTAGGTGATTTATTCAATCTCCACCAAACTCGGTCAACGTGAAACGGAAGCTTAACGCATTAAAAATATTTAACGCAAATAACACAGCGTCCGTTTTTATATCCATTTTTGCTTAGCGTTACATGATCACGCTCCTATTCATGTAAATGCTTCCAAGCGCGACAAGACACAAGAGAGCGCGCTGTATGCCAGTGTCCTGTCTGTGTGTGTGTGTGTGTGTGTGTGTCCTGTCTGTGTGTGTGTGTATGTGTATGTGTGTGTGTCAGTGTCCTGTCTGTGTGGATGCGTCTCATGTCAGCTATTCAAGGGACACTGACACACACACACACACACACACACACACACTCGATGCATAGATAGACTCGCGTCAGTTTCCTGCTCACATCGAGTTCTCTTTTGCCTAGGGTTGCCAACTCTCACGCATTTGGCGTGACACTCACGCTTTCAGGCTCTGTCTCACGCTCTCACGCTGCCCAACTTAATCTCACGCCAAATTGCCAAACCTGCTTTTGATATTAAACAATGTCTAAGCTTTTACATTTTTTAAAGTTTTAATGCGAAATTCAAACAATAAATAGCGTTTTGGCGCTAATATGGCATAACAGTTAAAGCCAGAGTGTTGAAAAACCATACGGAGTTGCGACATGCTCTATCATCTCCCGGCGGCGCGCGCAGTCGTGCTTCACAGAAATCTCAATACTTCTAGCGCTGTGTCAATACATTTGAATGGCTTGATACACAACAGCTCCACTTTACAGGGGTTTGCAGCAAGTTTTGGTAAACAGTACAGCATAGTGTGCATTGATTATTACATCAACCATACAGGATCGTTTTATAATGGAGAGTAATGCAACAATGTTAACATTAATGTTAATGTTTTTTATTGTACTTAGCCTTCAGGTATTCCATACTAATTGGTCATACTCATACTAATTGATGGTCAAATGTGACCATACACCTTAACTATTTTTCAATTAAATAAATGTTCTATATTTTAGTTCAATAATATTTATTGAATATTTTGAGGAGATCTTTTGGTACTAAATACTAGTTGTGCAATATTTATTGTCAATAATGACCACTTAAAATATTTTTCTTCTAATATTTGTATTATTTATATTACAATTAGTATAGTAATAAGGTTAAATTAGAGAATTATTTTTCAAAGAGGCAAATTAGAGTCATTTTGTGGAGTCAGCCTGTCATTAATGTTCATCAAAGAACAACGGGAACAGAGAAAATTGTAGCTTTAATGATGATTCATCTATATTTCATTTATTATTTATACAGTTAAGGAAGGTTTGATAACTATTACATTTCTGTATAACAGGGAAGGCCATGGGTAAATATAACATTTATTATTTTCATTTATTATTTATTTATTCCATTTATTATCATTTATTATTACTATACTCTCCTTGAAGTTTACTTCCCGCTACTTTTTCCCTCTTCCTCCCAACCGCGCGGCTGCAACTGTCTTCTTCTTCTTCAATAGTAGCCTAAGCCAGTGTTTCCCAACCTTTTTTCAGTCATTTTATCATACGTTACGCTAGGGGTGTAACGGTACAGATTGCTCACGGTTCGGTTTGTATCACGGTTTAAGGTTCACCGTTTCGGTACGGTTCAGTATTTGCTATGTTCAGGGAAAAAAGGACTACTGTCAAATAAAACAAAAGAAAATAATAAGAACAAATCATTTAAATACAAGCAGCAGCACAAATAAATACTATTGAGCAAAGATACTAATAAAATAAACTATGCTTTTCAGGTTTTTCAGGTACGTCTAACATTAGTTTTCAGGTACAGAAATTGATCAAATGTAAAATAACATTGCATATATGACTGTATAAATTAAAGATTAATCCTATTAAACTTACAAACGTTATTCAATCAAGAGCAGTGAGTGATGCCCTTGTCTTTTGTTTGACATTAAACAGACAGCAGTAAAGGCTACTGCCCCTTTAAGACCTCGGATATGCGTCGTCTTTTCTGGACTGTATAAAGCTTACTTAAGCCATATACAGACTATGTCTGCTAGAATACTCATCAATATGTTGACATACTTTTTGCGTGAGTTTGTCCATTCAAGAGCAAGACTTGAAAGAGAACTCAATATTTGCGCGCTGAGAGACGTGTGCGCGCTCTCGGATGAGTGCACGGAAAATTTTCTCACAGTGCGCGCGACTTCTCATTCGCGTCTTCTGGCACTAAACCAGATAGTTGCGTGTTCTGAGTTAACACAATCAGAACGTAAAAATACGGGATATTTTACGGGAAAATACTAAAACGGGAAGACAGCGGGAAAAGAGCTAAAATACGTGAGAAACCCGGAAAAAACGGGAGGGTTGACAGCTATGGTGTGTGTGTGTGTGTGTGTGTGTGTGTGTGTGTGTGTGTGCGATATGTAGGCTTAGGGGTAGTGTAGGGGGATAGAATGTACAGTTTGTACAGTATACAAACCATTAAGTCTATGGAATGCCATCTGCCTGTCTTTCCCCTTCCCCCTCTCTATCTGTGTGTGTGTGTGTGTGTGTGTGTGTGTGTGTGTGTGTGTGTGGGGGGGGTCTCTCTCTCACCCTGTGAGTTTGTGTGTGTGCCTTTCTCTCAGTCCTTCCCCTCCCCCTCACTCTCACTCTATCATTGTGTGTGTGTGTGTGTGTGTGTGTGACTTTCTCTCTTGATCATAATTTAACCCTTTCATATAGGCTATCACAAATAACTATCACTTGAAATAAAAACGTCATGTGATGTGTTTGCCAAGATCACATATGATGCAGATGTCTTTTAATGAATAATTTACTGATATAATATAAATGTATTAAAACATAAATTTCACATGATTTTCTAAAAGTGGCTATTTATAATAAACTTCCATAAAATGTAGACACGCATCTTACTCTTACCTGACACTGATATTAAAATCATCTTTGCATTTTACTGTGATTTGGCTCAATTTATAAATTTTTTTATAAAAAAAAATTTATTGGACCACCCATATTGAAATGAAAGCACGCTTTATGGTGCATAAGATTGGTGCACAAACGGTAGCTAAGGTAGGTCAAAAACACATGAAGAGAAATGTTAGGATAATACAACATCAGCATTCGAATGGTATTCTGAACTCATTCCAATTTGACCTTTGACATAATCTGACATGAAATTCATATAAATTTAATTGATCTCATAGATGTGGCTGTTGTGGTTCGTTGTCATAGCAGCACCAACTGCTGCAGTTAATGTGGTGAATTCAGATGACTTTGACATAGTCCTTTTAGTTTTTCCAATTTTAAATGCCTATTGCCTGCTGTGCACAGTTAAGCTGATGCCACCGGCGTGGCGGTGCCACCGGCTTGGGCCCGTCATCGCTGCTCGCAGCTTTAATTTTTATTTTTTTTTTCGACTTCTCGGGTACTTTTGGGGCACTTAACATGCTCGAAAACTCTTGAAACTTCGCACGGGCGTCGGAATGCGCGGCCATCAGAGCCGGGCTGAAGCTGGTACCCGGGCGTGGCAGGGGGGCTCGACAGCGCCCCCTAAAGTGGGGTCTGAAAACTTGGTCCATATATCAAACACACTTGCACGTACATGTATGAAACTCGGTACACATATAGATCTCATCAGGCCGAACAACTTTCGTGCTCTAAGTTATGCGTCAGCCCTACAGGAAGTGAGCTATTATGGGTTGTTCGGAAAACGCATGCTCTGGAATTTAATATACTCCTCCGAGGCCATTGTTTCGATCATTGCCAAACTCGGTCAGCATGAAGAGAACATATCCAGGATGCTAAATTGCGAGCGGATTTTTGATATCTCAAATGGTTTGGCCGTGGCGAAGCAACGAATTTATGGCGAGAAAAGGGAAACAGGAAGTGTGTTATAACTTGTGCAAACATTGACTGGTTTGGATGAAACTTCAGCTGTGTGTTCGTTGTAAGAGGCCGATCACATGGATATGACTTTTGTGAGTCAAAGTTATAGCGCCACCAACTGGCAGCAGGAAGTGTGTCACTTTCAAAAATGCTTTGAATCACCATCTTATTTTCACCAGATTTATTTCAAACTTCATCAGTATAATGTGAAAACATGACAGATAGAGACGTATGAAATGGATTCTTGAAATTTCAAATACTGTTGCCATGGCAACGTGTCAAAGTTTAATAATCTTTTGGCTGTTCTGAGGCTCTTAGCATGCTTGAAATTGCTTGAAACTGCTTGAAACTCAACACACACATCAGAGATGTCAGTCAGTACACATGGGCAAAGCCTCAGAAACGGGCGGGGATGAGGGGCTCTCTAGCGCCACCTTTTGACAAAAGTGAAGGGCTTCGTTTCATCTACAATCACCAAACTCAGTATATATATTGACCTCATCGAGCCGGACAACTTTCTAATTTACAGTCATTAGCTCCGACCAACAGGAAGTCAGATATTTTGGTTTGAAGGTGAATTTTTGGTTAAATCGGGGTCTGAGTTTTTACGTTCTCCTCGTAGGCGATTTATTCAATCTCCACCAAACTCGGTCAACATGAAACAAAGATACTGAAGATGCTAAAATGTGAACGGATATTGGATATCTCAAACGGTGTTTCCATGGCAAGGGATTAAATAAGGACAAAAAAGGGGAACAGAAATTCTCTGTGTCTGCTGCTCTCCCCTCAATGAACACAAGATGGCAGCATTGTATTAGTTTTGAAGCAGGATAAAAAAAAACTTGTTTCTCTCTCTCTCTCTCTCTCTCTCTCTCTTGTTTGTGATTTATGAGGACACAAATTTGTATAATGACATGGGTATTACACTGGTATTACAACGTGTATGTGTGTGTGTTTAAAAACATACTAAAACAATGTTTTATTAAAATGTAACCAAATAGCTTTAAAATAATCATACTATTTTTCAGATCAATATATTTATTTTATTTAATATATTTCTTCAGAATATTTATTCTCTGTCTGCCCTCCCCTCACTAAAAGGTAGCAGTGTTGTTATTTTTGAAACTCTCTCTCTCCGTGTGTGTGTGTGTGTGTGTGTGTGTGTGTGCTTGTTTATGTGATTTATTAGGGACACAAATTTGTATAATGACATGGGTATTACACTGTTATTACAACGTAGTGGTTAATGAGGACATTTCGTGTGTCCACATAATAAAAATATCTTTAAAAACATACTAAATAATGTATTATTAAAATGTAACCAAGTAGCTTTAAAAATATACTACAAATTACAATGAAAACATGGTTTATGAGAATATTTCCTGTGTCCCATAAATGAAATAGCTTTAAGGGGTTTGTGTGTCTGTGTGTCTGTGTGTCTGTGTCTGTGTGTGTGTGTGTGTGTGTGTGTGTGTGTGTGTGTGTGTGTGTGTGTGTGTGTGTGTGTGTGTGTGTGTGGGCATGTTTTTGTGAAATATCAGGACACAAATGTGTATAATGACATGGGTATGACATAGGTATTACAAAAAGAGGGTGAAATATGAGGACGTTCCCCATGTCCTCACTTTTCAAAATGCTTATAAATCACACAGAACAAGGTTTTTTTCACAGAAAGTGAACTGCACAGTCTCCTGTGATGGCTAGGTCAAATTTATTTTAAAACAAAATTCACATTATTTTCTACAAGTGTCTGTTTATAAGTGTCTTTTTTTCACATAAAGTTTTTGTTTGAACGTGAATATTTGTATAATTCAGGGTCTGAGTTTTTACGTTCTCCTCGTAGGCGATTTATTCAATCTCCACCAAACTCGGTCAACGTGAAACGGAAGCTTAACGCATTAAAAATATTTAACGCAAATAACGCAGCGTCCGTTTTTATATCCATTTTTGCTTAGCGTTACATGATCACGCTCCTATTCATGTAAATGCTTCCAAGCGCGACAAGACACAAGAGAGCGCGCTGTATGCCAGTGTCCTGTCTGTGTGTGTGTGTGTGTGTCAGTGTCCTGTGTGTGTGTGTGTGTGTGTGTGTGTGTGTGTGTGTGTGTGTGTGTGTGTGTGTGTGTGTGTGTCAGTGTCCTGTCTGTGTGGATGCGTCTCATGTCAGCTAATCAAGGGACACTCACACACACACACACACACACACACACACACACACACACACGGCCCGTCGCGACAAGGCAGGAAAACCAAGCAATTGCTTGGGGCCCCGAGCTGGCCTGGGGCCCCAAGACAGCGACAGGTTAAGAATAAAATGAAACGACAAACTGTGTGAGCGCCCCATTGATAGTCAATGCAGTAAAGTGCAATGACACTGTTATCGGGATCCCCCTTAAGGGGCCCCTCTCAGTAGTCGATGACAGCAGCCAGCCAACCACACGATCTCTGCTGCGGCAAAATACAAAACAACCTCGGATTTGAAGCGGAATTTTATGCTTCAGGAAGCCAGAAAAGAAAATAGAGAAAGGAAGAGGAGGATAAGAAAAAAACAAGATAGTGGTATGTGATAAATTACACTGGATAAAATAGCTCTACTTGTCTTGTACAAAAATGGTGTAAGTTTGCAGCAGGTAGGCTAGCAAAAATATGTTTATGTTAGCTATCGTTACCTGCCTGACGGCAAATGCTGCTTGTAACGAACAGTTAGTGCAACTTTTTTTTTTCGAACAGACGGAATGACATGAGATTGCTATAGCTTTGTAATATGTTTTGATGAAAGTGGCATAGCATGCTATACTAACTATTATTTATGCTATGCATAAATAACCTGGAATAGTTAATATAGCATGCTATATTAACAATTATTATAAACATTATTTAACCAGAAAGAGGCAGAGGAACATTATTTTTTTCATAGCTTATCTTAGTGTGCTAGTGTCGGGATATATACGGTAGTGACAGTTTGCAAATATGACATTATTTTTATAAGTTACAAATGGATCTTGAACAATTACTTTATTCTGTGGCAATTTTTACACTGTTACATTTTGAAGTACAGTATCAGGACAACCCACATGTTTTACTGGTACTGTTTATTAACTATTTATCAAGGTATTATAGTCATCTGTTGCAACTTTATAATAACCATCTAGATAATGTTTATAGACAGTTTACAAACCAACTAGTAACCCTTAAGTATTCCCAAAGTGTTAGGAATATCTGGTCTGTCTATCTATGTAATGTTTATAGATGTTTTAAAAATGGTTAAAGGTTTACAAAATTTTTTTTAATGATACAGTGGTGTTTTTTGCAAATGTTTTCAAATTTTATGGACAGTATATGCAACAACAGTATTTGCACTGTCTCTATGTCCATTTTGCTTGGGGCCCCCAAATTTCTTCAAACGGCCCTGTGTGTGTGTGTGTGTGTGTGTGTGTGTGTGTGTGTGTGTGTGTGTGTGTGTGTGTGTGTGTGTGTGTGTGTGTGTGTGTGTGTGTGTGTGTGTGTGTGATATGTAGGTTTAGGGGTAGTGTAGGGGGATAGAATGTACAGTTTGTACAGTATAAAAAACCATTAAGTCTATGGAATGCCCTCTGCCTGTCTTTCCCCTTCCCCCTCACTCTCACCCTGTGAGTTTGTGTGTGTGCCTTTCTCTCAGTCCTTTTGTCATTTATTTTTTATATTGGACCACACATATTGATTTCAAATATATTCAAAATAATTTTTTCAGAGAGTGAAATAAAAAAAACTTTCTCCCACCATTTAGATTTTATTTCTTTTTGTTGTTAAAATCTTGTGAATCTTGTTCAATGTGCAGAGTGCATCTCTCTCAGTCCTTCCCCTCCCCCCTCACTCTCAGGCTCACCCTGGGTGTGTGTGTGTGTGTGTGTTTGAGTGTGTGTGCGCGCACGTGTGTGTGTGTGTGTGTGTGTGTGTGTGTGTGTGTGTGTGTGTGTGTGTGTGGGGGTGTCTCTCTCACCCTGTGAGTTTGGGTGTGTGCCTTTCTCTCTGGGAATGGTAATTTAACCCTTTCGTATCATAGACTATCACAAAAAACTATCACTTTAGTGTGAATTAGTAAAAAAGAACTACAAACACCTTGAATTAAATACTGGCCTTCTGGACTTACAAAATTTTGAGCAGGAAAAGATAACTTTTATCTATTTTATCCTATGACATTAAAATTAATCTAGATTTAAATTACATCATGGGTGTGGCTTGTGGTGATAGTGGCACCAGTTGCTGCGGTAAATGTGGCATATTCGAGCGATTCTAAAATATTCTCCTGTTTAAATGCATATTGCCTGCCGTGCACAGTTAAGCTGATGCCACCGGCGTGGCGGTGCCACCGGCTTGGGCCCGTCATCGCTGCTCGCAGCTTTAATTATTATTATTATTATTATTTTATCGACTTCTCGGGCACTTTTGGGGCCCTTACCATGCTCAAAAACTCTTGAAACTTTGCACACACATCGGAATGCGCGGCCATCAGAGCCGGGCTGAAGCTGGTACCCGGGCGTGGCAGGGGGGCTCGACAGCGCCCCCTAAAGTGGTGTCTGAAAACTTGGTCTATATATCAAACACACTTGCACGTACATGTATGAAACTCGGTACACATATAGACCTCATTGGGCCAAACAACTTTCGTGCTCTAAGTTACGTGTCAGCCCAACAGGAAGTGAGCTAATATGGGTTGTTCTGAAAACACATGCTCTGGAATTTAATATACTCCTCCGAGGCCATTGTTTCAATCAGTGCCAAACTCGGTCAGCATGAAGTCAAGACACAGAGGATGCTAAATTGCGAACGGATTTTTGATATCTTAAACGGTTTGGCCGTGGCGAAGCAACGAATTTATGGCGAGAAAAGGTAAACAGGAAGTGTGTAATAACTTGTGCAAACATTGACTGATTTGGATGAAACTTCAGCTGTGTGTTCGTTGTAAGAGGCCGATCACATGGATATGACTTTTGTGAGTCAAAGTTATAGCGCCACCAACTGGCAGCAGGAAGTGTGTCACTTTCAAAAATGCTTTGAATCACCATCTTATTTTCACACGATTGACTTCAAACTTCATCAGTATAATGTGAAAACATGACAGATAGAGACATATGAATGAATTCCTGATATTTCAAATAATGCTGCCATGGCAACATGTCAAAGTTTAATAATGTTTTTGGCTGTTTGTGTGCCCTCCCCTCTATCACCAAAAGGGGGCAGTGTTGTATTATTTTTGAAACTCCCTTTCTCTCTCTCTCTCTCTCTCTCTCTGTGCTTGCTTATGTGATTTATGAGGACACAAATGTGTATGATGACATGGGTATTGGTATTACAACGTAGTGGTTAATGTGGACATGAACTATGACACTATATCACTACAGGACTCATTTTCTAAATGACATTTGAGTTACAATTCTTATCACCTGACAGCCGTGATTTCATGTACTCATTCAGACAGAACTCTTTTTTTAAAACAGAGGAGTGTGAGTGTGTTTTCTATACATGTGCTTTACAGAAGGTCATGTGCTGTGTTTGCAAAGATCACTTTTGACACATTTGTCTTTAAATTCATTATTTACTGACATAGTTCAAATTAATTTTTAAAAAAAATTCACATTATTTTCTACAAGTGTCTGTTTATAAGTGTCTTTTTTTCACAGAAAGTTTTTGTTTGAACGTGAATATTTGTATAATTCAGGGTCTGAGTTTTTACGTTCTCCTCGTAGGTGATTTTATTCAATCTCCACCAAACTCGGTCAACGTGAAACGGAAGCTTAACGCATTAAAAATATTTAACGCAAATAACACAGCGTCCGTTTTTATATCCATTTTTGCTTAGCGTTACATGATCACCACGCTCCTATTCATGTACATGCTTCCAAGCGCGACAAGACACAAGAGAGCGCGCTGTATGCCAGTGTCCTGTCTGTGTGTGTGTTAGTGTCCTGTCTGTGTGTGTGTGTGTGTGTGTGTGTGTGTGTGTGTGTGTGTGTGTGTGTGTGTGTGTGTGTGTGTGTGTGTGTGTGTGTGTCCTGTCTGTGTGTGTGTGTATGTGTATGTGTATGTGTGTGTGTCAGTGTCCTGTCTGTGGATGCGTCTCATGTCAGCTATTCAAGGGACACTGACACACACACACACACACACACACACACACACACACTCGATGCATAGATAGACTCGCGTCAGTTTCCTGCTCACATCGAGTTCTCTTTTGCCTAGGGTTGCCAACTCTCACGCATTTGGCGTGACACTCACGCTTTCAGGCTCTGTCTCACGCTCTCACGCTGCCCAACTTAATCTCACGCCAAATTGCCAAACCTGCTTTTGATATTAAACAATGTCTAAGCTTTTACATTTTTTAAAGTTTTAATGCGAAATTCAAACAATAAATAGCGTTTTGGCGCTAATATGGCATAACAGTTAAAGCCAGAGTGTTGAAAAACCATACGGAGTTGCGACATGCTCTATCATCTCCCGGCGGCGCGCGCAGTCGTGCTTCACAGAAATCTCAATACTTCTAGCGCTGTGTCAATACATTTGAATGGCTTGATACACAACAGCTCCACTTTACAGGGGTTTGCAGCAAGTTTTGGTAAACAGTACAGCATAGTGTGCATTGATTATTACATCAACCATACAGGATCGTTTTATAATGGAGAGTAATGCAACAATGTTAACATTAATGTTAATGTTTTTTATTGTACTTAGCCTTCAGGTATTCCATACTAATTGGTCATACTCATACTAATTGATGGTCAAATGTGACCATACACCTTAACTATTTTTCAATTAAATAAATGTTCTATATTTTAGTTCAATAATATTTATTGAATATTTTGAGGAGATCTTTTGGTACTAAATACTAGTTGTGCAATATTTATTGTCAATAATGACCACTTAAAATATTTTTCTTCTAATATTTGTATTATTTATATTACAATTAGTATAGTAATAAGGTTAAATTAGAGAATTATTTTTCAAAGAGGCAAATTAGAGTCATTTTGTGGAGTCAGCCTGTCATTAATGTTCATCAAAGATCAACGGGAACAGAGAAAATTGTAGCTTTAATGATGATTCATCTATATTTCATTTATTATTTATACAGTTAAGGAAGGTTTGATAACTATTACATTTCTGTATAACAGGGAAGGCCATGGGTAAATATAACATTTAGTATTTTCATTTATTATTTATTCCATTTATTATCATTTATTATTACTATACTCTCCTTGAAGTTTACTTCCCGCTACTTTTTCCCTCTTCCTCCCAACCGCGCGGCTGCAACTGTCTTCTTCTTCTTCGATAGTAGCCTAAGCCAGTGTTTCCCAACCTTTTTTCAGTCATTTTATCATACGTTACGCTAGGGGTGTAACGGTACAGATTGCTCACGGTTCGGTTTGTATCACGGTTTAAGGTTCACCGTTTCGGTACGGTTCAGTATTTGCTATGTTCAGGGAAAAAAGGACTACTGTCAAATAAAACAAAAGAAAATAATAAGAACAAATCATTTAAATACAAGCAGCAGCACAAATAAATACTATTGAGCAAAGATACTAATAAAATAAACTATGCTTTTCAGGTTTTTCAGGTACGTCTAACATTAGTTTTCAGGTACAGAAATTGATCAAATGTAAAATAACATTGCATATATGACTGTATAAATTAAAGATTAATCCTATTAAACTTACAAAAGTTATTCAATCAAGAGCAGTGAGTGATGCCCTTGTCTTTTGTTTGACATTAAACAGACAGCAGTAAAGGCTACTGCCCCTTTAAGACCTCGGATATGCGTCGTCTTTTCTGGACTGTATAAAGCTTACTTAAGCCATATACAGACTATGTCTGCTAGAATACTCATCAATATGTTGACATACTTTTTGCGTGAGTTTGTCCATTCAAGAGCAAGACTTGAAAGAGAACTCAATATTTGCGCGCTGAGAGACGTGTGCGCGCTCTCGGATGAGTGCACGGAAAATTTTCTCACAGTGCGCGCGACTTCTCATTCGCGTCTTCTGGCACTAAACCAGATAGTTGCGTGTTCTGAGTTAACACAATCAGAACGTAAAAATACGGGATATTTTACGGGAAAATACTAAAACGGGAAGACAGCGGGAAAAGAGCTAAAATACGTGAGAAACCCGGAAAAAACGGGAGGGTTGACAGCTATGGTGTGTGTGTGTGTGTGTGTGTGTGTGCGATATGTAGGCTTAGGGGTAGTGTAGGGGGATAGAATGTACAGTTTGTACAGTATACAAACCATTAAGTCTATGGAATGCCATCTGCCTGTCTTTCCCCTTCCCCCTCTCTATCTGTGTGTGTGTGTGGGGAGGGGGGGGGGGGGGGGGGTCTCTCTCTCACCCTGTGAGTTTGTGTGTGTGCCTTTCTCTCAGTCCTTCCCCTCCCCCTCACTCTCACTCTATCATTGTGTGTGTGTGTGTGTGTGTGACATTCTCTCTTGATCATAATTTAACCCTTTCATATAGGCTATCACAAATAACTATCACTTGAAATAAAAACGTCATGTGATGTGTTTGCCAAGATCACGTATGATGCACATGTCTTTAAATTAATTATTTACTGATATAATATAAATGTATTAAAACATAAATTTCACATGATTTTATAAAAGTGGCTATTTATAATAAACTTCCATAAAATGTAGACACGCATCTTACTCTTACCTGACACTGATATTAAAATCATCTTTGCAGTTTCTGTGATTTGGCTCCATTTATACATTTTTTATTAAAAAAATTTGAAATTAAAGCATGTTTTATGGTGCATAAGATTGGTGCACAAATGGTAGCTAAGGTAGCTCAAAAACACATGAAGAGAAGTGTTAGAATAAAACAACATCAGCATTCGAATGGTATTCTGAACTCATTCCAATTTGACCTTTGACATAATCTGACATGAAATTCATATAAATTTAATTGATCTCATAGATGTGGCTGTTGTGGTTTGTGGTCATAGCAGCACCAACTGCTGCAGTTAATGTGGTGAATTCAGATGACTTTGACATAGTCCTTTTATGTTTTCCCATTTTAAATGCCTATTGCCTGCCGTGCACAGTTAAACTGATGCCACCGGGGTGGCGGTGCCACCGGCTTGGGCCCGTCATCGCTGCTCGCAGCTTTAATTTGTTAATGTTCCTGATAGTTACCCCTTTATTCCCCCAATATTACATATTGTTCCCTTATACCTACACGTACTTACTTTATAGTTACACTATAATTACTGAAAATTATGTTATAAATTCTCTTTACTTACGCAGTACTTTCCGAGCTGTAATCTAAAGCATTACCGAAAGGATTTTTAGAAATCTTGACCAACTGAAAAGTATGAACCTGAAAAGTATGATCATGTACAGCACTCAATACTTAGTTGGGGCTCCTTTTTCCTGAATTACTGCAGCGATGTGGTGTGGCATGGAGTCAATCAGTCTGTGGCACTGCTCAGGTGTTATTATGAGAGCCCAGGTTGCTCTGATAGTGGCCTTCAGCTCTTCTGCATTGTTGGTCCTGGCATATCGCATCTTCCTCTTCACAATACCCCATAGATTTTCAATGGGGTTAAGGTCAGGCGAGTTTGCTGGCCAATTAAGAACAGGGATACCATGGTCCTTAAACCAGGTACTAGTTGCTTAGGCACTGTGTGGAAGTCCTGTTGGAAAATAAAATCTGCATCTCCATAAAGTTGATCAGCAGCAGGAAGCATGAAGTGCTCTAAAACTTCCTTGTATACGGCTGCGTTGACCTTGGACCTCAGAAAACACAGTTGACCAACACCAGCAGATGACAAGGCATCCCAAACCATCACTGACTGTACTTTACACTGGACCTCAAGCAACGTGGATTGTGTGCCTCTCCTCTCTTCCTCCAGACTCTGGGACCCTGATTTCCAAAGGAAATGCTAAATTTAGTTTCATCAGAGAACATAACTTTGGACCACTCAGCAGCAGTCCAGTCCTTTTTGTCTTTAGCCCAGGCGAGACGCTTCTGACGCTGTCTGTTGTTCAAGAGTGGCTGGACACAAGGAATGCGACAGCTGAAACCCATGTCTTGCATACATCTGTGCGTAGTGGTTCTTGAAGCACTGACTCCAGCTGCAGTCCACTCTTTGTGAATCTCCCCCACATTTTTGAATGGGTTTTGTTTCAAAATCCTCTCCAGGGTGCGGTTATCCCTATTACTTGTACACTTTTTTCTACCACATCTTTTCCTTCCCTTCGCCTCTCTATTAATGTGATTGGACACAGAGCTCTGTGAACAGCCAGCCTCTTTTGCAATGACCTTTTGTGTCTTGCCCTCCTTGTGCAAGGTGTCAATGGTCGTCTTTTGGACAACTGTCCAGTCAGCAGTCTTCCCCATGATTGTGTAGCCTACAGAACTAGACTGAGGCTACGTTTACACGTGGGCGGCTATTTTCATGAACAGACATTTCAACCTCTCCGGTTTCAAAAATAATATTGTGCACACGTGTCGATTTTCAGAAAAGTGTTCATTTACACGTTCCCGTGTATATATGCCGTCAAGAGCAATGCCAAACCTGTAGGTGGCGGTGTAACAAAAAGCTCAAGCCCACGTAAGCCAATCAGAATTCCGAAAATAAAATTTTCACGCCACTCATCCAGGACAATGACTTCATTTTCGAAGTTCTCCCACCAGACAGCAGTTCACCCAGGTCGGACCCAAAACCGGCGGCGCTGGTGGTGACCCGGACTGGTTCTTCATGTTGGAGGGAGAAGTTCATGAGAAGCTCATTCGTCTCTGCTCCTCGACATAATGGAGCAGCTGTATTTGCAAATGCAAACACACGAGAAGAGTTTGCACCAACATAAATGCGACTGCTACTCTGAACACTTCCATGACCACATGTAAACATAGGTCGCACTTTTGACGTAGGTGCGAGCTCTGGCGCATACTGTGACATTGGCTGCCTAAACACCCGTTTGTCTCAGTTTACATACAAACGTGCAAACTAAGATTTTCAAAATCTCCACTCTGGCCGGAGTTTTTAGAAAGACTCGTTTTCAGAGGCGAATACTCCGTTTGCATGTAAACAAAGGGAAATGTCTCCGTTTTTCAAAATAACCATGTACGTGTAAACGGTGCCTGAGAGACCATTTAAAGGCCTTTGCAGGTGTTTTGAGTTAATTCGCTAATCAGAGTGTGGTTAGCATCCAATCAATTCCTGTCCACAATTTAAACCATGACAAAGCAATTCCACTAATACCTACATAATTTTCGAGTCTATTCAAAAGAATGTTGTGGTCGATAGTATCAAACGCAGCGCTAAGATCGAGTAACACTAATAGAGAGATACAGCCATGATCATATGATAAGAGTAAATCATTTGTAACTCTGATGAGAGCAGTCTCAGTACTATAATACGGTCTAAATCCTGACTGGAAATCCTCACAGATACCATTTCTTTCTAAAAAGGAACATAATTGTGAAGACACTGCCTTTTCAAGTATTTTTGACAGAAAGGGTAGATTTGAGATTGGTCTATAATTGACTAATTCTGTAGGATCAAGTTGCAGTTTTTTAATAAGTGGTTTAATAATAGCCAACTTAAAAGTTTTCGGTACATATCCTAATGACAAAGACGAATCAATGATATTAAGAAGAGGATATATGACCTATGAAGAGGCATCTCTTTTAATAGCCTAGTCGGTATAGGGTCGAGCATACATGTTGTTGATTTTGATGATTTAACGAGTTTAGCCAATTCTTCTTCTCCTATAGCAGTGAATGAGTGTAATTTTTCCTCAGTGATGCTACAATGCTCTGTCTGATGTGATACTGTAGTAGACGGCTGCATGGTTAAAATTTTCTTCCTAATATTATCAATCTTACATGTAAAGAAGTTCATAAAGTCATTACTGCTGTGCTGTTTACAAACATCAGAAGTTGAGGCTTTATTTTGGTTAATTTAGCCACTGTATCGAATAAATACCTAGGGTTGTGTTTGTTTTCTTCCAAGAGAGTGGAGAAATAAGCAGATCTAGCAGTTTTTACGGCCTTTCTGTATGCGATCATGTGCTCTTTCCACGAATTACGAAAGACCTCTAGTTTTGTTTTCTTCCAGCTGCGCTCCATTTTTCTGGCTGCTGTTTTAAGGGCCCGAGTGTGCTCGTTGTACTACGGCGTTGGACTATTTTCTTTAATCTTCTTTAAGCGTAGGGGAGCAACTGTGTCTAAAGTACTGGATAAAAGAGAGTCAATAGTTTCTGTTGCAACATTGAGTTCTTCTAAGCTATCTGGGATGCTGAGGAGATGATACTGATGAGGAAGATTATTTAAAAAGCAATCTTTAGTGGCGGCAGTGATTGTCCTGCCATTTTTGAAGCGAGGGGACGGCTTTGCAGCCTTAGCTAAATTAAGTATACATGATACTAGGTAATGATCTGAGATGTCATTGCTCTACTGCAGAATTTCAACGGTATCAACATTTATTCCATGTGACAATATTAGGTCTAAAGTATGATTATGACGATGAGTGGGTCCTGACACGTGTTGCCTAACTCCAATAGAGTTTAGAATGTCTTTAAATGCTAATCCCAATGTATCTTTTTTGTTGTCTACATGGATATTAAAATCACCAACAATTAGTCCTTTATCTACGGCCAGTACTAACTCTGAAAGAAAATCAGCAAATTCTTTGATAAAGTCTGTATTATACCCTGGTGGCCTGTATACAGTAGCTAACACAAATGTTATACGGGGTTTATCATGTACACTACATAACGTTACATAAAGCACCAAAACCTCGAAGGAATTATATTTGAAACTAGACTTCTGAGTAATACTGAAGATATTATTATAAATTATAATATAGCCCCGACAAAACGTTGCAAAACGTTTTTTAAACGGAAACGGTGCAGCGTTGAACCCCCTGTTCTGATGACGCAAGAGTTGTAACTATGGCAGCCGAGAACGCCATTCTTTGTGTTCTTTTTTAAGAATTTTCGGAGCCTGATGAAATCGATATAAATACATGTTTAATACTGCAAAATACATGCAATCACTGCCCTTGCTGTCCAGAATAAAAGACAACATCCCAATCCCATTTATTTAACTTTTTTATCTCCTGGTAATCAATTCTAATTTAAATCATTTTATTTCTAGTTCTTACTTTTTTAATAGCTTGTATTTTCTTTCTCATTTTATGTTAAGCACTTAGCTATAACATATATGAAATTTGGTATATAAATAAACTTGCCTTGCAATGAAGCTAAAGATATAAATAAATACATCATCATGTTGACTATATATATATCAATATATCAATACAATCACGTCTTCTAATATCTTCAATTGTTGCGTATACTGAGCTGCAGCAGACACATTTGTAAACAACTTCACTTACACCCATTGTGCGAGCTGTCTGTTTAATACCGCGTGGTTTATATACATGTTGCTGCTGATTGGGCTGACATATTTGACAAACCCACCAAACCAGAGAAAACGTCTCAGGTTACAAATGTAACCATTGTTCCCTGAGAACAGGGAACGAGACGCTGCGTCAGCTTTGACGCTACGGGGAACGCCTCCAGCGTGACTGGTGCCTGAAATCACATTGAATCACATCAATCCTATTGACCGGCGACAGCCTATGATGTCATCAAGGTGCGACCAGGAAGTATATAAGGGCGCCTTGCCAACATGACAGTATCTATCGTCTGAAGGGACTGTTTCGGCAGGCAGGCCCTGCGGCATGGCACAGCGACGCAGCGTCTCGTTCCCTGTTCTCAGGGAACAATGGTTACATTTGTAACCTGAGACGTTCCCTTTCGAAAGGGAACTCGCGCTGCGTCAGCTTTGACGCTACGGGGAACGATATACCCACGCCGCAATGCCGACGGGAGTGCATGCCCAATGGCAGTGACAACTGTCAAGACAAGCAAATTCTGCTGAAATGCCTGAACCACTCCCCTTCTGGTCACATTAGGCTGTCAGTGACAGCGCTCCCTACGGTCATAGCCCAAGCTATCACCTGAGAAGGAAACCTTCACACACATGAGGTCCTTCCCAGGCCTTGCTCGAAGGCCTGGAACCAACCCATTCGACTTAGAAGGGGTTCCTTAAGGGAGCGTGGCAAGGGAACTACGAGGGAACCCTATGCCAGTCACTATTCGGGAGATTATCACCGAATGCCACCAGGGAGACCTGACCAGGTGACCCAGTCTAGTATGGGACACGTAATACGGTCAACCCTGTCTGTACAGTACAGAGCCTCTGGTACTCGCCTCCGAAGAGACATCCCGCTAGGGTGCTGCAAGAAAGGCAGTCCACCGACTAGCCAGACCTCAGAGACGGGTTATCCCGGAGAGCAGCGCTCAGCGAAGTGCTTTCAAACCCTTACTAGCGAGGGGAGTCAAGCCGCTCGATCCTCGGATCTACCAAGCACTTATTTTAAAACGTGCTTAGGAGGCCAAAGGCCTTATAGGCTGAATATATCGGGAGGGGCCCCTCGGGACCTACCACAAATAGATCAGCGCCAGGAGGCTGTAAGCTCACAACAGACCCTCGCTTGAGAGGAGCTCATAAGCCTGCCCGGTAGGCAACCATGCCGTAGGCACACTATGAAGGTCCCGTCCTGTCGGGACCGCATAGCCGCAGTGACACCTCGTTGTGCTAGGGTAAGAACACCGCCTTCAGGTCTCGCAAACGGCCAGAGACCGGCGCCTGATAGCGGGTGGCCACTAGCTGTCAGCATAAAGCCAGTTGTGTGTTCCCGCCTGGGGAACTCGTCCCCCAGGGAGGCCGAGAGAGGCCTCCACCTGGTAACCTGATAGACCGCTTGCGCATCCAACAGCAGCGCTCGTCCTCAGGAAGGCCAAACGGGCCTGATACCTGATCGCAGTCGTGCTAGCCCTCGAGGTAGCTGGGAAGACCAGGGACTCGCTTATCAGGGAGGCCAAGCAGGCCTACCAACTGCAAAGACATCGGGCACTCACAGCCTAGCTGAATGTGCTACTCGTAGCACTTCAGGTTCACCACGGCGGCTGGGGACCGGGAGCTCGCTCTCAGGGAGGTACCATGCCTACCATCTGACAGCAGAACGTGCCACTCACGGCACTTCATGCTCACCACAGCGGCCGGGGAGCCGGCCTCTGCTCAGTGACTGGACCTCTCCAGAAAACCACGAGCCAGAGCGTGCCCTCAGAGGAGGCCACGTGGGCCTACTACTCCAAGCGAATCCCCTCAGGGAAGCCCGTGCAGCTTTGCCTGATAGTAGCCCATGCTACGCTCCGTTACCGAAACTGGGGACCAGGGAACGATTCCAGGGAGGCGCAATGCCTCCACCTAGTAGCAGAACATGCCGTCCGTAGCGCTTCGCTAACCGTCTCACTCGCTTTCTCAGCGCCTGAGGATCGGGAGCTCGCTTCCAGGGAGGCAATCATGCCTACCAACCGAAAGCAGAACGTGCTACTCGTAGCACTTCACGCTCATTACCACAGCGACTGGGAACTGGGAGCTCGCCCTCAGGGAGACGACCGTGCCTACCAACTGAAAGCAGAACGTGCTACTCGTAGCACTTCACGCTCATTACCACAGCGACTGGGAACCGGGAGCTCGCCCTCAGGGAGGTAATCATGCCTACCAACTGAAAGCAGAATGTGCTACTCGTAGCACTTCACGCTCATTGCCACAACGACCGGGAAACGTGAGCTCGTCGTCAGGGAGGCCATCCGTGCCTACCACCTGATAGTAGAAGGTGCTACTCATAGCACTTCATGCTCACCGCCACAGTGGCTGGGCACCGGGAGTTTGCCTCCAGGGAGGTCACTCAGGGAGGCCGGATGAGGCCTACTACCCACTAGCACTCATGCTAGCCATCCAGTGACTGGGGCCCAGGAACGCCATCCGCAGAGGATGTTGAGTGAGCCTGCTTTCCCCACAGCAGGCCCATAGGGAGGCCCGGTAGGGCCTACCACCTATTTAGCAGCTCGTACCAGCCGTCGAGGGACTTAATGCCTATGGTGCCCCCTCGGGGGAGACCAGGCAGCGCCTGCTGACCACAGCAGGCTCTCAGGGAGGCCGAACAGGGCCTAGCTCCTGAGCGAAGGTAACCCAGACCGGGAGCCTACCCCTCAGGGAGGCCTGGCAGGACCTATCCCCCGAATAGGGGGTCTGCAGATTCCAAGGATCCTGCCGAGACTTTAAGAAGGCTGGCTGCTGCTACCTGGGCTGACGGCAGCTGTCTGCTGCTGACGAAGGCCTGGAAATCCAGTTAACACCTGGGGACTCATCCCCAGGGCCAAATGACGGGTCACTGCTGACGTCGACACCAGTGGAGAAAAGCCTCCGAGGCCCACTCGTGGGCCACGGTGTCGGGACTTTCCTGCAAGGAGGCCGGTTAGCGCCTACTACCTGTCCTGAAGTCCTACTGCCCAGACCGTCCAAGCTGGCCACTCAAAGCCAGCTGGCTCCTATGCCCGCACCTGGGGCTGGCTCCATCCCAGAGGCAGCTAGGGACAACCTGCTTCGCCGTGTCCTAGGGCCCCCAGGACGGCGCAGTCTCTTGGGCAGTGCCTACAAACATGGACCTAATCACATTGCCAACAGCAGTGTACTCAGTGGAAGTGCTTAAACAAAGACCCTCTAAAGCGATGGGAGTACAACTTACGTCACCTGCATCGGGGCGGCTGTCTTACTTTCCATGCAGCGGCCAACCTTGATTGCGAGGGCGTCAGCCATTGGCAATGCTCGGGCCTCAGGGGAGCATCCGACCAAACCGTATTGACAGAGGATTATCCGATGTTCAGCTCGACCCGGGCCCTAAAGGAGGTGGAGCAGAGACATAAAGCAAGGGAACAATATCACAGAAATGTGAAATCCACCGGCCGTACCATCCTCCAGGAAAAGCAGATGGCGGCCACCAAGCTCCGAAAGGCGGAAACAGCGGATAAAGTCTAATCGCCACTGGCGAAAAGACGCTTAGTTCCACCCCACGACCACTGGCGAAGTCGCTGTCTCCTGCACCACCTCGTCTGCATTACTTGTGCCCCCAGAACGCAGAGAAGGGGGCGGGCCTTGGCCGGATGACTCTGTAACAGAGGAGGCTGAAACAAGGATGCATAAACAACGCCATGTTCTTAAATAAAAAGACAGGCCAGGGGCGAACATCTTCATTAAAAGGGAACGCCCCCATCCTTGACAAAGCCTAGGCCAAGTGGTCTTCAGCTACTTCCCACTTTTACGCTAGGAAAAAACACAGCTCGCCTCTTACACTACAAGCCCTCGGGCAAGAGCGCGATTCAGTTACCCACATAGTGGGGGAAAACATAGCACGGAGAGGCAGCAGACTCTACTAGCAGAAAGTGAGGTATTCACACACAACCACATAATGTTGCAAAGAAGATCGTTCTTAGCTTACTCACGGGGAGCTGCAGGCCCTGCGAAGATCCAGCGGCGATCCAAATTTCCCCAGAAAAACCTCTCAGGCGAGCGAAGGTATAGGAGTTCTGAAAAACATAGTTTTGAAAATGTTTCACGCTCAGAGAGGGGGACTCACCGATCGCTCCCAGCGGTGCTTCCAGCCAGCCATAAGGCTAGTATCCGCCCGCCATCCTGAGGGGGGCGCTTTCACCAAACAAGCCAGGCGAGCCGGCAGAATCTTACATTTTCTGCTCATCATAGGCCACCGGCCTGATGTAATAGCGCCCGGGGGAAAAACCAGAGGAAGGGAAAAAAGGCAGCGTTCATCTCCGCGCTCCTTGGGGGGGTGGAGTCTGCTGCCTGCGCTGGTTCCGGTTACCAGCCCCGGCTTCCTTCCTCTTCCTGTCGCGGGTGTCCCGCCTCCCCTGCGCCACAGTCCTCCGCGGCGGGGCGCTCGAGAGGCGACGCTGGCTCGCTATTCCCGTCTCCAGCCCTCAGACTGGGACGGGCCGGGGACACCCGACTGCCTGGGCGCGGTCCCGGACCTCAGCGGAATGCATCCCGAATGCCGCCGAGCGCGCCTTCGCCTCTCCGAACTTTCCCACCACCGCCTCTACGGAGGTGCCGAAAAGTTCAGATGGCGAAACCGGGGCATCAGGGAGAAAGGATTTTTTCCTTCTCCCCGATGTCCAAACGGTTTAACCACAGATGTCTCTCCGTGGCCACCCTCGCCGCCATCGGCGCTATCTGTACGGTGGCCCGGAGAGCGAAACCCGCGGTCCGGCGCGACTCGACTACCGCCTCAGGGGGTCCCTCCCCCCTGATCGAGGTCCCTCAGCAGGTCCGCCTGCAACACAGCCTGCAACACAGCTGTGGTGTGCAAAGCCGCTGCAGCGCGACCCACTGACATGTACGCCATGCCATTCAGGCGTTTAGACCGGCAGGGTGGGAGCCACAGTGTCGCCGGCCGCCCAGAGGCGAGATAAACATAACATCTCGTCCACGGGCGGCATCGACACATACCCAGCCAGGCAGTCCCTCGACATCAGCGACATCTAGCTCGCCGATGTCGACAGATGCGGGGCTGAGTATGGTTTCTTCCATCCCCTCGAGATCTGCTGATGGAGATCTGGAAGGAATGGAAGACTCCCAGGAGTTGGGAGGTCATGGGCGGAGAGAAACCGATCGTCCGAACTGTTTGGACGCTCAGCCTTTCTCCTCACGCGCCGCAAAGGCAGCTGCAGTCTACCCGCAGCGCGTTCCATGACTTCCAGCAACTCCCGTACATGGGACAGGATGGTAAGAAAAGCTTCAGCATTTTTAACTGACTCACCCATCCTCTGCTCGAGTGGAAGAGCAGCAGACGAGGAGGAGGAACATAAATCCAGCTCCTTCCTCCGAGGTCCGCCTCTCGCGATCTGGATCGTCCTCAAGAACCATAACTGTCTCCAAGCGACGAGCAAGATCCATCTGGGAAGCGCTTTTGGTATTTAGACGCCGCTCAGCCTCAGCTCGAGCGTGGCCGTTCCCAGATGCTGAAACCTCTCCCCTCGAGAAGAGGTCCCACCGAGAGCGGAGCGTTTCCAGAGGACAACGCTCACAAATACTTTCACAAGAGGTTCGCAAACCTCTCATGCATGCTCTTCTCCCAGACAGTAAACGCAAAGTGTGTGTGTATCCAAAGCGCAAGATACACATTCAAAACACACCTGCAGAAGTGGCGTTCTCAGCACACTTCATTGTTATCCTTCTTGTAGACGTTTCACGTGAAGACAGGCAAAACAGTCCCTGAAGACGAAAAGATACTGTCATGTTGGCAAGGCGCCCTTGATGACATCATAGGCTGTTGTCGGTCAATAGGATTGACGTGATTCAATGTGATTTCAGGCACCAGTCACGCTGGAGGCATTCCCCGTAGCGTCAAAGCTGACGCAGCGCGAGTTCCCTTTCGAAAGGGAACGCATCTCAAACCCGTTGCACACCGTTTCCAGGAAACATGACGTTCAACCGGAAACCGTAGCAAAACGTTGCGCACCGGTTTGAGCTTTGAACATCCCCCTGGTGTCTTCAATATTGAACCTTTTCACAATATTCTAATTTTCTGAGATACTGAATTTGGGATTTTCCTTTGTTGTCAGTTATAATCATCAAAATTAAAAGAAATAAACATTTGAAATATATCAGTCTGTGTGTAATGAATGAATATAATATACAAGTTTCACTTTTTGAACGGAATTAGTGAAATAAATCAACTTTTTGATGATATTCTAATTATATGACCAGCACCTGTATATTTTTTTTTACAAATAGCCTACAAAGCATTATTTAATTATATTTCAGCATAAACATACATCACTAGACAAATAAACATATTATAGCTAACATTTATCATTTATTTATGGCTGAAATGTTGTAATACGTCATCAGTCATCAGTGTCCCAATGTGTAATAAGCCAGGGTCCTTACCGTCCTTACCAGTGCCTGAATTTGTGTACACTATATACTTATCCACGAGTCAAGCTAGGAAGCTAACTGAGACGCAACCCCGGAGTTTAAACAATCAACCGATTTAACCGGAGTGCATTTGGGTTTCAGAAATAAGATTTGTTTTGTGTAGAAGGATATCAGAATATTGTGCATTCTAAAAAATTCACTGTCGTGCTCTATTGGGCTTCATGATTTGCATGAACAGTTAAAAAGCCATAAGTAGTCATTATAAAATCATTATATTCCAGCTACAGGTAATGATTGTTTGCTTGTGGTCCAACAGAGAATGTGCAAGTTTTTATCTTGTTTGGTAAATATATGTGTGTTTGTGAGAGCAAATAGAACACCTTATCTTGAGTTGTCAGGCTTGCAAGCAGCAAAACCTCAACAACAAATCCATGTCCTGCTGGTAGACAGCTTCAAGGACAGCTGAACATGCTAGTCCGGGAGAAATTCACACTTAACGGGTGAATCTCACAAAACCTGTCAAGAACAGGTCAGAAAATAAAAATAAATAAATAAGCCATTCGGTTTTGTTTAAGACAAATACTGCTTTATAACAATTAAGACTTTTTGCATTTTGTGAAAATGCATTATTTTCCTTACAATTAAAACACATTTCCCCTACAATTCTTATAACTGTAAAAAATGTAAATAGCCTATAACAGAGTGAGTTTTATGTTTTTTATTTTTGTTAAATAAAAAACTCACACATACACAAACAAAGGAATTAAAAGAGCCAATAACTGGGCAATTTTTTTAAAAATGTGCCAATCAGCCACTGCAAAACACACACGCACGCACGCACGCACGCACGCACGCACGCACGCACGCACGCACGCACGCACACACACACACACACACACACACACACACACACACACACACACACACACACACACACACACACACACTTCAAAGTCAGAATAAAGTCCTGCTGCAAGATTTGTTGATGCTTCCAAACAAAACATGTTGTACATTGTTTATTTTTATCTGTTTGATACCATTTTGCTTTTATTGAGTTATTGTTAGGTTTATTGTTTATTCTTACCTGTTTGGTACTTTTTTGAGTAATTGATATTTGATGTTTTTTTCTTAGAAATAAATGATTGCTCTTTCTCCTATTTTGTCTTTTCCTTATAGCATGGTCATATTGGTCTGTAAGCATATTTTATAGTCTCACCCAACACAAATGGTTCTTAAAAAATTCTACAATTGTAACTTGTGATAAAATCTAAAACTTAAGAGGTTAAGGTTGTTAAAACATTGGTTTACAGAGTTCAGCATATATGCAGCAATTGAGTTCTATTGCCATCTAGTGGCTATTGATATTTTAGCTTTTTTAATATTTTTATACTATCATATGTCACCAGAGGTCACCAAAGTCACCACATTTATAGGTTTTGGCTCTCTGGACTTACTGGAATTTTTTATATTTTTTTACTGAAGTTAAAGAAATATTAAATATAACACAAAAATAAGCATATTTTACATAAAAATTCATTAATACAAAAAAATTATTTTATCGAAGATGGTGATATAACATTTATTTAAAAAAAAAAAGTGGGATCACACCTGAGACCTTCGTGCCCAAATTTGTCCACAAAGGCGGGATTAAGGGCTGTTATGCAAGGGGGGCTTGGGGGATATGACAACACACACACACGCACTTGTTTGTTTCACTAGATTAGTAAGGACTTTTGAGTGCATAGACTTCCATTGGTTTTATATCAGGTTAATGGTATTTTGCCTAACCGCTACCCCTATTACAGAAACATGCGCAAAACACTAGATTTAAATAAAAACATGTTTTGCTCCTTTTAAATAGTGAGAATCAGCGAAATGTCCTCACTAGTCAGATGTCATAATATTTCCCTAAATATGTGAGGACATTTGGCCCTCATAAATATATAGCAAGAATAGCTAAACCTGTACACAACTACGGTCCAGTCCTGACAACTGTGCTATCATTACTGCACACTCTCTCAGCTTATTTCCCCTGGAAACAGAATAGCTACAGTATAATGACAGACTGAGATCATTCTTCAGACCCGACCTCACCACTGAGACCTGCTGCTCCGCTCAGAAACTTCAGTGTGCGATTTATGGCACTTCTTCATTTCATATTGAGTTGAGTGTTTTGGGAGGGTCATTCAATAATGAAGCTGGCAGCACTGCATCTTAAGCAAACCCAGGGTGTCCCCACAGTGGGTGATCAAATTTCATATCACAGACTAAAGGCTTGTTCACACAAAGAATGATAACTTTAAAAATAACTATATATATTAGCATCCACAACAATACATGATAACATTCTGTTTATTATGTCACGCTGCAGTTTTTGTGCCGCTTTCAATGCTTGAGCACTTTAAAGCAAGATGGATTCTGATTGGCTGTCAATGTTTTGATTATTCATCAGATAGTTTTGAAACAAAAATCTGAAACTGATTCCAGTTCTTGGTGTGAACTGGCCTTTACATTTTTGGGAAATGCAAGCTGTAGGAAAAACCTAGCAGTCAGAACACCCTGAACTCCTTAGTAACGGCCTCAAAATATTTTATCCTGCAACACTTTATCGAGTTTAAGATTCCTTCAGACTTTGGCATGTAACGAAAGTTACGTATACTCTATTGTTAAGTGAAGCAAACAAAAAAAAAAAAAATAAAGGGTAGGACTTGATTTTGTCAATCAGGAATTGTGTGAGTGACAGGTTGACCTTCATGCCAGTAAACACATCAGGAAAGAGAAGTCGCTGACAGAGTAGGAAAAGTTATTTTGATTAAAGATTACAAAAAAAAAAAAAAAATGTGTGCACTGATCAATCATGTAGAGGGAGAGTGGGGCACAACCTAACACAGGGCTAGTTGTAACACACGGTTTAAAACTTTCCAAACATGACGATTTAGAATGACGAATCATTCATCTCAGTAGTTTTTGTGTTTATTTAAAATTAGACAAATCTGATATTATTTTAATGTTATATCTGCTATTTAACAGTTGAGGTAGTTCTTTAAAGCTGATCTAACCAGCAGAAGACACAAGCCGGGTTTAAATCCCAGTTACACATGTGGGGCATGTTGTAACACTGTGTTACAATGAGCCCCAAATAGAACAATGCATTCTTATATACTTTTATGAATTCTATTGAGAAACCATGAGAAAAAAAGTGAATAAACACTAAGAGTCAATGTTCAGAAAGGCTTAATTATTATTATGTTTTGAACTATGCTGTATAGCTGTGTTTTGCGGTGTGTTGCTCATTACATGCATTGTTTTCATTATAAAAAAAGTCATTATTTTAAAAAGTTAATAATTGTATTTTATTGACAAAATATTTTAGTTTGTCTAGGATTTTTTATTGTATTTTATTAGATCAGATAACATTTTAAGCTGTCAAAATATCATCGTGCAACATGCCTTTTGGGGCATGGGGCATTTTGTCACATTTCACTTAGTATACACTTTATTAATGAAACAACACCACATAATTGTCCTAGACATGTGTGAAATTAATGTGGGGGAAAAAATCTCTGAACCCTAGGTGGATTTACACAAACTGAGAAAGTCAAAAAGTATTGTGCCCCACTTGTAAGTGCAATTTTCCAAAACAAAAGTAAGAATTGTCCAAGTGATGGAATATTCAAGCTGTCGGAATCATTTAGCAACCAGCCGGAAGACCCTGGCAGCCAGAACTCTGAATATTTTAACAACATTTTTTCAAGGTTAAGATCCCTTCAGACTTAAAATCTCTCCTGGATAACTGAGAAATCAATAGGCTATGGATCAAGACCGAATACTGTTGTTGCCGCAACACTCTAAACCTCCACAGGGTGGCGCATCTCATTCAGAGCACACCCGAATGCATTAACTGCTGACTGTTGCTGCGTCCCAATTCGCCTACTTATACTACGTCCTAAAAGTATGTACTCTTTTTGTGAAGAAAAAGTACATACTTTTGAGTGTGTAGCAGAAGAGTATGCAAGCTTTGGGACAGATTATTTTGTCATCTTTAACGGACTCTGTTGCTTAGTTACGTGCGTCCTGTCACCGTTTAAACTGCCCTGTCAATCATTGTCACAGTTCAAATCCTCCACATTCAATTTAATTTCCTACCGTATCGGAGAGAAATGTAGTAGCACGTTGATCTGCCAGTCGTGGGTCTTTAATGCAGAGACTCCTCTCATGTGTTTGCAAGTTAATGGCCAAATGTATCATTACAAAAGTTCTCAAAGCTGCTGCAGGTGAAATATAATGTGGCTAACATTGAATAAATATCTTTTTGTCAGGTTAAATACTAATAATTGCTCACTCAAACCCCTTTATCTAATGCTGTGTTCCAGGCAGGTTTTTGAGCCCGTAAATTACAATTTCAAACCACGACTCGCGACTTTGTTGTGTTCCAGGCAAAGTCACGCCAAACTGCCTGAGCGCAATGAATTGTGTGGTAGTTTGATGTAAACGAAGCATGGCGGACCGTACGGGGTGTATGCTCATTTACAATAATTTCTATCGCCAAATGTGCTTACTCCTTGCTTATTTGAGGGAAACGGAGAAGAAAAACAGCGCAGATGGCAAGCAAAGCTGTTATACCTTTAATTTTACGTTATTTGTATATTTGTTTCATAAACACTGCATCCGTAGGGGGCTGCCATTGTTGCTTCGCGGGCTATGTGACGTCAAAACTCGTAACTGGGAGTACATCGATCTAGCACGAGTTCACGGGTGGGAAGTCACGGGTTTGGCTGCCGTTCCAGTGCACTTTCACGGGTAGAAGGTTGGAAAAACACAGGTTACGGGTTGCCTGGAACGCAGCATAATCCTCTCTACTTAACCGTCAGACTCGCATAACCGTCGTGTTTGTAGTTTTTTAACACTTTTTATCGGCATATGTAGTTCTAATCGAATCCTCGTCCATCTCGCAATGGCTTGTGGGCAATATCAGCCGTTAGAGTGTGCATCGATCTGCACTTCGGATTCTGACCGGAAATATTAGACCATCCGGGTGTCTTTGGAATACTCTTTTCAACAAACTACGATTTGGGACGTACTAATTATTTTTTCGGATACTATTTAGTACGAATAGTATGCGAATTGGGACGCAGCGTGTGTGTGTTTTTGTGTTTGCACGTGTGTTGAGTGGCAAATGCATAGTCTTGATGAGATTCTTTGGGCCGTGTTGATGGGTTTATGCCGAGACTGTTGGGAATACAGATTAAAGCCATGCTTTGGGCTCTTGAAGCAGAAAGCCAGGTGTACGTAAGCTGTTTAAATCAAACAGGATCATACTTTGATTCTGGAGAAACATACCTTGTGGGGATCCTTCAGGTTCCTTTAAAGCTGCTCGGCTTGGAGGCAGAAAATATTTGCCTTTTTTCTTATTTGATCCGGAGGCGTATCATGATTGAAGGTTCAGCTGTGGCTTAATCAAACTTCAAAATCAGAGAGGATTTATGTTTTGTTTTTTGTTGATGTTTGAAATTGCATGCTATCTTTGATAAGGCAGATAGTTTGTAGCTATTTATGTTTGTTAAATATCCAATAATCACTGAACTTACAATGAGTTAATTGCGTCCAAGTCAAGCAAAATCCTTCTGGATAAGGTTTATCAATTATATATATTTCATAGCCTATGTATGAAAAGTATTTTTCCTTGTTAATTAATAAAGCATATGCTTATTCTTTTATACTGCCTAGTTTGGATTCAAATAGGCAAATAGTCTATGATTGGATCATTATCGCAGTGATTGTTATGTTTCTAGCATGTTTATATGTTTGGCAATAGTTCTTCTAACCCTAATTGAGTGTGTAGGTTTTCTTAAACAATCATGCAGGAAGACACATCATGGCCAATGGATGACAATGTTAAGATTCATCAGGCTCAGATTGTGAAAGAATGGTTGGGAGGGGGAGCATGAAGAATAATTTTCACACATGCATTGGTACCTCTGAGTCCAGACCTTAAAGGGTTAGTTCACCCAAAAATGAAAATTCAGTCATTAATTACTCACCCTCATGTTGTTCCAAACCGGTAAGACCATTCATCTTCAGAACCAGATAAAGATATTTTTGGTGAAATCCAATGGTTTTGTGTTTACTACATCAACAGCAGGATAAATTGTTGAATAACGTTGTTATTTTTGTTTCGTTTTAACCGAGCGGCAACCTCCCGCAGTTTCTCCTGAAGCCAATACGGAAGTGACTTAAACTGCAATTCATCGACTGGCTGCTAGAGACAAGCTCCAGAAGGGAGCAGAATCTCATTGAGCCCCATGTTAAAATGCCCAACTTTTTCACAGCAGAAATATTTACAGCCTGGTGCAAATTGTGGTTTTGGTGTATTTGGTCTATTTTGCCCTTCATGACAACTGTGAGGGGGGTGATTTTTTTTATAATTCATTTTTTTACATTATATAATGCCTTAAAGTTCTGCATAATTAAGGGCGTGGCCACTTTGAGTGACAGGTGGATAGCCATTTATCTGCTGTCTGTTAGTCAGATACGTTTTAAACATAATACAGTAATAACACTGCAATATTGTGTGTATTGAACAAACCAATCAATACAATTTTAGAAATCATGTGAAAACTATAAAATATATTTAAAAAAATATATAGATGTGAAATATTGCAAAAGCAATTGAACTCCATACAAGTTGAACTTCGCGTTTATTTGATATCAGTACATTAGGACATGATTCCATCCGAGATCTCTACAAACTGTCAACTGTGGAAACCCAACTCAGATGCTCCCTCCTGTGTACGATTTACCCTTATTAGCTGATAATTCTGATTATGTTGAAGATGGACTCATTTCTACCATTGCTCTCCTCTGAAAAAACCTAGCAATCAGGTGTTTTCAATCTCATTTGAAATAAGCAGTGTTGGGGTAACGCATTACAAGTAGCATGCATAATGCAATCAGATTACTTTTTGATGTAAGGAGTAAAGTAACACATTACAAGTGACATGCATTACGTAATCAGATTACTTTTTGATGTAAGGAGTAAAGTAACACATTACAAGTAACATGTATTAATATGTAATCGGATTACTTTTTTGATGTTACAAGTAATGCATCACAACAAGTAACATGCATTACATAACCAGATGTTACGAGTAAAGTAATGCATTACAAGTACCGTGCATTACATAATCAGATTACTTTTTGATGTAGGGAGTAAAGTAATATATTACAAGTAACATTACATAATCAGATTACTTTTTGATGTAAGGAGTAAAGTAATATATTACAAGTAACATGCATTACGTAATCAGATTACATTTTTGATATTACAAGTAAAGTAATGCATCATAAGAAACATGCATTACGTACCAGATGTACGAGTAAAGTAATGCATTACAAGTACCGTGCATTATGTAATCAGATTACTTTTTGATGTAAGGAGTAAAGTAACACATTACAAGTAACATGCATTACACAATCAGATTACATTTTGATGTTATGAGTAAAGTAATGCGTTACAAGTACCGTGCAGCACGTAATCACAAATTACATTACAGTTTAAAATATAAAAAAAAAAAGTTACTGCAGATAAAGTATTTTCAAAAACAATAGTCACAGTTGTAGTATGACATACAACGACTTGCCACTTGCTGGCAATGTATAGGATAATGCACAAGGGTCCACTGTAGAGGTTGATGTGCAACTATATGCCATCAAAACCCATGCATATGCAAGAAAATGCTTTTTGAATAGCTGTCCACTGTAGTGACCTCTATGCATGAAAGGGTTAAGTCATGCTTCTCTAAAAGGAAATGTACTCAACTTTACTTGAACCAAAAGGTTATTTGCAATCATGCCATGCATTTTTTTTTACTCAATATTAATTATCACCTAAATTGACATTGAAGTGACATCATCTAAAAAATAAATAAGTAATTCAGTTTTTTTCCCCCTCAAATATTTCCTTGTAGACACACAGACTGTGGTGTTCACTCTAATTTGGAGTCCAAGTCGATATGTGACTGCAGCGCAAGTGTCAGTCTCAAGTTCTTCTCTGGTTTATCTCCAAGTATGCCATGAAGCTACTGGCATGGCTGCATAAACCTGCCAAAAGAAAATGAGCAACATTAATCAGTAAAGAGCTGGTGCTGTCATTTAGACATTTAAACAAGTATCAAAGTCACCGATTTAGATAGCAAAATATCAATGTATTGAAAAATAACTTAAGCATACTTCAAACCAATGCTGAAGAAATGTGACATTAAGAGCTCTTGGAACATTTGAGACATGAAGATACAGACACTTGATCTCATGAATAACATGTACACATTTACAAGTGTGCCTTAAGACTTTGCAAAATTACATTTCTGTATAGCCAATAGCCTTTTTAATTTTTAAAAGGTGCATCACGAGACAAAAAAAACATCAGATGTGAAGTGCAGTCATGTGGATCTGTGCTTGAGAGGCTGTGTGACTGCAGACAGATTTAATGTAAGGGCTGTTGTGGTCTACAGTTCAGCTCGAGTTCTTTCAGGCGAACATAAACCCCATTGCTCTCTGCGGCTTGTGCTTTTTTCTTCGCCACTTAATAAAATCCCTTCTAAGTCTGACTGGGAAACAATCATTCCAGCCTTCATCCAATCAGCATGTTTCGGCCACATTATTTGCCCTTTGAAGCCGGAGTCCTGAGAACAACAATAGAAACAGACCTCAAGGGTCGCCGCAGCTTGAATGAAGGTTATTTCACCTTTAAAATCATGTTGAATGATAGCATCATAATCAGGGGTTGCGTCCCTACTGAGCTGTCTGTGCATTGTAATTATGATTTATTAATGACATTAAAGAGTCAAAACTACCACATGATTAACGCTATTCTTAGACCTTTGAGAATGAAGAAGTTGATCAAATCGCTCCTAGCAAATAACATCCCATATGGTGCTGCTGTTAATGCTGTGCATCTGGAAAACCTGAGGGAAAAATAGCCTACATCATGTGTGTGTGTGTGTGTGTGTGTGTGTGTGTGTGTGTGTGTAATGTATGTAATGTAATGTTCCCTTTAAAGTTCAGGTGCAAGTCAATTCACCGACTTTTTTCTTTGTTCAATTTGCACACTGAACATGGGTTGGAGCTCTTAATTTTGAACTCTTAAAATCTCCCAGATAAATAATAAATATATAATAATTTAAATGTTTTCTATAGATCATATTACAAGACTATTCTATGCATAACAACAAAAGTAGAAAGTACCATGGTATTACTCTTTTCTCTATTTTATATTTTCACATATGCTGTAGATAAACTATACTAATATATAATTTGGATATTGTTAAAGCTGCATATGTTTCTGATTAGGATTATTTTGAACTTTAAATATGAATCTATATTTAAAATAATAAAAAGCAGGGTAGATGATTTGTTCCAGAAACATTTTATGCTGGTCTCTTCATATCCTGATAGCAATCACTAAGTTGAGTGGTCTAAATGTATTTATATGTATGTACACTGACCAGGCATAACGTTATGACCACTGACAGGTGACGTGAATAGCACTGATTATCTCTTCATCACGGCACCTGTTAGTGGATGGGATATATTAGGCACAAAGTGAACCTTTTGTCCTCAAAGTTGATGTGTTAGAAGCAGGAAAAAAAAAGCATAAGGATTTGAGCAAGTTTGACAAGGGCCAAAAAACAGCAGCTCTTGTGAGGTGTTCCCGGTCTGCAGTGGTCAATATCTATCAAAAGTGGTCCAAGGAAGGAACAGTGGTAAACAGTGGCGACAGGGTCATGGGCGGCCAAGGCTCATTGATGCACGTGGGGAGCGAAGGCTTGGCTGTGTGGTCCGATTAAACAGACGAGGTACTGCAGCTCAACTTGCTCAAGAAGTTACTGCTGGTTCTGATAGAAAGTTGTCAGAATACACAGTGCATCGCAGACCAGTCAGGGTGCCCATGCTGACCCCTGTCCACCACCGAAAACGGCAACAGTGGGCACGTGAGCATTAGAACTGGACCACGGAGCAATGGAAGAAGGTGGCCTAGTTTTTTCTTTTACATCACGTGGATGGCCTGGTATGTGTGCATCGCTTACCTGGGGAACACATGGCACCAGGATACGCTATGGGAAGAAGGCAAATTCCCCAGATCTCAATCCAATAGAGCAGTGGTTCTCAAACTTTTTATACCAAGTACCAACTCAGAAAATATTTGGCTCTCCAAGTACTACCAAGTCCACCATAATGACCAACATTAAAATACAGTAGCATAGTAGGCCTAACTATTCAGCTACATCTCTGCACAGTTAAAAAACGAGGCAGTTTATTCCTAATATGAATATTTATTGTTGTCAGCCACTTTAACATTGTAAATACACAGTTTGTACATTAACACTAAAATATAAAATAATGAAATAATAATTAAATTAAAATGTGTTGTAAAGTTAAATTAAAACTGTGCTGTACTTAAATATAAAAAAACTTTACTCTAATAAAGATGAAATTAAAATGTATTGTTTTATCATTAATTTATATTTAAAAGTTCCTGTAAAGTTAAAATGAAATATTTGTTCTGAGTGTGTCACACCACAGAAAAATGTGTTATTAAAAGTGTGTCAAATTTAAATGATAAAAAAAAAACACGTGCTGAAACCACGCCCACTAGCAGGAAAGCTGCAGTAAGCACACAAAACAACTGGGCAGTGACACGTACCGCAACAATGGCACCAGATGTTGGCGGGACGGGCGGATGAAGTCCTGTGTCTAGGGTTGCCACCTTCAGTGTGGTAAAATAAGAGACACCCATTCACGAAAAAACAATTGCCAAAAGGACAGAAATAAGGAATACATCATGAAATTATTATTTCAACATTGACAACTTGACAGCTCAACAATAAACCATAAGAAAACATGAGATCAAGTATGTGAACTATGTGAATTCTGTCATCATTTACGCGCCCTCATGATGTTCCAAACCCTGTTCCAAACCTGTATGAGGTTCTTTGTTCTGCTGAACACAAAAGAAGATATTTTGAAGAAAGTTTGTAACCAGGCTGCTTTGGGGGCACCATTGACTTCCATAGTAATCTTCCTATGTGTTCAACATAACAAATACATTTATACATGTTTGGAACAACTTGAGGGTGAGTAAATGATGACAGAATTTTCATTTTTGGGTGAACTGTCCCTTTAAGCAGTCATTCTGAACCAGTAATCAAATTTTTGAATTTCAATTATTATTATTTTTTTAATTAATTTACTTAAATTATGACTATATTATCATGTAATTATTTGTCCCATTTTAATCAAAATATTTTTTTACATTTCATAAACTTTATATGACAGGATTATTTATTATGTATGATTAATATAGCCTAGCTAAATTATAAATTAATAATAATATTTATTAGGCTATAATCTACTAATTAACCTGTCTAAAAAATAATAATTCTGTCTGCCAAGCTCTGATAATTTATGGAATATTATATTAATATATTATCCATTAAAAAAAACTAGAGGCCTATACCTTTAGAAGCACGGATGTGTCTGTCACATAGACCGGTCTGTCACCGCTGCTGCTTTAAGTCTGAGCAACTGAAATGCTTCTCATAAAGTGTGCAGTTGGCCTGAGGTTCATCATGAGTTACTGGACAGACCCATTGATACCTTTTTGATATTCAGCTCTATATCTGGAGATCCTCTTGCATTCAAAACGGTGGACGCGACGCAAGCTCGACATGTTTTTAAAAAACCGCGCAAGTTTACAGGCACACTGGCACAGCATGTTCTCGAGACTCCGCCGCTATGGCAACAAAGCCGCTAAAATGCAATCACGCACAAATGAGCTCCTGTACTACTTATTGTGAAATTGATTTCTTTATATTTGCTATCAGTATTCTCCACACTGCAAAATCCGTATGTGTTTATTGAACTATGTGTGGACCTATGTAAAATACGGGACATTAATGAAAAATCCTCTCCGAAAATTGCCTACCCTACCTTTAATAACTAATGAAAATATCCAAGGTCATTTCAATTTGATATTTTATGATAAATTATTATAAATGTTTTATAATGTTTTCTCCCTTGTCCATAATACAGTAGACTATTCAATACACATTACATCAACAAAAAAAAGAGGAAATCACCATGGCATTACTACAGCATTACCATGTATTTTTGGACATTTGCCGTTTTATTGCCATGTTTTTATGTTTTGAATGATGCTGGAAACAAATCAGTTTCATCAATATTATGCAAACAAACCAAGAGTAATGAATCAATTAATTAAACAGACAGTATGAACTGATTTGCAGAAATGAATCAAACTTACCAACACTGATGTGATGTCATCTTTGCTTCTTAAAAGTGTAGTGTCTCATTTCCATGGCCCTAGTGTCAGGAAACGGTACCGCCAAAATATTGTTTCCAAAAAATTCCCTGTGTGTGCCATTGGACAAACAGTTCCAAACTCTTGCTGGGTCTGGCACTTTTAATAGCAGCAGCTAGTCCAATGAAACAATCTTTAATAAAATGGACAAATAAGAAGTGCATTAAATAATTTGTTATCATTAGGGAATATAATCTTATGATCTTTTACAAGCAAAATCATTGCAAATACTGTCATGGACATTTATAACTCAGTACAGACAGATCAACATGGTTCTTACAGTTAATGGTGTCTTGCTGCTGAACACATCCAACACGCATTGAAACATGTGTCACGCACAGCACCCATGCCTCATCAGTTGGGCATTCAGACTTCCAAATGTTCCAGCCTCCAGCACTCGGTTAGGCCAGGAGCCAATTTAACATTGATAATTGGAAATTTGAGCCTGGCATGAACAGCGGTCAGTGACAAGTTTACTACAGTGATAAAAATAGACTGAAAAAATCTGACACTCACAATGAGCCAACAGAATGGCTGTGTTTGACCAGCACTGCTGATGATCCACACCATCTGCTCATCCTTGGGTTTGATCATAAGATGAGGGGGAGAACCACACAAAATCTGGTTAATAGCTCTGTCATTTCTTCAGATGAGATTGCATGGAGAGCAAATAGAGACTATTCTAATGGGTATCATTCACCCCAAAATAAATATTGTGTCATTTTTCACTCACCCTCATGTGGTTCCATCTAGATTTTCTTCAAACACAAAAAGCAGATTTTCAGCAGAATGTTTCACCACAAAATAGTGGTGTCGCAATATACCACTATTGGCGATAGCCGTGATATTCAAAGCACGAAATATCGACATTGTGTTAATTTAGGGTGTGGCAATATACCGGAATTTGCGATAACCACAATATTTAAAATTAATAGGACTTTTATGATAACATGACACGTAAATACTCCAGTGTCCAGGGTCCGACTGGAACTTTTTTTTTTTTTCTCCCTCCCTATTACACATTGTTGCAGCCATAAAAATAGTTCAGCATTGTTTTTAATGTCAAGGTATATTTTATTTCGTTTCTTTATTAAGTTAATTTAGAAAAAAAAGTTTGGAGCAATTTTTATTTGTTAAATTAGAGTTTTTGTTTTTTAAAGTAGGCTTAACGACCAAGCGGCCAGCGGCCAACAGTGAGTTAACCACATGTTTGATCAATTTATCCTCTCAAATCAATACTTGATTGTCTTGCCTATAATAAAATCTATAGATATAAAACACTTCAAGCTTATCACAATGTTAGTTTAAATGTTTACTATCACCACCACATTAAAAACGCATTTTTGACAAACTGAATGCTGCTCGCAATGGCGCTCACAAACGAAACGGGCTATAACCAATCTAAACTAATAAACAAAATAAAAAAAACATGCAGGTTATCTTACCTTACACCTCTCCGCAAAATGAATATAAATTTGATCTTCAATTACCACGCTATAGGCTAAACAAATTTAGCCTGGTCCTACCAGACTCTCGTACATTTCATTTGTACATAGAGTCTGGCCACTCTCCATTGACAAGCGTTTACTTCCTTGAAGGCGTGTACTCTGTTGAAGTTTAAAACTATTGGATCTGCCACGAACCACTTTGGATCTGCCATAACCAATCTCTAACGTTTGGTCGTGACGTATGTCATGCGCCATTCGCCTCTGTTTCTCACATGGAAGTCCGTAAAAATGAATGTGCAGCCACCTCAGTCATAAAACCTTGTGCATTAAGAATGTGAATTATTCACGGTGGAGGGGAGAGTTTTGTGATCGGAAACGCGCTGCTCATGTGGTCCATTAAATGATTGTATACTGTAAATAAAATATCATATGCTTGGTATGATAAGAATAAATGCTGCCGTAAATAATGGCCCAATTAAAATGTTTACGTGCTTTTCTTCCTTTTATTTTTTGAGCGTGATGAAATATATTGCTTTTGAAAATACTTGCCAGCATTTAAAGAAATATAAGTCTAGAAATGCATCCAAATTACAGCGAAGCGCAACCGTACAGTGCTCTGCAGTGGTCAAAAAGGATATAAACAGTGAATCTTGAAGTGATATATTCTTGAAAACTCAGAGATGTGGATTTGGACAGCAATTAAATCACCACACGACCTTGGTGTTTGTCAAAAGCAGTAGGTAATTTTGCTGGGGATTTTACGTGGGTGGTGGGAGACGGACGGCGATAAAATCACTGACTAGCCCCTGTAAATGATGACAATACCTTCCGACCGCACGAGAAACAATTACTGGGGCTTCAGCCTGCCACAACGGAATGAATGGCTTCACTCGCATCTTTTCTCCACCGCTATTACTGAACTACAACTCAAACTAGCGCACAACATCAACGTCATCATTCTCAGTCACTCTGTTCGCTGATTGGTCAGGTAAAAATGTGTTCGGAGAAAACCTAAGACTATACCGCAGTCCCAGACGGAGAACTGAAGGACAATTTAAATTGAGTGGAAGTATGTAGGAGGGCGGAGCCAGGCTAATACAAATTCAGTTCACGTAAACGAAAGCAAAAGATTCAAGCTGCATTTATTTATCATCAGCTCATTTCAAGATCAACGGCTGCAATAGGAGAAAGAGTGACCTAAGCACTGGTAAGTGTCAGGGATTCTGAAACTTAGGACCCAGATGCAGGGTGAACAATGAAGACTTTATTAACACGACTCTAGACAGGGCACAACAAGGAAGTGACAAGGTGTGAGTTCAAACAGCAGGGCAGGGGACAGACACCACGATGACAGGCAGGGAGGACGACCACTGAGACCAGTCCAGGGAGACCATGAGCTTGCGGATGGCTTTGGAAGCAACACCAGGCAGGGCGATGGTGGGAAAACCCGGACAGGAACGCCAGGAACCTGAGACTTGATGTCCTCTCCCAGAATCAGCTCCAGTCTTGACTGCCCGGGATAAAGCGACAGTGGCCAAGGGAGACTCAGGACACAGGGCAGGAACCAACACAAGACACACACACACGACAAGACAACAAAAGATAAACAAGAGCGAAAAATAAAACCTAAGAATAGGGAAACTGCAACTAAGTATCAGAAATCTAAAAAGGAAAACAAAAGAGATATAATAAACTATAACAAACAAGAGGAGCTAGATAAATACTAGAAATGAAAGACTGGAACTAGAATCAAAGAAAAGTAAAAAACCAAACAGCAACTATGCAGGAAACTAGAGAAAGAAAAATAAGATCACTAAACTAGAGAAAACAAAACCAAAGCTAGAGAAAACCAAAAAGTAAGGCTAGGGAAAACAAAGCTAATAACTATAACTATGGCAAGAGTAACAGCAATCACAAGGACAAGATAAGCCAGACAACGAATGCACACAAACGCAACGAACCAGCAAGGACATGAGGGAAAGTAGCACAATATAAAGGGACCAGAGCACATGAGGATCAGGTGAGCACAATTAGTGAAACAAGGACTAGACAATGACTAAACAAGGGGGCGTGGTAAAGGGAAACAAGGAGGCAGGACGAGGGGAACACACAAACAAAGACACAGCCATGTGCTCAAGCACAAGACAAACAAAGAAACACTAAACAAGGACAAAACAGACAAGACTGTCAGGGCAGGATCCTGACAGTACCCTCCCCCCAACGGACGCCTCCTGGCGTCCACACTGGGCAAAGGAAAAAGAGGTGGTAACAATTGGGAGGGTGGGCGGGGAACAAAACTGGGAGTACCAGGGCAGACAGGAAACCCGGGGGGCAGAACTGGGGAGGAAAATAATCCAGGAGAGTAGTTAGGGACTGACCAGGGAGGTGCTGACTTCGGGAACCCATAAGGACCAGGTAAAAGGGAGGGTGGGATGGGTAGGGACAAAACTACGGGTCCTCCTGGGAACATGGGTTTGCTCTAATGGGTGGGGTTTGAAAGTGACCTTGGTGTCAGAAACAGTCTTAGGGAAAAGTTCTTGATTGGGGACAGATTTAGGGAAGAACTCAGGGACCATGACTGCATTGGCACGGAAGGTGGATCCTTGGGGAACAGACTCAGGAAACAACTTAACATTCCTCAAGACTTCAGGGACAGACACGGGACTTGACTCGGGAGCGCCCTCCTGGGCTGCACTGGCGAGTTCGGGGACTGGCTCATGTGCGCCCTCCTGGGCAGCACTGGCGTGCTCGGGGACTGGCTCGTGTGCGCCCTCCTGGGCAGCACTGGCGTGCTCGGGGACTGGCTCGCGAGCGCCCTCCTGGGCAGCACTGGCGTGCTCGGGGACAGGCTCGCGAGCGCCCTCCTGGGCAGCACTGGCGTGCACGGGGACCGGCTCGCGAGCGCCCTCCTGGGCAGCACTGGCGTGCACGGGGACCGGCTCGTGAGCGCCCTCCTGGGCAGCACTGGCGTGCACGGGGACCGGCTCGTGAGCGCCCTCCTGGGCAGCACTGGCGTGCACGGGGACCGGCTCGTGAGCGCCCTCCTGGGCAGCACTGGCGTGCACGGGAACCGGCTCGTGAGCGCCCTCCTGGGCAGCACTGGCGTGCACGGGGACCGGCTCGTGAGCGCCCTCCTGGGCAGCACTGGCGTGCTCGTGGGCTGGAGCCCGCACTGGACTGTGCACTGGGATGACTGCAGGAGCGCACTCGACCGGCTCTGGGATGACTGCAGTGGGTTCTGGGATGACTGCAGTAGAGCGCTTGGCGGGTTCTGGGATGACTGCAGTAGAGCGCTTGGCGGGTTCTGGGATGACTGCAGTAGAGCGCTTGGCGGGTTCTGGGATGACTGCAGTAGAGCGCTTGGCATGCTCACTGGGCTCAGGAATGGCTGGAGCCGACACTGGACTGGGCTCAGGAACTGGAGCTGGAGGCGACACTGGACTGGGCTCAGGGGCTGGAGCTGGAGCCGACACTGGACTTGGCACAGGGGCTGGAGCTGGAGCCGACACTGGACTTGGCACAGGGGCTGGAGCTGGAGCCGACACTGGACTTGGCACAGGGGCTGGAGCTGGAGCCGACACTGGACTTGGCACAGGGGCTGGAGCTGGAGCCGACACTGGACTTGGCACAGGGGCTGGAGCTGGAGCCGACACTGGACTTGGCACAGGGGCTGGAGCTGGAGCCGACACTGGACTTGGCACAGGGGCTGGAGCTGGAGCCGACACTGGACTTGGCACAGGGGCTGGAGCTGGAGCCGACACTGGACTTGGCACAGGGGCTGGAGCTGGAGCCGACACTGGACTTGGCACAGGGGCTGGAGCTGGAGCCGACACTGGACTTGGCACAGGGGCTGGAGCTGGAGCCGACACTGGACTTGGCACAGGGGCTGGAGCTGGAGCCGACACTGGACTTGGCACAGGGGCTGGAGCTGGAGCCGACACTGGACTTGGCACAGGGGCTGGAGCTGGAGCCGACACTGGACTTGGCACAGGGGCTGGAGCTGGAGCCGACACTGGACTTGGCACAGGGGCTGGAGCTGGAGCCGACACTGGACTGGGCACAGGGGCTGGAGCTGGAGCCGACACTGGACTGGGCACAGGGGCTGGAGCTGGAGCCGACACTGGACTGGGCACAGGGGCTGGAGCTGACAGATTCAGGCCCTCCTGGACCAACAGGTTAGGGGCCTCTAGAAGGGCATCTGACTTGCCAACATTAGCCTTCCTTTTCCTCCGCTTCTGAGGGCATGACAATCTGTACTCGACGGACTCTGGACTGGCAGGAGCGGACTCTGGACTGGCAGGAGCTGACTCGACTGGCTCTGGACTGGCAGGAGCTGACGCGACTGGCTCTGGACTGGCAGGAGCTGACTTGACTGGCTCTGGACTGGCAGGAGCTGACTCCGGAATGACCGTAGCAAACTTGATGGGCTCAGGATGTACCACAGCACACTCTACGGGCTCTGAACTGGCAGGAACGGCTGGAACTGTCTTGGTGGAAACAGAGACTGATGCAGCTGTCCGAGCCACCCTTCTCCTTCTCAACCTTCGTTTCTCAGTAGGATTAAACAGAGGTTCAATGGCTTGACTCGATGAAGGAGGAAGAGTGAGGTCATCACTACAGACAGGCTCTGATGGTGTCAGGATCTGCCAATCCCCGCGATGATGCAGGTAATTGGAGAAGTTCCAGAAGTCCAGGACCCGAAGTTGTTCCATTTCCCACTGTGGTAGAGGGTCATCCAGACAGATGTTAAAAGCATCCTTGAGGGCTGCATCATCGTACTCAAGGCCCTTAGCCATAGTCCAGAAGAACTGGGCAAAGGACCGCACCTCCCGGCCCTGTTGGCGAAGAGATGCCACTCCCCGCTGAAGCGCCACCCTCTCCTGAGCAGTTGCTGGAGGAACAATACGGAAGCTCATCCTGCTGGGTCCAAACTGGCTGGTTCGTTCTGTCAGGGATTCTGAAACTTAGGACCCAGATGCAGGGTGAACAATGAAGACTTTATTAACACGACTCTAGACAGGGCACAACAAGGAAGTGACAAGGTGTGAGTTCAAACAGCAGGGCAGGGGACAGACACCACGATGACAGGCAGGGAGGACGACCACTGAGACCAGTCCAGGGAGACCATGAGCTTGCGGATGGCTTTGGAAGCAACACCAGGCAGGGCGATGGTGGGAAAACCCGGACAGGAACGCCAGGAACCTGAGACTTGATGTCCTCTCCCAGAATCAGCTCCAGTCTTGACTGCCCGGGATAAAGCGACAGTGGCCAAGGGAGACTCAGGACACAGGGCAGGAACCAACACAAGACACACACACACGACAAGACAACAAAAGATAAACAAGAGCGAAAAATAAAACCTAAGAATAGGGAAACTGCAACTAAGTATCAGAAATCTAAAAAGGAAAACAAAAGAGATATAATAAACTATAACAAACAAGAGGAGCTAGATAAATACTAGAAATGAAAGACTGGAACTAGAATCAAAGAAAAGTAAAAAACCAAACAGCAACTATGCAGGAAACTAGAGAAAGAAAAATAAGATCACTAAACTAGAGAAAACAAAACCAAAGCTAGAGAAAACCAAAAAGTAAGGCTAGGGAAAACAAAGCTAATAACTATAACTATGGCAAGAGTAACAGCAATCACAAGGACAAGATAAGCCAGACAACGAATGCACACAAACGCAACGAACCAGCAAGGACATGAGGGAAAGTAGCACAATATAAAGGGACCAGAGCACATGAGGATCAGGTGAGCACAATTAGTGAAACAAGGACTAGACAATGACTAAACAAGGGGGCGTGGTAAAGGGAAACAAGGAGGCAGGACGAGGGGAACACACAAACAAAGACACAGCCATGTGCTCAAGCACAAGACAAACAAAGAAACACTAAACAAGGACAAAACAGACAAGACTGTCAGGGCAGGATCCTGACAGTACCCTCCCCCCAACGGACGCCTCCTGGCGTCCACACTGGGCAAAGGAAAAAGAGGTGGTAACAATTGGGAGGGTGGGCGGGGAACAAAACTGGGAGTACCAGGGCAGACAGGAAACCCGGGGGGCAGAACTGGGGAGGAAAATAATCCAGGAGAGTAGTTAGGGACTGACCAGGGAGGTGCTGACTTCGGGAACCCATAAGGACCAGGTAAAAGGGAGGGTGGGATGGGTAGGGACAAAACTACGGGTCCTCCTGGGAACATGGGTTTGCTCTAATGGGTGGGGTTTGAAAGTGACCTTGGTGTCAGAAACAGTCTTAGGGAAAAGTTCTTGATTGGGGACAGATTTAGGGAAGAACTCAGGGACCATGACTGCATTGGCACGGAAGGTGGATCCTTGGGGAACAGACTCAGGAAACAACTTAACATTCCTCAAGACTTCAGGGACAGACACGGGACTTGACTCGGGAGCGCCCTCCTGGGCTGCACTGGCGAGTTCGGGGACTGGCTCATGTGCGCCCTCCTGGGCAGCACTGGCGTGCTCGGGGACTGGCTCGTGTGCGCCCTCCTGGGCAGCACTGGCGTGCTCGGGGACTGGCTCGCGAGCGCCCTCCTGGGCAGCACTGGCGTGCTCGGGGACAGGCTCGCGAGCGCCCTCCTGGGCAGCACTGGCGTGCACGGGGACCGGCTCGCGAGCGCCCTCCTGGGCAGCACTGGCGTGCACGGGGACCGGCTCGTGAGCGCCCTCCTGGGCAGCACTGGCGTGCACGGGGACCGGCTCGTGAGCGCCCTCCTGGGCAGCACTGGCGTGCACGGGGACCGGCTCGTGAGCGCCCTCCTGGGCAGCACTGGCGTGCACGGGAACCGGCTCGTGAGCGCCCTCCTGGGCAGCACTGGCGTGCACGGGGACCGGCTCGTGAGCGCCCTCCTGGGCAGCACTGGCGTGCTCGTGGGCTGGAGCCCGCACTGGACTGTGCACTGGGATGACTGCAGGAGCGCACTCGACCGGCTCTGGGATGACTGCAGTGGGTTCTGGGATGACTGCAGTAGAGCGCTTGGCGGGTTCTGGGATGACTGCAGTAGAGCGCTTGGCGGGTTCTGGGATGACTGCAGTAGAGCGCTTGGCGGGTTCTGGGATGACTGCAGTAGAGCGCTTGGCATGCTCACTGGGCTCAGGAATGGCTGGAGCCGACACTGGACTGGGCTCAGGAACTGGAGCTGGAGGCGACACTGGACTGGGCTCAGGGGCTGGAGCTGGAGCCGACACTGGACTTGGCACAGGGGCTGGAGCTGGAGCCGACACTGGACTTGGCACAGGGGCTGGAGCTGGAGCCGACACTGGACTTGGCACAGGGGCTGGAGCTGGAGCCGACACTGGACTTGGCACAGGGGCTGGAGCTGGAGCCGACACTGGACTTGGCACAGGGGCTGGAGCTGGAGCCGACACTGGACTTGGCACAGGGGCTGGAGCTGGAGCCGACACTGGACTTGGCACAGGGGCTGGAGCTGGAGCCGACACTGGACTTGGCACAGGGGCTGGAGCTGGAGCCGACACTGGACTTGGCACAGGGGCTGGAGCTGGAGCCGACACTGGACTTGGCACAGGGGCTGGAGCTGGAGCCGACACTGGACTTGGCACAGGGGCTGGAGCTGGAGCCGACACTGGACTTGGCACAGGGGCTGGAGCTGGAGCCGACACTGGACTTGGCACAGGGGCTGGAGCTGGAGCCGACACTGGACTTGGCACAGGGGCTGGAGCTGGAGCCGACACTGGACTTGGCACAGGGGCTGGAGCTGGAGCCGACACTGGACTTGGCACAGGGGCTGGAGCTGGAGCCGACACTGGACTTGGCACAGGGGCTGGAGCTGGAGCCGACACTGGACTTGGCACAGGGGCTGGAGCTGGAGCCGACACTGGACTGGGCACAGGGGCTGGAGCTGGAGCCGACACTGGACTGGGCACAGGGGCTGGAGCTGGAGCCGACACTGGACTGGGCACAGGGGCTGGAGCTGACAGATTCAGGCCCTCCTGGACCAACAGGTTAGGGGCCTCTAGAAGGGCATCTGACTTGCCAACATTAGCCTTCCTTTTCCTCCGCTTCTGAGGGCATGACAATCTGTACTCGACGGACTCTGGACTGGCAGGAGCGGACTCTGGACTGGCAGGAGCTGACTCGACTGGCTCTGGACTGGCAGGAGCTGACGCGACTGGCTCTGGACTGGCAGGAGCTGACTCGACTGGCTCTGGACTGGCAGGAGCTGACTCCGGAATGACCGTAGCAAACTTGATGGGCTCAGGATGTACCACAGCACACTCTACGGGCTCTGAACTGGCAGGAACGGCTGGAACTGTCTTGGTGGAAACAGAGACTGATGCAGCTGTCCGAGCCACCCTTCTCCTTCTCAACCTTCGTTTCTCAGTAGGATTAAACAGAGGTTCAATGGCTTGACTCGATGAAGGAGGAAGATTGAGGTCATCACTACAGACAGGCTCTGATGGTGTCAGGATCTGCCAATCCCCGCGATGATGCAGGTAATTGGAGAAGTTCCAGAAGTCCAGGACCCGAAGTTGTTCCATTTCCCACTGTGGTAGAGGGTCATCCAGACAGATGTTAAAAGCATCCTTGAGGGCTGCATCATCGTACTCAAGGCCCTTAGCCATAGTCCAGAAGAACTGGGCAAAGGACCGCACCTCCCGGCCCTGTTGGCGAAGAGATGCCACTCCCCGCTGAAGCGCCACCCTCTCCTGAGCAGTTGCTGGAGGAACAATACGGAAGCTCATCCTGCTGGGTCCAAACTGGCTGGTTCGTTCTGTCAGGGATTCTGAAACTTAGGACCCAGATGCAGGGTGAACAATGAAGACTTTATTAACACGACTCTAGACAGGGCACAACAAGGAAGTGACAAGGTGTGAGTTCAAACAGCAGGGCAGGGGACAGACACCACGATGACAGGCAGGGAGGACGACCACTGAGACCAGTCCAGGGAGACCATGAGCTTGCGGATGGCTTTGGAAGCAACACCAGGCAGGGCGATGGTGGGAAAACCCGGACAGGAACGCCAGGAACCTGAGACTTGATGTCCTCTCCCAGAATCAGCTCCAGTCTTGACTGCCCGGGATAAAGCGACAGTGGCCAAGGGAGACTCAGGACACAGGGCAGGAACCAACACAAGACACACACACACGACAAGACAACAAAAGATAAACAAGAGCGAAAAATAAAACCTAAGAATAGGGAAACTGCAACTAAGTATCAGAAATCTAAAAAGGAAAACAAAAGAGATATAATAAACTATAACAAACAAGAGGAGCTAGATAAATACTAGAAATGAAAGACTGGAACTAGAATCAAAGAAAAGTAAAAAACCAAACAGCAACTATGCAGGAAACTAGAGAAAGAAAAATAAGATCACTAAACTAGAGAAAACAAAACCAAAGCTAGAGAAAACCAAAAAGTAAGGCTAGGGAAAACAAAGCTAATAACTATAACTATGGCAAGAGTAACAGCAATCACAAGGACAAGATAAGCCAGACAACGAATGCACACAAACGCAACGAACCAGCAAGGACATGAGGGAAAGTAGCACAATATAAAGGGACCAGAGCACATGAGGATCAGGTGAGCACAATTAGTGAAACAAGGACTAGACAATGACTAAACAAGGGGGCGTGGTAAAGGGAAACAAGGAGGCAGGACGAGGGGAACACACAAACAAAGACACAGCCATGTGCTCAAGCACAAGACAAACAAAGAAACACTAAACAAGGACAAAACAGACAAGACTGTCAGGGCAGGATCCTGACAGTAAGAGCATTTAGTCTCATTAGTTTTAATGAAGATTATTGTGTTTTTGAGCATCTGAGACTTAGGCTACTTTCAGTTTCATTGGCGGCCGTTTGCGTGTTGGCTCAATGCTTTAGTGATAGGATAATCATTCGCGGTGATGCGTGTTATAGTAGCGCCGACAATGCCATATATAGCCTATAACACACTCACGCGTTTATTTTTAACAATTTGCCAGGAGTAAAATGTTTATATGTGGTATAAACAACCAGATGCATACACACTTGTCCAGTTTCGTCGGAAATGCGTCCCAGATCACCTTGATTTGTTTGAGTGATCGGATTTAAATCTGCCTCGAAAGAATCTTGTAAGACATTTACTCCTGATCTCTTCACAATATTATAGACACTGTATCTGATCAGAGAAAACAAATTAAATGAACAGATGTAAAAAGGCCGTAACTCTTGCAGCTGCGCTGAAGGAACGCTTGCTGCTACTGCTGCTGGCGCGGACTCAACACCAGTCAAAGCCAGTCTGACGGTCGCGGTAGCATGGGGTCGTGTTGTTTCCACCAGTGCAGCACATCTCACAGTTTCTTTTAATTAATCAATGTCTATTTACATAGGCTAATGTATTTGTATTTGCAATCTAGTCATGGCCAATCCTGTTCGTAGCATTTATGTTAATATTTATTCACCATACTGTTGAACTTGACAGTATTTTCTCTCTTGTTATTTCATAGAGAGCTTTAAAGAAGATGCATGTGCCCTGTGTTTATCAGTATCCAATTATGTTCGTTGCAACTTGAGTCCTCCTTCCATCCACCTCACGACAGGTATTTCTATAAAATATGATTTTTTTGAAAGTTGTAAATAAAACATTATTGGAATATGTTTTACAAGAAAATACTATTTCAGTCTGTCTACTTCAAAATTTCACAGTGAATTAAGTGTGTCACAATTATGTTCTGTCCTGTCTGCACCTGTTCTCGATAGTCCCTGACAGTGTTGTGCAAGTTACTTCCAAACTGTAATACATTATAGATTACTTGTTACTGTTATTTAAAAGTATTTCTTTACCTTACAATATTACTCTCAGAATTGTAATGGGTTACATTACTCCTGTATTACTTTTGAGTTACTTTCACCAAAATAACTACAGTTACTACAGAAGTAGAATTTAACATTCTAAAATGACTAAATTTAGGCTACTACAGAGTGTTGTACATCCAGTAGAAGGCGATATGATGTAGCATAATGACTGTGGGTTATCCAGGCTACTAACAATATAGCATAATTGGCAAAGTGAAGGCTCAAGACAGTGCAAGAAAGGATGACAGACAGAATCACAAACGATCCAAGTCTGTTAAAAGTATGGTAGAGGTAAAGTGATTATCTGGAAATATCTGGGAATAGCTTGGGTCTATTTATATTAGACGCAACAGAACTGTATGTAAACTCTAATGCCATGACAAGATGCACATTTGTTCTTTTCTTATTGTTGTCATTATTTTATTCTCTTTGAATTCAAGAGGTTCACAACACAAAACCGTCATGAACAAAGTGCAAGAGATTTTTTTTTTAAATTGCTAGAGCTATTCAGCGACATTGATAGTTCTTTCTGTTTTAGACAAATGTTGCATTTGACTGCATTTGCCTTTGACTATTAGCCTACATTCTTCTTGTCCTTTTCTCTGACAAACTTGAAGTAATGCGCATACGTCCATCTTGCGAATGTACAGTCGTCTTCAGCCATCTTCATCCATTAAGCCTTGTTTATACTTTCGTTTGGCTACCGTCATCGTTTTATCAGTCCATTGCAGAGCCAGGAGCGGAAATTTACTTAATAGATCTATGGTCTGGGGATCCATCTCCTACCCAAGTCCCCACCCCCTGGATCTCTCTGGATCTGTCTATGCCTCTGCTGGCATCTAGCTCCTCGGCTCTTCCACCGGCTACACCTCGGGCCTCCAGGGCCACATCGCCACCTCAGCCTGTCAACCCGTCGCCTTCACCTCGACTCATTGCTCCCTCGTCAACGTGCGTGTGTGCCTGGTGTGTGCCTGGAGACTCCACTGGGCTCCTTCGCAACTCCAGGTCGGCCTTCGGCAGTCATAGGCCAGCTTCTGCCACGGACCTCCGGTAGTGTCTACACCCCTGACGTTGGCTCCTCTCTTCCTCTGACCTCCTCGGTTGCCCCGTTCAGACCGATCCCCATCACCGCCTCAGTCCTGCGAGAAAGCGGCTTAGCCCTAGGCTTCCAGAACTTCGAAGTTGCCACAGGCCGCCACCCGCTAAACTCTGTTGGTTCCTCCCTTCACCACGGTTCTGCCTCCGCTGATCGGACCCTGGGTTCCATCCAACCTGTCAGCCAAGTCTCCACCCTGGTTCCTCCCACCTTCAGCTCCATGGTCTGCAACTCCACCGACTCCTCCTCATCACTATCTGTCACCAGCTCAACGCCCTCCAAAGAAGACTCCACCTCATTGCTTCCTCCTGAACTTGGTGTCCAACTCCATGGTCTGCAACTCCACCGACTCCTCCTCACAAACTGTAATTGCTGACAGGAAGATGCCACATTCGGTAAGACAAACGCAATGATCATAATTATTATCTGTAAGAAAGGTATCAACACAATAAAAACCAGTAGCATAATACAGATCTGTATAACAAGCAGGTTACAGAATTGTCCTGTCCTCTCAGACAGTCAATATTGTGCTCGTAGCGCGCACTCTTCAATTTGTACGCGCAAACGCGGATCTTACTTGTTTATAAATAAAGCGCAAAATAAACTACGAGCATGCAATAATGCATGTTAATTAGTAAGTCAGGAAATTTACAAAAAGTGCCAGTAAATTAAACTTAGTTTGCTGCGAATGATTTACATGCAGGTTTATGATGTTGTTCATTCATCCTCAGGATCAGTAGCCTATTCATACTGTATGTTTCATTAATATTGTTAATCTTAATATTGTGTACTATTTACCATGGTAACTCTTGTTTCCTTAACCCAAAAATGCCATTTTATTTTTACTTTGGTCTCTCATACCAACTTACAACTAATTATTGTATTAACAAAATCTCGTTTGGGACTGCTACCTTATTCTTTTTATTCATCATCAGTGGCATATTCTTAATTTTTTTGTGTAGGCTATCTTACAGTTCCCTTTCGAAAGGGAACTCTCGCTGCGTCTAGCTGCCGCTATAGCGACGCAGCGTTCGTTCCCTGTTCTCAGGGAACAGAGGTTACATACGTAACCTTAGAACGTTCCCTTTCGAAAGGGAACTCTCGCTGCGTCTAGCTGACGCTATGGGGAACGCCTCCAGCGTCACAGGTGTCTGAAGCTACTATCGAATCACGTCAATCCTATTGACCGACGACAACCCATGACGTCATCACTATGCGACCCGGAAGTATATAAGGGCGCTGTGCCAACACATACACATCTTTCTCGTCTTCAGGGACTGTCTGTAAAGCGGTAAATTCTACGGATCCTGGTAAAAGACTTTGTACATTATGAAACGCACTGAGAAGAGGCAGAACTGCTTCAGGAAGTGTGCCGACCCGTGTCAGAGATTTCTGACACCGGAAGACACACACACTCTGTGTGTTTTCTGCTTGGGAGAAGAGCATGCACAAGCAGTTCTTGAGGGTTCTGCTTGTGCAAATTGTGAGAGGTTTCCGCTGCGAACTCTCCGCTCTCGTTTGGCCCTCTTCTCGAGGGAAGGGGGCGCTTCATCTGGCGCAACCGATGTGGGTTCCACTCCCGCTGAGGCGGAGCGGCTACGCACATCGTGGGGCTCCCAGATGGAGCTCGCCGATCGTCTGGAGAGAGGCGTTGTTCTCTCAGACGATCCAGCGGCTGACGAGAGTGAGCTGCAGGTCGACGTGGAGAATGGCAGTTCTCCGCGAAGCTCTGCAGCGAGTGCTCTTCTGGACGGGCAGGAGATGGCTGAGGAGGGTGGTAACAACAACCAGGATCAGCCTGGATCCTCTCAGCCACCCTGTCCCGCGTACGCTGAGCTGCTGGACACTGTGGAGCGCGCCGCGGGCAGGCTGAGGCTGCCTTGGCGGCGCGCTAGGGGAGAGATCGCGCGTGGTAGACTCGACGATCGGTTTCTCCCCGGCCACAGCCCAGTACCTCAGGCGAGCCTTCCATTCCTCCCGGACCTCCATGATGAGGTCCGGGCGGCATGGAGGAACCCGTACTCCGCCCGCATCCACCGGCATCAGCGAGCTAGTTTCGCTGATGTCGAGGGGATGGCGGAGCACGGGTATGTGTCGATGCCCCCCATGGACGAGACGTTCGCGAACTATCTCGTCTCAGGGCGTGCATCGACACTGAGAGCTCCAACTCTGCCATCCCGACCGCTGAGGGCGACTGCGCGGTTGAATGGCAGAGCGTACGCGGCAGCAGGTCAGGCTGGTGCGACCCTGCACACGATGGCTGTGTTGCAGGCGTACCAGGCGGATCTGCTGGAAGACCTCGACCAGGGGGCGGGGCTGTCCCCTGAGGCGGTGGCTGAGTTGCGCCGCACCACAGACCTGGCTCTCCGGGCCACTAAACAAACCGCTGCCGCGATCGGGCGGTCGATGGCGGCGATGGTGGCCACGGAGAGGCACCTGTGGTTGAGCTTGGCTGACATCGGGGAGAAAGAAAAGAGCTTTCTCCTCGATTCACCAGTTTCGCCCTCTGAACTTTTTGGCACCTCCGTAGAGGCGGTGGTTGGGAAGTTCAGAGAGGCGAAGGCGCGCTCAGCCGCATTCAAAAACTGTATACCGCTGAGGTCTGCGTCCGCACCCAGGCAGGCGGGACCTGGTCCATCGCGGCTCGAGGGCCGTAGAATGGACCAGAGAGTGAGCGTCTCTTCCCGTGCCCCTCCTCCGTTGAGGAGTAGGACACAGAGGAGACGCCAGTCCCGCAGGAAAAGGGATCTTAGGGAGGTGATCCAGGACAAGCGCTCCCGGCGTTGGTAATGGGTCACCTCCTTTGAGGGGATTTCAATCCTACCCTCTCCCTTTTCCTTTTTAAAGAATGCAACATTTTAACATTCTATGTCTTTTAAATCCCAGGCGCTTCTTACATCAGGCCTGAGGCGGGCCTATGATGATTAGAACAGTGGTTCTGACGGCCCGCCGTAGCTTGGTTAGTGAGAGCGCCACTTTCAGGCATGCAAGGGCGGTAGAACATCGCGGTGATAGCTGCTTGGTGAGTCTTCGCTCTACGTGCCGCAGGTGAGAGTGGTAATTTTTTGTGTTGAAACACTAAAGAATGTGCTTCTTACAGAGACACCATTCCCTGTTGCAGTACGGGATTTTTCTGAGACGGAGCTAACTGAAGTTTTCCCCCTGTAGGTGGCTTATGTCAGCATCAGGTGCTGCTTGAGTATGTGTTGGCCTTCCCTTCTGCGATTGAGTTATCGCGGGGCTGGCCACCGCTCATGGTATCATAGTTTTGTATTAAGGCCTCCTCTCAGTGTGAGAGTGGTGTTTAGGCCGCCGATCTTTTCTATTTAAATGTTTGCGGGATACTAAGCGGTAGCACACCCTTCTGGGAGAATGGAGTGTTGTCTTTCTACCGCTTAGGGTTTTTTACTATATGCCTTCGGTAAGCCACCGCAGGTTAGAATAGTTTGTCTCCTTCAGAGTGTTTGTTAGAGACTGATGCCGGAGCTTCAGTTAGGCATTTGGCTTAGGCTATGTGGATGAGGGAGCTGCATTGCTGAGGCACTGTCACCTCTGGTCGTCACTTCGTGATTCTGAGCCTTCTTGTACCATCCCTGTGGTAGCCTCCTCTCACTTGAGAGTCGTTTTTGTCAAAGCAATAATAGTATTAGTCAGCCAGTGGATCTAACTGTCAAGGGTTTCATAGCAGTCAGTTAAACTTGCTACCAGGTGGTAGGCCTCACCAGGCCTCCTTGGAGGCGAGTTCCTGAGTTGGATACTCGGGGAGCTAGCATTGCTTGCTATCAGGTAGTAGGCCCCTTCAGGCCTCCTTGAGGGCGAGAGCCGAAAATAAGGCGTGAATTTGATATGGCTAGCCTGATGGCTATCAAGCGGTAGGCCTCATCAGGCCTCCGTGGAGACGAGCCCCTAGGGTCTTTTTTGTTACTCTCACATTGTGCAATGTGTTTGATATCAGTTGGCAGGCCTTTGAAGCTAGGCCTCGCTGGAGGAGCGCTCTGAGTCTCAGTCGCTTGACAGCTAGCACGGCTGAGGTAGTGCTAGCAGGTGGTAGGCCTCACTAGGCCTCCCTAGTAGGCTTGCTCTCAGATAGAAGGCCTCTTTAGGCCTCTCTTTTGAGGGTGAGCTTCCGGTAGAAGTTCCCGGGCAGCTAGCATGGCTTGCTATCTAGGTAGGCCTCACCAGGCCTCCTGGGAAGGCAAGTATCGATGCAGGGCATCGTGAAAAATAGCCCGGCTGGCTTTCAGGGTATAGGCTACAATAAGCCTCCCTGATGGTCGGCTGTTAGGTGGAAGGCCTCAGTCAGGCCTCCCGGGAGGCAAGTACCGATGTGTGGGCATCGGGAGTATTTTAGCCTGGCAGGCTACTTAGGTGGTAGGCCTTATCAGGCCTCCCTGAAGGCAGAAGAACCAGCCTAGCTGGCTATCAGGGTGTAAAGAGCCATTACGCTCCCCTGAGGGTCGGCTGCCAAGTAGGCCTCTATAGGCCTCTTGATCAGGCATATTATCAGTTGGAAGGCCTCGCTAAAAAAGCAGGCCTCACTGGAGGAAGTACCGATAATCACATCGGGACAACTGGCCTGCCGGCTAGCAGGTTGCAGGCCTCATCAGGCCTCCCTGAAGGCCTGTTGTAGTGGAAACAGGCTAAAATGGGTGGAAGGCTTTACAAAAGCTTCCCTGAAAAGGAGTTCCCAGGTCATGGTCACTAGATCAGTAGTATATATTGCTATCTGACAGTAGGCCTGTACCGGGCTTATCCCAGAGGCCGGTAGTAGGCCTTATTAGGCCTCCCTAAGGCGTTCTTGGGGCCCACTCACTTGAGAAACAGTTAGGAACGAAAAACAAACATGTAGTAGGCCTCTCCAGGCCTCCCTAAAGGCTGGCTATCAGGTTGTAGGCCTCAATAGGCCTCCCTTGAGGGCGAGTTCCTGAGTCAGGATGCTCGGCTAGCCTGCGTAGCTTGACTGTCAGGTAGCAGGCCTTCATTTGGCCTCCTTGAGAAAACAAGTTCAGTTTTCCAGCCTTGACAGACAGCTTCAACTGTTATCAGGTGGCCCACGGGACCTCCCTAGATGTAACCTCAGCAGTAAGCATGCTTCGCTGGCAGGTGGTAGGCCTCTTTAGGCCTCCCTGAAGGTGAGCTCGAACGCTCTATAAGTTGGCATATATTGCTGTCAGGTAGTAGGCCTCTCTAGGCCTCCCTGAAGGTGAGCTTGAACGCTCTGTAAGTTGCCAGCATGGCGTGCTGTTAGGTAGTAGGCCTTTATAGGCCTCCCTGGGGGATAAACCTTTTATCAGGTAGTAGGCCCACCGGGCCTCCTTGAAGGCGAAGTTCCCGAGGTAGGCACTTCTTGGTTACCAGTTCTCTGTCTTAGAACTGGTCATAGTTGGCCTACAGCTGGAGGTTACCCGCCAGGCAGGCTCAGCTGCTCCCCTCACTGAGGGTCGTCTATGAGCACACAGCCGCCTGAGCCTGGTCAGACGGTTGTAGGCCTCTCGTGAGGCCTCCCTGTTAGATCAGTCCGTAGGCCTTTCCGGCCTCCTTATTGCTTTGAAACACAAGCACCTGATAGATCCTTGATTGAGCAGGCAGACTCCCCTCGCTAGCAAGGGTTGTAAAGCGCTATGCTGAGTATTGCTCTCTTGGATAACCCGTCTCTGAGTTCCGGGCTGAGTAGGACTGCCAGTTTTTCAGTCCCTTAGTTTGGATGCCTCCTGGGCACCATCCAGAGGCTCTGTCTCTGAACAGACAGGGTTGGCTAAACCGAAGTGTCCATAACTCTTAGGGCACCAGGTCAGGCCTCCCTGGTGGCATTCGGGAGAACTTGTTTCCCGAGTAGTGACTGGCCAGGGTTCCTTCGGGTCCCCTAGCCACATTCCCTTAAAGTGACCCCTTCTGTTGAAGTAGTGGTCTCGGGCCTTTGAGCAGTCTGGATAAGAACCTCACGCAGTTGCGTTAAGGTTCCGTTTAGATGTATAGCTTGGGCTATGACCGTAGGGAATGCTGTCGCTGACAGCCCAGTGTGACCTGAGGGAGTGGCTCAGGTTTTTTCAGTTGAATTTACTTGTGTTGACAGTGGTCACTGCCACTAGGCAGACACTCCCCTCAGCATGGCGGCGTTGGTATATCGTTCCCCATAGCGTCAGCTAGACGCAGCGAGAGTTCCCTTTCGAAAGGGAACGTTCTAAGGTTACGTATGTAACCTCTGTTCCCTGAGAACAGGGAACGAACGCTGCGTCGCTTTGCCATGCTTCAGGGCCTATCTGCCATACAGTCCCTTCAGACGAGAAGATGTGTATGTGTTGGCACAGCGCCCTTATATACTTCCGGGTCGCATAGTGATGACGTCATGGGTTGTCGTCGGTCAATAGGATTGACGTGATTCGATAGTAGCTTCAGACACCTGTGACGCTGGAGGCGTTCCCCATAGTGTCAGCTAGACGCAGCGAGAGTTCCCTTTCGAAAGGGAACGTTCTAAGGTTACGTATGTAACCTCTGTTCCCTGAGAACAGGGAACGAACGCTGCGTCGCTATAGCGGCAGCTAGACGCAGCGTTCGTTCCCTGTTCTCAGGGAACAGAGGTTACATACGTAACCTTAGAACGGTTTCTTCAATTGCTAACAAGCATTGTTCAATACTGAAACCACATTTTCAAAACTCTTCATACAATCTGCATTTCCAAGATTAATTTTGGCCAAACAGTTAATCTAACCCCCAAAACTCACTCAGACCAACAAAACACTTCATACATGTCTCAAAATAAGCTCGTTCCACCAATCACTGGCAACAAATTCTCCTTCAGAAAACATGCATGTCACTCATAACACACTGACCTAAAAAAAAACAGCAAATCGAACGAGGAGAAGCAGAGTTGGGAGAAAGAAAAACTATGTTAAAATCCCGAAAAGGATGTGGAATTTACCAGTATACGTTAAATAGGGAAGCCAGGGACCGGTATATGGACAAAAGTGGAACTATTAACGGTTTGGATCCATATAAATGTGTAGTTCACAAATGGATGGGTTCAGGAACTGCAGATAATGAAGCCTATGTAACCTTTTACCTTGAAGCATTCCAACTGCACTGCACCGTTCTGTGTTCTCAGGTTGCACTACTTGCAAAAAAACACTGAAAAACATCTGATTGTGTGACACTTCTTGCTTTTGCACATTATACTGTTATTGCTTCTTGTTTATTAAACACATGCATTTAATTTAAGTATATTTATTGTGAAGATTGTGGGTATGGATGCAACAGACACTTATGGCTGTATTTAATGCACATTTATTTCAGCACAACACTAGGGCTCATGTTTGTCAGAGCACAACATACAGACACAATCTTATCGAGGAATGTCATGTCTTCATCCTTGCTTGGTAACACCATGTGAACCTGTACTTTATCTGACAAAATAGTGTACTTGTTGAGGACGGTTCCAATCACCCTTTCCACATGAATTCGGAGGTGGGCATTTTTTCTTGTGCTCTCCACATATCTTGCATCCACCTGACAGCGTCCTTTTGTGAAAGCCGACGACTCTTTGTTACCTCGGATACTTGGTCTCCGTGGTTGCGCCTCCAAGCAGGAAAGCGGTGGAAAGTTAATCCATTTTCGACCTTTGCGAAACCATGGCGATTATGTGTTGCGCTGTTACACCCCACAATGCAGCAACGGTTTACCATGGTTGAAATAATAACGGCAAATTAATCAAATTAAGACACACGACTGAGAGGGAGTACGTCTATAAACAGTGCGCAGTAGTCCGAGTAGCAGTAAAAGGAGGCCATCAACATGGCCGCCACGCCAAGTAATGACGTCACGACGCCCAAGCCCTGTTGACTAAACGGTGACGCGCGAGTGCAGTGGTATCAATAAATAGTTAAATTGCCTTTTATTCTCGCGTGTCCTTTTATGTTGTTTGCGACCTTCCCAACGAGCACTTTGAAAGCGGGGATCGTAACAGTAATGCATACAGTGCATTCTTGTATTTTGTATGTATTGGTGTGTGTGGTGTTGTTATGACAACGGCGTGGGGTGTGTTGATGGTTAGTGAAGGCCCTGACTAAAACCCCACGGTACGCTACTGGTCACCAGTAAATACTATTTTTGATCGTATTCGGTGTTCCTCATGGTCCTTCATCGGCTAAATGTGACAATGTGTTACTTGCCATTTCTTCATATTTTGAAAATGGTTTCAAAGTTTTTAGTTAACAATAGTTCCCTTTCGAGAGTACTCTCGTATTGCGTTTAGCTTAAACGCTAGGGCATATTTCCTTTCCTCGAGATTTTGAAGCAAATTTTTATCCTAAAAATACCATGTAAAACGCAGTGCAGCTGCACAGCTCTCAGCAGGAAGCAGCTGCATGCTGATTGGCTGTGCCGCTGCAACTGCAGGAACCTATGGCGAGGTCCCTCTAATAATCAGGTCCCTCTAATATTCCCGCCACAAGGGGCAGCAGAATTTGCATAGCCAAGGGCATAAAAGACCCTGTCTTGCCAGGTTCGTCAGATTATTTCTTCTTCAGCGACTCACCTCGCCGAGCTCTGGTTTGAAGCCCGCCTACCAGCGGAACTCCCTGCAGCCCTGAGGACGGCGGATTCCAACCTGGTCTCTGCCTTCAGCCGCCTGCTGTTCCAGCTGCGCCATCCGGCGTTAAAATATCCTTTATACTGTGTCTAAGTGTGTGTGTGTGTGTGCGCGTTGCCGTACAACGCCACTTCTAAGAGCTTACTAGCTCTGCCCTCTCTTCTCTCGCGTCTGCCGCGTTTGTTAAGCGCCGCGGACATTATGCTTCTGCCGCACTAAATAGCGGCACGGACATACGGAGCTCTCCTCTTCTCTCGCTTTCTTCGTGCTGATAAGCGCCGCGGACAGAGATGTTATACCCCCGCCGCGCTAATGGCGCCGCGGACATACAGAGCTCCCCTCTTCTCTCGCTTCCGCTGCGCTGATAAGCGCCGCGGACAGAGAATGTTATACCCCCACTGCGGAGCTCTCCTCTCTTCACTCTTCCTCCTTTCTCGCTCCAGCCGCTCTGAAAATGGCCGCGGACAGAGAATGTTATACTTCCGCCGAACTGATAAGCGCCGTGGACAGAAGACGAGTGAACTCAAGCCTAAGCTCTCCTCACTCTTCCTCCTTTCTACTCTTCTTCTTCTCTCGCTCCCGCCGCTCTGATAATGGCCGCGGACAGAGAATGCTAGAGTACACGAGCGAACTCAGGCTGCTGGATATATCGAGAACGCACTTACGTCACAGCCGTTCTCGCTGCAGTGCGCACTTGCTGCCAAGGGAGTTATAAAACTGCCTTATAGCAGCGCACGCGCTCTCTCCACAGCACGCGTTCGCTGACTAGAGCGCGTCCTACGTCATAACACGCGCTCTCCGTCTAGGGCATAACGGTGTCGTAAAATGGCGGCCAAGCCTGCGCCTTTTTTCAGTATATCACTTCTCCCAGTTCCCTCTATTCAGGCGGCTGGAGTGGTTCAACACTGTAGGTAATGTGTCCACTACATAGTGTGCACTCCTGCATAAGCACTGTTAATTCAGTGCCACAAAACCACTCAATAAACCTGATATTCTCCCAGTTCCCTTGGTTCAGGTGACTGGAGATGTAAATATTGAAATTAACTAGCCTGTGGTCAAACATGCTCGGTTGCACACTAACGCTGTTATGCGTTTACCTCTGTGAACTCGCTCGCCGGCGTACACGTGAGTACTCTAATGTAAGTGGCGCCCACTACACAGTGCGCGCCACCACACATTATTTACAATGAATCAGAGCTTTTTCTAGTGGCCAGACAGACCCGCGCCTGCAGAGTACGCGCTATCCATGACTGCCAGAGCCCTGCCGCTGAGTGTGCACGTGGACTAATCTTCCACTTTACAGTAACACTATCCTACACAGTGTTACGAGTTCATCTGTAGGCAGTGTGCCAACATCAAAGTTGTACCCCTACACTCAAGCACTTCCCTATGTTCCTCAGCTCCCTGCACCCAGGCGGCTGGAAACATTATTCCCACAGTCGACGAGCCCGTAAATAAACGCGCTCGCCTGTACACAAGCACAATCTCCTTGGTAAGCGCCACTTCCACGGCGACCCAAATGAAGAGCGCGCCGCCATTCAGTGCACGCAGCCTCTCACAGTGCCACTAGCACAATGCAACCGGGCTAACAGGTCCCTGTTACTCAGTGACCCGCCCCACAAATTAATTCAACCCCTGGCTTCACAAGCCGAGGCCTGGCAGGCTATTTCCGGTATTTCGACATGGGTGTTGAACATAATAAAGGAAGTTAACTCGCTACTGTTCGCTCGCAGACCGCCGTGCTTTCGCACCGTGGTAGAGACAACGGTGAGAAGCGACATGAGTCCCGTGCTTCGAACCGAAATATCAAAACTGTTAATAAAGGGAGCGGTGGAAACTGTGCACCCGTCACAGAGCGAGTCAGGCTTTTACAGTCGCTACTTCCTTGTACAAAAAAAAGGGCGGTGGTCTCAGGCCATTCTAGATCTCAGACATCTGAAGAAGGCCCTTATGAAGCGCCCGTTCGAAATGTTGAAAATGAAACAAATCCTCGCGCACATTCACCCGGGAGATTGGTTTTTCAATGTGGATCTAGAGGATGCCTATTTCCACATACAAATAGCCCCCCATCAAAGGCCATTCTTGAGATTCGCCTTCGAGGGGAAAGTTTACCAATACAGGGTGCTACCCTTTGGTCTATCTCTGGCTCCCAGCACATTTACGAAGTGCATGGAAGCGGCGCTAACCCCGCTGAGGCTTCAGGGAATGAGAATTCTCGATGACTGGCTCATAATAGCTCAGTCAGAGATACAGTTATTCAACCACAGATCTTGGCTTCTCAACCATTTGAAATGCTTGGGCCTCAGAATCAATGTGGCAAAGAGCTCATTGTCTCCCACACAGAACGTTTCGTTTCTGGGAACAGTGTTAGACTCACTGCAGATGAATGCGTGACTGACGTCACAGCGCGCGCTCTCTGTTCAGAACCAAACGGTTTCCCTCAGGTCCGGTGCATACACTCCTCTCAAACACTTTCAAAGGATGTTGGGTCTCATGGCCATAGCGGCGCCAGTCCTCAGACTAGGTCTGTTACACATGCGCCCCCTACAGCACTGGCTGAATCGCCGCGTTCCAGCTCACGCATGGCTCTCGGGCCGATTAAAAATCAAGGTAGACCACAGCTGTGTGTTGACTCTGGCTCCTTGGAAAAATCCTGTCTGGTATCAGACGGGTGTGAGTTTGGGCACTGTTACGAAGTGGAAAGTTATCTCGACAGATGCATCCAACCTAGGTTGGGGAGCCCTTCACAAGGGCAGGCCAGTCTGGGCAAAGTGTCCCCAGCGGAGTGGTCTCTTCACCCACAAACGATTCAGACAATTGGGGCATGTTTGGAGAGGCAAAAGTGGATATTTTTGCCTCTGAAGACAATGCTCAATGCCTTATATATTTTTCCAAACACAAGGACGCGTTGGCCCACGAATGGCCCAACCTTCCTCTTTATGCTTTTCCCCCAATCTCAATGTTACCTCAGGTTATAGAGAGGATCAGGGAGAGCAAATGCGCTGTGCTTTTAATAGCCCCGCTTTGGAGAAATCAACCATGGTTCTCACTGCTAAGTCGGATGTCAGATACAGCCCCGTGGCCAATACCGCTGAGGAGAGACCTCCTCATGCAGGCGAAACGGCAGATCTGGCATCCCCGTCGTGATCTATGGGTGCTTCATGTCTGGCCCAACAACGGGTACATGAGAACCTCTCTGAAAGTGTATTAAACACTATTTCTGAAGCTAGAGCCCCCGCGACCAGGCGACTCTATTCAGGCAAATGGTCAGTCTTTTCGAACTAGAGTAAACCATGAAGCTTGACCCCACATAATTGTGAAGTGTCAGAAGTGCTAATTTTTTACAAGAGCTACTGGACGCGGGTCGTTCCCCCTCCATGCTCAAAGTTTATGTGGCTGCTATAGCAGCGTACCACATTCAAGTGAATGGACTGTAACTGGGGAAGAACGATCTTATCGTGCGCTTCCTCAAAGGGGCTAGAAGGCTTCACCCACCTCGCCCCCCTTCAGTCCCTATATGGGACCTGTCCACGGTCCTGGATGCTATGAAAGGCTCAAGATTCCAGCCTCTGCATTCGGTGAGCTTAAAGCTCCTATCACCCAAGACCGTTTTTCTGCTAGCGATCGCATCAGTTAAAGGGTAACTAAACCCCTGCTCAGAGCTTAACTCCACCCACTGGCAATTTTCAAAAAATGCTGGAAAAGTGGGCAGAGCCCGGCGGACACAGAGGGGACGAACCGAGGGCGGGGCTGAGCGGAGGGCGTGCACCTGAGACCCGCAGTGATGGGTTGATTGACAGCTGTCAGACTCGCGAGTCGCAAAGAGGGAGAATGACTGGAGTGACGCCAGCTTTGCAACAGAGCGGTCATTCTCCTACCTTCACCTGAAGTGGAGGAGGGTGGATTTTCTGTATCAGACACAAACCCGGAGCCTTATCAATGCGAGCCGCTGCTCAAACTGCGTTAACTCCCGATGCCGACGATGCTAGTGAAGCAGCCGCGCAAGAGAACTGACCTAATCTATCTGCGTCCACGGCAACCACTTGTGTCAGGGTTTGAAAGCGCGTCGCCTGTATGAAAATTATCTGTACACATGACGCGCGGCAATAATATCGCAAGAAAAGCCTGACGTGTAGTGACAACTGCATTATTTAACCGTATTTTCTTCAATACAATGTTAAAGCAAGTGTCAAGTGAGTTTCATTCATAATGTTTCCACTTCATGTAACATGACAGTTCATACTGGAGTGAAGCCGTTCTCGTCATGTGATTGGGGGAAACATTTCTGAGGGCGTGGTGAGGTCGTGTTAGGGGCGCGGATAGTGAGCCGTTGGAGGTACCATCCTACGTCACGATGTACCGCAACGTCCAATAGGAAAATTCAACTGCAGTAGCCACCGTTCAACCTTAAGAGGGCAGCACTTTGGCGGTTTTACACCATATTTTATAGAATTAAAACACTTTATACTCAAATGTCAAAACATTTACTCGAATCAATGAACAGCATTAATAAAGCCCCAGTATTACAGATCATTAACTAAAAAAAGTTGGTTTAGGGTTTAGTTACCCTTTAAGCGAGTGGGTGATCTGCACGCGCTCTCAGTGAGTGCCTCTTGTCTGGAATTTGGGCCAAACGACTCTAAGTCGTCCTCAAACCAAGACATGGATATGTACCTAAAGTGCTTTCAACTCCGTTCAGAGCACAGGTTATTTCACTTTCAGCACTCTCATCATCGTTAGATGAGGAAGATGCTAATTTGCTCTGTCCTGTCAGAGCGCTGAGAATATACATAGAGCGTTTCGCTGCTTACAGGCAAACTGAACAGCTCTTTGTGTGCTTTGGTGGCCGCACACGCGGGTGCGCGGTTACAAAGCAGACCTTGTCACGATGGGTAGTGGATGCTGTCTCTCTGGCTTATGAGTCCAAAGATCTCAGCTGCCCTACAGGCATCAAAGCCCATTCTACTAGAGGCATGGCCCCGTCGTGGGCTTGGTCTACTGGCATTTCAATAAATTATATCTGTGCGGCGGCAGGCTGGGCCTCCCCGTCCACTTTTATCAGGTTTTATAATTTGGAATGTCCCTGCCTTACAGGCTGGGCTTCTCACTGTGTAATACATATTAACCCCTTAAGGCCCGACAGTCTGGTCTGGGTTAAGTATTGTATATAAGTCATAAGCACATTCCTTACATGACTCGAATTGCGGCTCCTCCCTCCTCACTACCCTCGACAGTGGACAGGTCAAGGGTTATGTGGGAATCCCGCCAGTTGAGCGGGCCGTCGCGATGCAACTGTGTCCGGCAATCACCTCCAGCTGGCGCGGTGACCCACGTCTCACGTCCCGGGCCTGTAAGTTCTCTTCCAACCTAGTTGCGAAGGCTTACAGGTCCTGCGGACAGGCCGCGTCCGTTTTGCATGCCATGAGTTTGCTCCAGGTGCACCAGGCCCAGGCGCTCATAGACATGCACGAGGGTAGACCTGACCCAGAGCTCCTCCGGGCGATGAAAGTCACCGCCCGTTCCCTCGGTCAGGCGATGTCCACCTTAGTGATACAAGAGCGACATCTCTGGCTTAACCTGGCCAACATGAGGGAGACCGACAAGTACCGGTTCCTGGACTCTCTCATCTCGTCGGCCGGCTTATTTGGCGATGCAGTCGAGAGCTTCGCCCAACAGTTCTCGGCCGCCCAGAAGCAGACAGAGGCCATCAAGCACATCCTGCCCCGGCGGCCAGCTGCTGCTCCCACTCCGCCGCAGCTCCAACGCCTGCCCGTCGCCGAGGACGGCCACCCGCCGCCTCCGCTCCCGCCCCAGCCCAGCAGCAGCCTACACCTCGCCGTGGGCGTGGAGCCAGCCGCGGGAAGGCCGTCCAGCCCGCTCAGGCCGCTGCCAAGCCAGGTGGCAAGCTCCGTCGTAAGCGACCCTGAGACGGGCCACCCAGAGATGGAGGAAACTGCTCTGCAGGAGATGGTTGCAGCATCACTCCTTACCGCAGAGGAGGGCCGGGGGAGAATCTTTTTTTCTGTTTGTTCTGTTCTGGCACTGGCCCCAGTGCCAATGGTACCCAAATTTTCAATAAAATTTCCAATATCTTTGGGTGCCAAGAGAGCGCGCCTGTCAGTGTTCGACGCTTCCATGCCTTGTCACTCTCAGACGCCTCTCTGTTCGCCTCAACTACCTTGACGACTGGCTGATCCTTGCCCAGTCGCGAGGGCAGTTGTGCGAACACAGGGACATGGTGCTCAGACACCTCAGCCAGTTGGGACTTCAGGTCAACTGGGAGAAGAGCAAACTCTGCCCCACGCAGAGGATCTCTTTTCTCGGGATGGAGCTGGACTCGGTCGCCCAGACCTCACTGAGGAGCGCGTCCAGTCAGTGTTGAACTGCTTGAATTCATTCAAATGCAGGACAGCGGTACCACTGAAACATTTTCAGAGGCTCCTGGGGCATATGCCATCTGCAGCGGCGGTAACGCCGCTCGGATTGCTTCATTTGAGACCGCTTCAACGCTGGCTACATGATCGAGTCCCGAGATGTGCGTGGCACAGCGGATTCCTCCATGTCTAAGTGACGCAGAGATGCCGCCAGACCTTCAGCCCAGTGGTCGGACCCTTCATTTCTACGGGCAGGAGTGCCTCTAGAACAAGTGTCCAGGCATGCTGTTGTCTCCACGGATGCCTCATCCACCGGCTGGGGTGCCACGTACAACGGGCTTGCAGTGTCGGATCTGTGGACGGGGCCCCAACTGCAATGGCATATCAATTGCCTGGAGTTGTTAGCAGTTCTTCTTGCACTCAGCCGCCTCAAGGGGCCGCTCAGAGGCAAGCACGTTCTGGTCCGTACGGACAGCACTGCAGCCGCTGCGTACATCAACAAACAGGGTGGTCTACGCTCCCGTCCCATGTCACAACTCGCCCGCCATCTCCTCTTGTGGAGTCAGAAGCATCTGAGGTCGCTTTGTGCCACTCACATTCCGGGCCTGCTCAATCGTGCAGCCGACGAGCGCTCACATCAGAAGATGCTTCCCGGAGAGTGGACACTCCACCCCCAGGTGGTCCAGCTGATCTGGAGTCGCTTCGGGTCCGCACAGGTAGACCTGTTTGCCGCCTCGGACACAACCCACTGCCAGTTGGTTTATTCCCTGACCAAGGGGATGGATGCTCTGGCACACAGCTGGCCCCGGCACCTACGCAAAAATGCTTTTCCCCTAGTGAGCCTTCTTGCACAGTTCCTTCAGGGAGGACGAGGAGCAGGTCCTGGTGGTGGCTCCCTATTGGCCCAACCGGACTTGGTTCCCGGAACTGATGCTCCTCGTGACAGAACCTCCTTGGCCCATTCCTCTGAGGAAGGACCTCCTGACTCAGAGACAGGGCACCCTCTGGCACCCGCGTCCAGACCTCTGGAGACTCCATGTCTGGTCCCTGGACGGGATGCGGAGGTTCTAGGTGGCCTGCCACAGAACGTGGTAGACACCATCTCCGCCACTAGAGCTCCCTCTACGAGACGGCTCTACGCGTTGAAGTGGAACCTGTTCGTCGGCTGGTGCTCTTCTCGCCGAGAAGACCCCCGAAGGTGTACGATCAGCTCGGTGCTTTCCTTTCTACAGAGCGGGTTGGAGCGAAGGCTGTCTCCCTCCACCCTCAAGGTATATGTTGCCGCTATTGCCGCTAATCATGACTTAGTAGATGGAAAGTCCTTAGGTAAGCAATACCTGATCGTCAGGTTCCTGAAGGGGGTGAGGAGACTAAATCCGCCTCGCCCTCCCTCTCTACCCTCTTGGGACTCTTGCTTACCGCACTGCAGAGGGTGCCCTTTGAGTCTTTGCTGTCAGCTGAGTTAAAAGTCCTGTCACTAAAGACAGTACTCCTGACTGCATTGGCCTCTATCAAGAGGGTAGGGGACCTGCAGGCATTTTCGGTCGACGAATCATGCCTGGAATTCAGGCCTGGTAACTCTCATGTAATCCTGAGACCCTGGCCTGGATACATGCCCAAGGTTCCCACCACTCCCTTCCGGGACCAGGTGGTAAGCCTGCAAGCGCTGCCTTCGGAGGAGGCAGACCCAGCCCTAGCTTTTCTCTGTCCGGTCCGCGCCCTGCGGACCTCTGTAGACAGAATGCAAAGCTTCAGGACATCAGAGCAGCTCTTCGTCTGTTACGGAGGACAGCAGAAGGCAAAGGCTGTCTCCAAGCAGAGGATGGCCCACTGGATAGTGGATGCCATCGTCTTGGCGTATGAAACCCAGGACGTGCCCTGCCTGCTCGGGTTAAAAGCCCACTCCACTAGGGGTGTAGCTTCTTCCTGGCTCATGGCGCCTCGCTGACAGATATTTGTAGAGCTGCGGGCTGGGCGACACCCACACGTTCGCTAGGTTCTATAGCCTACGTGTAGAGCCGGTAGCTTCCCGTGTGCTCGCTTCCCATAGTCAGTAACACAGGAGTGCCCGTTCTAGTGTCGGCTCCCTTCCCCATGGAACGGATACGTGCACTTATTCTGCTCCAGTCGAGTTCCCCAAGGGATAGGCGAACCCTGTTGAGTCCTCCGCAACCCGCAGCAGTCAGATGTGGCAGAGCATCCGACGCCAGGTTTAACACTTGTATGCAGTGGTGAAACTTGTGTTAGGCTGGGTTCCATATGTTGTGACCCCCACGGCGGTCCCATATGTGTATTCTTCCAGGGTACAGCTCCCTACGGCGAGCTCGTGTCTTTCCCTCGGCAGAGTCTCCTCTGCCGTCCCAGTACGGTGTTGTTCCCCTGCCGTAAAATTGGCCGGGGCCACCCCTGGGACCGCCGTATGTTGCACTGCCCAAGGCCAGTCCATACCATGTATTCTCCACATGGTAACTCCCTCCGGGCATGATGTGGCTTCCGCAGCGGCCCTCCAGGCACGCTTCCCAGCGTTATCCAATAAAGGTCTGCTGTATGGGTCTTGTGGAACAGCAGTGTGACTCTCCCTGCGTGAGTTTTCCCGCCCGATACAGACGGGGTCTGAGGGGCTCTTTGCTGGGCGATGGAAGTGGTTGTAACTGTGGCGTTTTCCAAAGGGTCCCAATTCGTCGGTTACGTCCGACGTACTGTACGTCGAACGTGACCGACTGAAAGGGAACGTCTCGTTTACATATGGTAACCCTCGTTACCTGAAGGAGGGAATGGAGACGTACGTCCCGTCGCCACAGTTGCTGTACCATCACTGCAGTCCTGAGCCACTAAGTTCGGCTCCTCAGAGAAAAACAATAGTGCGCTGCTCTCGCTTCCTGTTCATACCCGCGATGCGGGGCGGAGCGCGAGATGCAAATTTCGCACGCCAATGGCCATTGGCCCGTTCTCTGTATCTCGAAGCTGATAGGGGCTCCCTGAAGTGATTCCAATTCTTCGGTTACATCCGATGTACGTCTCCGTTCCCTCCTTCAGGGAAGGAGGGTTACCATATGTAACCGAGACGTTTGCCATAGCACTATTTTAGCACTATTTTAAACGGTTCTTGGGTTAAGTTATATGTGCTCGCATTCATTAATATTCAGTTGTGTGTGCTTATATAAGTATCATTAACAGGGACGTAGCACAAAATCCATGTTAAATACATTTCAGACTTTTCAGGGTTTAACCCCCAGTCCAACGCCCCTGATCATTAAACATATTAGGATGTAAGATGTTAACGTTTTAAAATTTCACATTTAAAGAAATCTAGTGTTTGATCATATCTAAATATTTATTAAAATGCAAAACTGCAATACTTTTTTGAGCAACTAGATACATGTATATTGATTAAAGAGCCATAAAGGGACCTACTGGGTAATGGCATTACAAATGAAAATTATAATTTGTATAGCCACAAAATAACTTTAATTTGCCTCTTTGCATTGGAATTATCTATTTTAACCTTCATTAGGCTACTACACTAATTGTAATATAAATAATACAAATATTAGAAGAAAAATATTTTAAGTGGTCATTAATTGACAATAATTATTGCACAAATAGTATTTAGTACCAAAAGATCTCCTCAAAATATTCAATAAATATTATTGAACTAAAATATAGAACATTTATTTTTTTGAAAAATAGTTAAGGTGTATGGTCACATTTGACTATCAATGAGTATGAGTGTGAGTAAGGAATACCTGAGGGCTAAATACAAGAAAGACTTTAAAATTAATGTTAACAATATTGCATCTCCATCACTCTCATTATAAAACGATCCTGTAAATATGGTTGACATAATAATCAATGCACACTATGCTGTACTGTTTACAGAAATGTGCTGCAAATACCTGGCTATATAGTGAAGCTGTTGCCTATCTGCTTAAGCCATTTTGACAGCGCTGGTTTGTTTGTTTGCTCAGTGAACCACGTGACTGCGTGCGCCGCCGGGAGATGAGAGCATGTTGCAACTCTTGCCTCTGGCTTTAACTGTTATGCCACATTAGTGCTAAAAAGCTATTTATTGTTTGAATTTTGCAATAAACCTTATAAAATGTAAAATCTTAGACTTTTTAAAAGTTTAATATCAAAAGCAGGTTTGGCAATTTGGCGTGAGATGAAGTTGGGCAGAGTGAGACTGTGAGACTGAAAGCGTGTGTATCACGCCAAATGCGTGAGAGTTGGACAGAAAAATGTCAGACTTTTGAAACGGATGCAAGATAAAAAGACTGAAAAGAACCCAGAACAGAAATGTATATTTTTGCATTGCATTATACATCAGGAGGTGTTGTGCAAGTCAGTGCTAAAAATCCACCATGTTATTGATGTTGTAACTAAAATAGTTAACTTCATCAGGGCGAGAGCACTGAATCAGTTTGTTGCACTAAACTTTCAACTAAATATTCAAATACATTTTCAACTAAATTACTGATCTGCCCGCATTATTTTCCTGTTTAACACTGTGAAGCTGCTTTGAAACAATCGGCATTGTAAAAAGCGCTCTATAAATAAAGGTGCCTTGACTTGACTTGCACTTTTGGAGGAGAATGAAAGTGAACATAGTGACATAGGCTACCACAACTCTGTCAGATGGCTCAGCTTAGGCAAGGTGCTTAAAAGAGTATGGGACTTGAGAGCAGAAATGCAGGAGTTTTGTGAGAAGAAATGCAGGGACACCCCAGAGCTCTCAGACGCAGACTGGATGGCAGATCTGGCTTTTGCTGTTGATGTGACTGCACTGAATTAACTAAATACTAAGCTGCAAGGTAAGGGCCTCTTTGTACATGAAATGTACAGCTTAGTGACAGCTTTCATGAGAAAGTTGAAGTTTCTTTTAAGCCAATTGGAGGGCAACGTTCTTACCCACATGCCAACAGCAAAGAAGTCACACCATCAGCTGATCATCTCTGCAGGTACTCATCCATGTTAGAGGCACTGCATGGTGAGTTTTCAAGGCGATTTGAAGACTTTAAAACAGTTGAGAGTGAAATGCACATGATTTCTTCTCCCTTCACTTGCAGTCTGGATAATGCACCCATTGATGTTCAGCTTGAATTAATTGATCTGCAGTCTGATAAACTACTGGCAGGGCACTTTAAGTCAGTTTCACTGCTGCATTTTTTTTCTTCTCTCAAAGAGGAAACTTTCCACACATAAGGAGACATGCTCAGAGGATGTTGGTTCCCCTTCGAGGGAACTCGAACTGCGTCGTCGAGTGACAACACTCTGGGAACGCCCACAGCGTTACGCATCTGAAGTATGAATGAAATCAAGCCAATCTGATTGGTGGTGCGTCGTGACGTAGTAGATGACGGCATACCCGGAAGATACAAAAAGGAAGCTGATGCAAACACACACTAGCTTTTTTGCTCTTCAGCGAAGCGCTATATGTAAAAATTGTCTGTCTATTTGGTGTTGTTTGTCACATATATCCAAGTACAAGATGGCTAGTGAGCAACAGTTCACAAGGTGTGTGCACCCGTGTCCGCGATTCCTTTCGGGCACGGACACACACCTTTTGTGTGTACAATGCCTGGGCGTGCAGCACGCTAAGGCGGCTCTCGAGGGAGCCGCCTGTAGCGAGTGTGAGAAGCTGCCGCTCAGGGTGTTGCGCTCACGGCTGGCTGTGTTCGGCGAGACCGGCCAAGCCCGCGAGCCCCAGGGTTCTGGGCCCGCTGTTGCTGAGGCACGGCGGCGCCGTAGATCATGGGGCTCGCAGCGGGACCTCGTGACGGGATATGGGACTGCTGAGGCACCTTCCCTATCCTCGTCCGAGGATTCCGATGTTCTCCCGCCCCGTGCGGAAGCCCGCGATGCGGTTTCTTCCCGCGGGGTGGAGAACCCGATGCTTCAGCTATCTGGCTCTGAGGAGTCGGATGTGCTGAGCGTCGAGGCGGGTACAGTGGAGCCTGAGCCATCGCTTCACGCACCCGCTCCAGAGGAGCTAGTGGAGGTTTTGACCCGCGCCGTGGCCAAGTTAAACATCCATTGGCCACAGGAAGAACCGGAAATCCAGCCGCCCAGTAAGCTGGATGAACGGTTCTTCAGGCGCAAGCCTCAACCTCCACGCCGGGGTCTGCCTTTTTTCCCGGACCTACACAATGAGTTGTGTAGGTCTTGGGATAAACCCTATTCGGCCAGATTAACCAGCCCTCCAGTACTCGACTTCGGTAATGTGCTGGGGGCGGCCGAACAGGGTTATGGGACACTGCCTAGGGTAGAGGAGGCTCTCGCGAGCTACCTTTCTCCCGAGGCCGCTTCGTCCCTGAAGACCCCGGTATTGCCCGCCAAACCAGCGCGCGATACATCAGCGCTGGTTGGGAGGGCATATATGGCGGCTGGGCAGGCTGGTAGTTTCCTGCACACTATGGCGGTGTTGCAGGCCTACCAGGCCGACCTCCTCAAGGAGCTCGACGAGGGCGGGGGCCCGTCTCCGGACGATGTCCTCGAACTCAGGAAGGCCACCGATTTGTCTCTCCGCATCGCCAAGGAGACGGCCCGTTCCATCGGCCGCTCCATGGCAGGTATTGTTTGTGTGGAGAGGCATCTTTGGTTAAACCTGTCGGGGATGAAGGAGAGAGAGAAACACTTTCTCCTGGATTCCCCGGTCTCGCCTTCTGGGCTTTTCGGCGGTGCGGTTAACACCGTCGTCGAGAGGTTCCAGGAGGTGAGAAAACAGGCGGCGGCCTTCCAGCAGTATCTCCCTCGTCGATCCAGCTCTTCGGGGAAGGCTGTCTCAAAGGGACAGCCTCGGCCGTCTGCTAGCTCCTCGCACCGGCAGGTGCAGAAGGAGAGCGTTGCTTCTCGCGCCCCTCCTGAGGGAGCTTGGCAAAAGAGGCGGCGCTCTCGTGGCAAGCCTTCAGAGCCTAAGGTCGATCTGAGGACCGTCCTTCAGGCGAAGAAGGCTGCCACTAAGCGGTCCTAGCTGCGGCTGGATCGCTCAGAGCTGCCCCCCCCGGGTTGGAACGACCGAGGTCGTCTTCCCCCCGGAGCTCTCGGGAGATCAGTGCTGTGTTCCCGCCGTCACAGACGCTTCGGGCCTCACTGATCTCCCGCACACGCGTGGTGTCTTCGCTGCCTCCAACAGGACTTGCGGCTGGACAGCAAACGTGTGCACCCACCGAAAATCGTTCCTGACTTCTCCCTGCCGGTCAGCCGCTTCAGGGGATCGGGAACGAGGCTCGGTTGACACCCGTGGCCAGCCTCGAGAGGCTGGTTCCCTTAGTAGATTATCTTGGCGCATGGACATGCCTTCCGAGTGTATCTACATGGGTCCTGCAGACTGTAAAGCTGGGTTACAGACTGCAGTTCGGTTCTCCTCCCCCGAAGTTCAACGGGGTGGTCCGGACTGTGGTCGGCCCAGAGCAGGTTCGGGTTATGGAACAAGAAGTACAGGCCCTGTTAGCCAAGGAAGCCATAGAGCGGGTTCCGTTGGCGAACAGGGACTCCGGGTTCTACAGCCGGTACTTTATAGTTCCCAAGAAGGATGGTGGGTTGCGTCCGATAATAGATCTCAGGCTTCTGAATCTGTCTCTGAGGAGATTCAGGTTAAGGATGCTCACAATTCCAGCCATCGTGAGTCAGATCCAGTCCGAGGACTGGTTCGTCACGATAGATCTAAAGGACGCATACTTCCATATTTCCATCCTTCCAACCCACAGGAGGTTCCTGAGGTTTGGCGAAGCGTACCAATATCGGGTTCTTCCCTTCGGCCTGGCACTCTCCCCTCGCACCTTCACCAAGTGTATGGATGCAGCACTGGCTCCGCTGAGACTCCAGGGCATCCGTATACTAAATTACATCGACGACTGGCTCATATTGGCCAGATCGCGCGAGATGGCGGTTCGGCATCGAGATGTCGTTCTGGCCCACATAAGTTGCTTGGGGCTGAGACTCAACACGAAGAAAAGCGTGTTGACGCCCTCCCAGAGGACCACGTTCCTGGGAGTCGTATGGGATTCCACGTCGATGCGGGCACGTATGTCTCCCGCACGCGTGGAATCCATACTGGCGAACGTCTCCAGAGTGAAGTCAGGCCGCAGCCTCACTGTGAAGCAGTTCCAGAGACTGCTGGGGCTCATGGCAGCAGCGTCCAACGTGATACCTTTTGGCCTGCTGCATATGAGACCCCTACAGTGGTGGCTGAGGGCCAAGGGGTTTTCCCCGAGGGGAAATCCGTTTCGTATGATCAGGGTAACGCGCAGATGCCTTCGTTCCCTCGTCATATGGCGGAAACCTTGGTTCCTGTCCCAGGGGCCAGTGCTGGGAGCATCATGTTGCCGGAAGGCCGTTTCAACAGATGCCTCCCTCACTGGTTGGGGCGCGGTCATGGAAGGCCGCTTTGCGAGAGGTCTGTGGGAGACCCGGCATTCTTCATGGCACATCAACTGCCTGGAGATGCTGGCGGTCTACAAGGCTCTGAGGAGCTTTTACCCGGACCTCCGTGGCCACCATGTCCTGATACGCTCAGACAACACTTCGGTTGTCGCGTATCTCAATCACCAGGGGGGTTTGAGGTCGCGCCCTCTATGCAGACTGGCGCATCAAATCCTCCTGTGGTCCCAGGGGAAGTTATCGTCCCTCAGGGCGATTTACATTCCCGGGGACCAAAACCAGGGAGCAGACATCCTGTCGAGGCAGGGGCTGAGGCCCGGGGAGTGGCGACTCCACCCAGAGGTGGTGGAGGCCATGTGCGAGAGATTCGGCCCAGTGGAAGTGGACTTGTTCGCGTCTCGAGAGACGTCCCACTGTCCACTGTGGTTCTCTCTCAGGCATCCAGCCCCGTTGGGACTGGACGCCATGATGCAGACGTGGCCGAGGCTGCGTCTGTACGCATTTCCCCCGATCACTCTGCTCCCGGGAGTTCTGGAGCGGGTCCGCCGGGAGGGCATCAGCCTGCTCTTAGTAGCACCCCGGTGGCCCACTCGAGTATGGTTCTCGGACATCATAGCTCTGCTAGACGGCTCTCCGTGGCAGGTTCCTCTGAGGAGGGATCTGCTCTCTCAGGCAGGGGGCACAATATTTCACCCCCGGCCGGAGTTGTGGAGCCTCTGGGTCTGGCCCCTGAGGGGGCTCGGTACCTAGAGGCAGGCCTGTCAGCAGAGGTAGTCGAGACCTTACTCAGCTCCAGGGCTCCTTCTACCAGGAGACTGTACAGCCTCAAGTGGAACGTATTTTCCACTTGGTGTAGAGAGCGTGAGGTGGATCCAGTTAACTGCCCAGTGGCTTCAGTGCTGGAGTTCCTCCAAGATCGCTTCTCCGCTGGTCTTACCCCGTCCACCCTGAAGGTGTACGTGGCTGCCCTTGGGGCTTTCCACACACCTCTAGGTGATGGACCTTTGGGGAAGCACCACCTGGTTGTACAGTTCCTCCGTGGGGCTCGGAGGATGAGGCCGGTAGCTCGCTCCAGAGTCCCAACCTGGGACCTGGCGGTGGTTCTGGAAGGGCTGGCTGAGGCCCCCTTCGAGCCACTGGAGCTGGCTGAGCCTAAGAACCTGACCTTGAAGGTGGCCTTTCTACTCGCCATTACCTCTCTGAGGAGAGTGGGAGATCTCCAGGCTTTGGCGGTCACGCCAACTTGCCTGGAGTTTGCCCCTGGCAGAGTAAGGGCCATTCTTCACCCTAGACCGGGTTACATTCCCAAGGTTCCATCTCAGGGAGCCCGGTCTCTGGTTCTTCAGGCTTTCCATCCCCCTCCCCACCTGACGGCGGAAGAGGGGAGACTTCATCTGCTCTGCCCGGTCAGAGCTCTGGGTATTTATCTAGAGAAGTCTTCCCATTGGAGGAGGTCAGACCAGTTGTTGGTGTGCTTTGGCTCACCCAAGAAGGGGCTGCCTGCGTCAACTCAGACGATCAGTAACTGGATCGTCCAGGCTATAGCCACGGCTTATGGGGTGCGCAATTTGCCTTCCCCCATGGCCGTGAGGGCCCATTCCACCAGGAGCATGGCTTCCTCAGTGGCCCTCCTTTCTGGCGTCTCGCTTCAAGAGGTATGCGAGGCGGCCGGGTGGGCCACCCCGCACACCTTCATACGTTTTTACAGTCTGCACCTCCCGGTGATGCCTGGTGCTCGAGTTCTTGCGTCCTGAGTGTGCCTGGGTCTCCAGCTTCACACTGGGACGTGGGGTGATTTCGATCTCGACGACGCAGTTTGAGTTCCCTCGAAGGGGAACGTCTCGGGTTATGACTATAACCCTTGTTCCCCGAGAAGGGAACGAGACACTGCGTCTCGTCGCCACACCTATCACGTTTAGAGCGCTTGCTTCATCGCAAAAGAGCTAGTGTGTGTTTGCATCAGCTTCCTTTTTGTATCTTCCGGGTATGCCGTCATCTACTACGTCACGACGCACCACCAATCAGATTGGCTTGATTTCATTCATACTTCAGATGCGTAACGCTGTGGGCGTTCCCAGAGTGTTGTCACTCGACGACGCAGTGTCTCGTTCCCTTCTCGGGGAACAAGGGTTATAGTCATAACCCGAGACGTTCTCTTTGGATCTACCTGTGAACAAACATTCTCAGTAATGAAGTTTAACAAATCCAGATACAGATCCTCTCTCAGTGATGATCACTTGTGTGCTGTCCTTCGCATATCAACCTCAGATATTCAACCTGATTTCAGAGCACTTGGTCAAGCCCAACACAGGCTAGATTTCTCTCACAGAACAAGAAAAAGAATTGGGTACACAAACAATTCTGGGGACATTTATTGATTTTTAAATATAGTTAATGTGATGCTGGTCTTTGAAATACTTGCTTTTTTGTGTTGTGATGATAGTTTTTTAAAACTGTTTTTGTGAATTTTCAGACATACACTATATTGCCAAAAGTATTGGGACACCCCTCAAAATCATTGAATTCAGGTGTTCCAATCACTTCCATGGATACAGGTGTAAAAAAAATCAAGCACCTAGGCATGCAGACTGCTTCTACAAACATTTGTGAAAGAATGGGTCAGTGGTACCATGATAGGATGCCACCTGTGCAATAAGTCCATTCATGACATTTCCTCACTACTAAATATTCCATGGTCAACTGTTAGTGGTATTATAGCGATTGGTAACAACAGCAACTAAGCCACAAAGTGGTAGGCCATGTAAAATCACAGAGCGGGGTCAACGCATCCTGAGGCGCACAGTGCGCAGAAGTCGCCAACTTCTTTGGGGATGGCCCTTTGTGTTCCAACATGACTTTTGCGCACCAGTGCACAAATCAAGGTCCATGAAGACATGGATGAGTTAGTTTGGTGTAGAGGAACTTGACTAGTCCTGACCACCTGACAGAACACCTTTGGGATGAATTAGAGCGGAGACTGTGAGCCAGGCCTTCTCGTCCAACATCGTTGCCTGACCTCACAAATGTGCTTCTAGAGCATCACTAACAGGCGGACCGCGGTCCGGGTCTGGAGCTAAAAACCGTCCCATATGGACCCGGACTTACAGCCAAAACAGAAGGTTAAAACTTGACAGGGCGCTGCTATTTTAACTGGTGCAGCTTTTGTAGTCTTTACGGTAGTGGTAGTGCAACCGCATAGACCAATTGCATGCGAGTTAAGCCATCCCACATGATACCACTCAGCCAATCAAGTCTGTGTTTTCTATAGGCGCTAAACAATAAACATTGCGACTACAGTGCAGACAGATGAGAGAGTTAGATGCAAGTTACACATGAAAAGACGGTAGAAAGAAAAAGAAAGATAGCGATACATGTAGAAAACAATGGGAAATAAATAGAAGCCTGAGACAGAGAAAAGAAAGAGATACAGACAAGAGCGCCGGAGAAAGTTAAGAAAAAGACGTGAGAGCCGGAAAAAGGGATAGAAACCAGCGACTGAGACTGAGTAAGGAAGAGATACAGATGAGAGCACCGGAGAAAGTTGAGAAAAAGACGAGTGAGAGGGAGAGACAGTCGAACGAGAAGGAGAAAGTGAGAGAGGCAAGTGAAATGGAGAAAGTGAGAGAGGCAAGTGAAACGGAGAAATTGAGAGAAACAGTTGAGTGAAACCATGCCGTATAGGCAGGTGGGCCACCCCTAACTGCCAAAGGTCCAGAATTTAAGTCAGTTTATTGTTTATTTTTATAAACAAGTGTTCTTTTAAGTAATGACGGCCATTTTGAATTTAAAATAGGCCTATATAATTAACGTGATTTAATGTAATAATTAGAAACTGTCAATGTGAGAGGACAAGAAACATTAACGAATCTGTTTTCTTCATATAAGGCATAAGATTAATAATGAATGTGTAGCTACATATTGTGAATGATTTAAAAAATATATATTTAACTAGGCTTCGTAGCCTTCAGTAAATTATTAGAAAGTGATTAATAAAAAATATTCTGCTTTAGAAGGAGAAGAGACAGGGCAAGATAAGGAGATTGAGAGAAAAAGAAAGAGTGATGGAGATGAGGAGAGAGCAGGAATTGACAAATAATCTACTGCCCACTGACTTGGTTATAAAGCTATTTCTCATCAATTGTTAAGCCTTCAAAGTCTTAAAATGCACATTTGTAGATCAGAGAAATAAACATTTTCTCAGGGGAGCATGCCCCCGTACCACCCTAACTATCTATGTTGTATGTGGATGTGTGCTCGTGCACGCCGTATAGGCCAGAAATAAAGCATCTTTGTTTGTTGACCAATTATAAGTTACTGACCCTACAAATGTAAATTGAGTGACTTCTTCAAAACGTGGGCCTCTAAAATTGTTCAATTGTTAAAATGTGTTGAGATTTATTATCTGTAAAATAGTTTGAGACTGTTAAGTCAAGATGAGAAACAGAAAAGTGGAAATTCAATCTGTTCCTCCCTTTGTATTATTTTTCTGAAGTTAAGCACTTTATTTGAACATACACAATTTTCACATTTTATTTATTTTCTCTGAAATGTAGCCCTTTTATTTATTTAATGAGAGAATGTTATACATATCTACATTTATACATATGTTCAGTTCTGTTACGTGACAATAAATATTGTCAAAATGTTTTTGAATTGTACTGAATTCATTTGATTTCACAGTCAGGTATTGAATACATGCAGATGTTGATACAACTAATAGGCAAATTAAATATATATCACTAGTTAGAAATTATGATCTTCCAGACCTTTGCTTTAAGACATTTTCTCTAACTGGACCGCTTTAAATTTTAGTTGAATACCCCTGTTCTAGAGGAATGGTCAAAAATGCCCATAAACACACTCCTAAACCTTGTGGAAAGCCTTCCCAGAAGAGCTGAAGCTGTTATAGCTGGAAAGGGTTGGCCAACTCCATATTAAACCTTACGGATTAAGAATGGGATGTCATCAAAGTTCATGTGCATGTAAAGGCAGATGTCCCAAAACTTTTGGCAATATAGTGTATTTCTTTTGTCACTGTTTGCGATGCAACCTTGGAATTGAATGACACAAGGATGCAAGATCGCAAGGACGAATATTGAAAAATGGCCTATGTTTTGGAACAGATGTCTATTGTCTGTGTGTTGTCCACTGATCGTTCTCAGCACACATCCGTGTAATTAGCAGTCTGAGAGGGAAATGCAAACCCTCATGAGAGTCCTGTGAATCTCATTAATCAGAGAGACATGCTTCATCTCAACTCAAATCCAACACGAACAATCCTATCTGTTCTGTCCAAATGTGCACCATATAACTGTGTCTTGTCCTGCCATTATTGTCTGCCATTTTGTAGCTGTAATGAGAGAAAACAACATGCACGCACATCATGTAAATGGACAGATAATGTTATGTTTGTCTTTCAAGTTTTTCAGATGCCATATCTGTGTTTTACAACTGTTGACACAAGACCGTGGTCTTTAAATCGTGCTCAAGGTTCAGTAGAGCGAGCTAGACAGCAGAGCAGAGGGATTTGTAGAATGACACACATGTCTGTCCAATTTATTGAGCAGAATTTGACACTGTGAAAAATCAATTGTGTGTCTCCGGCATGTCATTTTGTGCTCCCGTCTGAGGCGTTTTCAAGGAAAAATTGCGGCCCACATTCTAGGGTGGCAATTATCATCTAATATACATACAGAGAAAGAAATCTGCTGTTGACTGGTCTTTTCAGATTGACAAACACAATATCGCTATCCTTCGACATCACTTTTTCTACATTTAATATGCAGTCAACTATAATTGAGTCAGAGACTGTGAGGGAGTGACATTTTATTGGACACAATATTTGCATACACCACTGAGTGCAGGAGGAGTCATCAATATTTTTGGTCTGTTTTTCTAGGAAAAGAATGCTTTTCATTTTAAATGCATATATCTGTGAAGAGTTATTTTTATACATTTTTAGCATAAAAAGTATCGATTTGGATACTCCTGTATTATGCTGCAATTCCTAATAAAGTTTCTAACTAGATGATGAGTAACATTGTTTTATTTATTCACCAAAGCAAATTTGTAATCTCATTTGGTGTATAAATTGTGTAAATTGTGGACCCTGATGGCCACAACTACTCGTCTTTGCATATGAAGAGAAGTATGAGATGTGAAATTGTTTTGTTGCCCATGGCAATGCCATATAGCAAAGAGAAATAGAGAAACCATAGAGAGAAAGAGAGAGTAAATGGCAGGATAATGATGCTGAGAATAGCTGCTTTTTACAGAAATACAGAGAATGAAGATGAACATATAAGCAGCATTTCAGGGTTCCATTTTCCAAACCATTAGCCTAACACTGCATCAGGATATCTAGTGACTTCTCACAGACCATCTGATGAATATTACACAAAAATGAGAGTCTTTCTTCAAACATCAAGCTCTAATGTGATTGGCCTTTCCTGGAATCAGACTGCACAGCTTTATATCAGTCCATAGGGAATGACGGAAAACCCGGTTGCTACAATGAACATATCCGATCTGCCAAACAGATATTTAAAGGGGTGGTTGCATGCGATTTCACTTTTTTAACTTTAGTTAGAGTGTAATGTTGCTGCTTAAGCATAAACAGTATCTGCAAAGTTACAGCGCTGAAAGTTCAATGCAAACAAAGATATTGTCTTTTAAAGTTATGGCAGGTTTGGACTACAACAAGCTTCTTCCCGGGTTGGTGACATCATAAACCCTTGCTATTAACATAAACACTGCCCCCGCGAACATGCAACAAAGTGGGCAAGGCCACGTCGCAGTCATTACGAAAGAGAAAGAGCTGTTGCAGAACTACAAACTACATTTGGCAATCTAACCAATCTAAGACCATTGCATTTTTCGGAGGGATGGGCTTCACAGAAGCAGGAAGCAAACGAGCCGTTCAAAGGACAGTGGAGACAGCGGTGTGGAATAAAGGTAAAATATAAGAAAAATATGGCGTTTAAAAAAAAAAGAAGTATTAAGACGTGTTATACTGCGCCCCATAAACACAACCAAGCCTAAAAAAAAAAAACACGGAACCACCCCTTTAAGAGATTTATTTGAGATTATTGTTTAAATTTAAACTCAAAAAAGCAGAACATATCATTTTAAAGATTATTTTAAAATTAGGCATTTATAAACATTCTGATCGATAATTATTTTCATTTTATGGATGATAAATGCTAAATGATAAATAATGAATTTAACATTTACAACATATTACATGCTATAGTATTGTGTATAATTAATTTAAAAATAAAACAGAAAAAAAAATTATAAATGCCTCAAGTGAATAGGCAACAAAACATTATAATGTACAGTATGAAAAATAGATAATCCTTTTGAGTTTTTCTAAAGTTTATATTTAACAGTGATTAGTAATTAACGTTTAACAAATATTGTATAAGTATTTAATATTTAGCAATACAAAAAAGTGAATGTTAGATGATGCCAAAGATATAAATGTAAAAATAAAAATACCCCAATCCAGAAAAGTTTTGTAAATTGTAATTTTGTAAAATGCAAAAAAAATCAAGAATCTGTGATTTGTTAATTATCTTTTAATTTTATTTAACTGACAAAAGTACAAAGTTTCACTGACTAACTTAATTTTATTTTGTAAAAATAAACAAATTTTTATGGCTCCAACACACTCAACACACCAAAAAGTTGGGACAGAGGCATGTTTACCAGTGATGCGCGGGTCAATGTATAAACAACCCGCACCCGACCGACGTTTTCAACTAACCCGCCCGCAACTCGGACCGCAAAAAAAGAAGAAGAAAATATTGTACCCGACCCGCTTCCTGACCCGCATTTTTTAAAAGTAGTAAATGCTCATCGTAGCTCATTGGGCCATTGAGAAAATGTTTCAGGCCCTGACGTGGTGCGCTCAGAGGTGCAGCGGCGAGAGCAGGCAGTTCTTGAGGCGGCCCATCATTTTCCATTTCAGCTCCAGATGCATATTATTGATGAACGCGATGTTTATGTTTCGACCCGGCTTGAAGAATTCATCAGCCCACATTTGGAAAACATTTGGAAAAGTGTGAAAGCCCTTAGGAGCGCAAACTGTTATTTTTCTGAATGCTGTATGATATAGCCTAGTGTTATGTAATACAGGCTTGATTTATTCATTTATTTCGTTTAATTTTCTTAACAATTAAGATGCTGCATGTGTTTATCCAGTCTAATCGAAGTGTGCGTCTCTCCCCCGACTTTCCCAACAAAAATCCCACCCCCTCTCAGAAAATACATAAAACTGACTTTAAATGCGTTTAAAAGTAGCCTATTAAAATGGTACAATGGCATTGCTCAGTTCAACGTTTTGGGAAATCGGGCATTTTGTCCCGCGTCAGCATTTATTCAAAAGTTAATAACGCTCAACATTCAAAAGGTAAATAAGGATTTATTGACGATCCGACCGACCGTGACCCGAATATCATTAAAAATATTTTTGGATGACTCGTAACCGCGGGTAACCGCGGGTGGCCGCGGGCACCCGCTCATTTTGGATCAACCCGCGCATCACTGATGTTTACCACTGTCACATCACCTTTTCTTTTACTTACACTTTTTAAATGTGGAAATTGTGGATACTAATTGTTGCAGTTTTGCGTGTGGAATTTTTGCCTAATCTCGCCTGATACAAATCAGCTGTTCAACAGTCGTTGTCTAATTCTCCTTTTCATGGTGGGCCATACATTTTCAATAAAAGACAGATCTGGACTGCAGGCAGGCCAGTCAAGCACATCCTTTCTACAGTGTAGAGTGCCGAGAAACTATTGTAGCACATGTAGAATAAGGCCTGGTATTGTCTTGTCTCCCAAGAAAGATGTCATCTTGATGGCTATATATTTCCCTGTACAATCCCAATATACAGCTCCACGTCAGTGGCACCTTCACACACATGCAAGTCACCAATGCTGTTTGCACTGATGCACCCCCATACCATGACAGATGTTTGCTTTTGGATCAGTCGCTGGTGAAAATCTTTGCGACTGAGAAGCTGAAACGTGGACTCATCTGACCACAGCACACATTTCCAGTTCGGGCCCAGAGAACTCGGCGGCATCTCTGCACTGAACAGATGCTTTCTCCTTATGTAACAGAGATTCAAGTTCATGCATCGACAGACTTTCAAAGTCCCCTGTTGTGAAAATCATGTTTTTAATATGTTTTCAGACAAACCATGTGCAAATTCATAAGTCAACCCCATTGCTCAGTATTTTCTCCTTTAAAGTCCAGTGAACCAAAGACAGTCTCAAAAACAAGGTTTGAAATCGCTGCTGTTTCTATCAGTCACAAACTACCTTGTAACCAATCACGTCAACGTGCGAGCGGGATTTAGTATATCATCATTACTATGCATAGAAGCATTTTTCTGATGATATGACAAATCGGGTACATTTAACAATTTAGCAGGTCAATTGTGTTTAATATGATGTATATTATGATGTTATGATGAACTATGCCTTTCTCCACTGACGTTCTATGATGTTCAAGGTGTTTCTAAGGATGCTGAATTTTCGAAGGCAGCTGTCTGAATCTGAGATGGTGGACGGGAACATGGTTTTGTAACATTAGCAACACATTATTAGCTGTTCGATAATGTAGTCAAGCAAAAGGTTAATCAAAGAGTGACACCGTCATGCAGTGTTTACTACTGTGTGTACAGTAACATGAGTAAAAGTTGGCCGAGTGGATCTCTGAGCTGGTGTGAGTGAGTGGAGACGGGCTAATTTGCTAATTCATAATTCCACGTATAAATGAAGCAAGGGTGTGGAGTTCAAACTATTTCAAGGCATGAAGTTTTTTTTTTTTCACAGGAAAAAACTTTTAAATATGTAATTTTTGTGATCAAAGATTAAATAAACGTATTGACTACAAGGGGACTTTAAGTGACAACAGTTTTCCAAAGTATTCCTGAGCCCATGTGTCTATATTTATCACAGTAGCATGACAGTTTCTCATACTGTCAGGATCCTGCTCTGACAGTCTGTCTCTTTTGTCCTTGTTTAGTGTTTCTAGTTTGTCTTGGGGTTGAGCACATGGCTGTATCTGTAGGTGTGTTCAACATCGGCTGCGGCCGGATGCAACCGATTGGCGAGAGTAGCTGCGTGCAGGCGGGGAGGAGCTGCAAACGAAGACATGAAGGTTGGACACTTTCTGCGTCCCGTAGTGACGCTCGCGCTGTGTTTGCATACTTTGTCACTGCTGAAGTGAAATAAATGCAATATTTGGCAATACACAGATGTTTCAGAGACATTATTGCCATGTAATAATTTATGCACTGTTTAATACAGCGTCTGTTTGTACAAGAATAAAGTTCAACATATAAGCCTACACTATCAATGAAGTGGGGTCTATGTTTTTTTATCAGTTTTATTTTAATAAACATGGCAATATAATATTGCGACTACATGGAAGGAGGTTTTACTGTTATAAAAAACTGATTTGTGCACATTAGTAAAGCTGAAGGTTTTAGAATAAACACGAAACACACGTGATTGCTGTCATGCGGAGAATCTGGCCAATCGTGGAACAGCTGTGTCGTCATCAGAGTCTGTGCAGCCTCGTGCAGCCGCTTTCGAGAAACTGCACCGGCTGTATTAGCACTTTGATGCCATACATCACTGTCACGTGGCGTCTGTGCTGTCTCAAGTCAGACAAAATTTCTAACCGGCATGCACTGCTTCAAGTCAGCCGCCGAACGGTCTGCGCATTGGCGCAGCCTCTTGTTTCACTAATTGTGCTCACCTGATCCTTGTGTGCTTTGGTCCCTTTATATTGTGCTACTTTCCCTCATGTCCTTGCTGGTTCATTGTGTTTGTGTGCATTTTTTTTTATATTTTTCTCTTAAGTGGTCTTATTTAAGTTTCCTGCAAGGTTGCAGATTTTTTTTTTCTTTGTTTCAAGTTCCAGTCATTAATTTTTTTGATTTAGCTTCTCTTATTTGTTATAGTTTATTTAGAAATGTATATTTATTTATTTTTTTAGATTCCAGATACTTAGTTTGCGTTTTCCCTATTCATAGTTTTTTTAGTTTTGCTCTTGTCTGTTTATTTCTTGTTGTCTTGTCTAGAGTCTTGTGTGTTGTCTTGTGGTGGTTCCTGTCCTGCAACCTGTTCCATCCTGGTCATTGACTCTCCTGGCCTGGCAAGTCTGGTTCTACGGCTAGTCTCATCAACTGCTGTCAAGCCTGGTTCCCTGAGCTGCTACCTTATCTCCATCATTGGCCATCACATCTTTGCTGTCTCAACCCTGACCAGCCAGTTCTCCCATTGTGTTCCGCCCCTTTTTGTTTGGAATTTGTTCCTGCCTCTCTATTCTTGTGCTGTCTCTTATTGTTAATAAATATCACTTCATAAATAAATAAAGCTTCATCTGAGGGCTCAAAGGTTATGCACATTCAACAGAGTGTTCCTTTCTTGCTCTGCATGGACTGAGATTTCTCTGTTCTGAATTCCCTAAATCTTTCCACATTGTTATGTATTTTAAATGATGAAATACCTAAAATACTTTGCAATCTTGCATTAAGAAATTTGATTTTTTTTTTTGGGTTGTAATTGTTTGACAACTTTGCTTGCAAAGACTAAGATGCCCCTTTTAAGCCCGGGATACACTGCACGATTTTCGGTTGTCCCAGACAAAGATTGCCATCGTGAAACAATCGTGACAATTTCTGTGATAGTGGCTCCTAATCGTTGGTCCTATGTCGTACAGTGAGAGGTGTTCCAAGATGGCCGTTGTCACTGTCTTGCGACCAAAGATAGCCTACGATCATTTTATGACAGTGTCAGAAATTCAGCATGATCATTGCAGTGTGTTTGCTGCTACGGCCTATGTCTTCTGACCAGCCAATAAAAATGCAACATGAAATCAACGAGACATGGCACTTAAACTTAACCCTTAAACTTTTCCCTTCCTCTTTTGCAGCATCCTCATCCTCCTGTTGTATGTATGATCCTGCACAATTAAATATACTTCTAATATTGAAAAAAGCACATTGATTAAAAATAGGCTATGTACACTTGATTTTTGCAGTTTTAATGTTTTTCTGTTGTTGTCAATTGTGTAAAATGTAAAAGTCTTACATTGCAAAAACAACCCATTTCATTCTTAGAGTCATAGAGAGGGTGAAAAACAAATTGTATGCCTATGCAATCTATATACTATAAATGTGTCGACACTAAACTCACCATGCAGAGGGCATTTACACGCTAACAGCAGAGAAGAGCCACTGGCGTACAAACCTACCCCTCAGAGAGAGCAATCATTCGGGTGGCGGGGTGCTGGACTGCCCCTTGTACTTTGTCCACGACCTCTCCACTTCCTTTCCTCCGACAGCAGTTGAAGTGACCGGTGGAGTGTAGAGAGGATTTTTTCTGGCCATCAGCTTCCGCTGCCAAAATCTGTGGGCACCAAACTGCAGCCTTCCGTCTGCCTGGGTTGATTAGCGCCTTGGCATGTGCTCACCCGCCGCTTTCTCACATGGGAAGCTTGGCTGCATCGGCCTCTGTGGGTTTCTTTCCAAGTAAACACCTTCCGCACTGAATGTAAGAATACACGCACAATTGCACACACAAAACACACACCACACCATGCCCGTGTTATAACAGAGTTGTTTTCAAGAAGTGAAATCAGGTCTCCATCAACTAAAGTTAGTTGTACCAAGTACACATAAACTATATTAATTTAAAATCACCATGAAATCAAAATTCTTGATTGAAAACAATTATAAATATATATTTATTATAAATGAATTATCCGTGCACATCATTACTTTTTAAAATTCATGTGTCCTCATAATCTTTAATCAAAATGATGTGACATGATATCCATTATTAGCAAACCACAACCATCCAATCAATTCCCCATGGACAATATCAATTCCCATCCTTATTTTTTCCTTGTTCCAGACTGTATTTGTGATTTTTTACATTTTTTTTGGACATAAAAATTGACTTACTTTATATAAATAACCAAGAAAGGTTTCAGCAAAAAAATCTTCTTTACTGTTCTACTGAAGAAAAAAAGTCACCTACATCTTGGATGGCCTGAGGGTAAGTAAATGAACAGCAATTTTTATTGGATGAAATATCCCTTTAACAAATTAAACCTTATTTTAAAGTTTTACCACAAAACTTTGAATAAAAAATAATAAGATTATATGACTGGCTTACAAAGTGTCTTTAAAGCTGCAGTCCGTAGTTTTTCCTCTTTGTCGCCATCTCTGTTCGAAATCTGCAATTGCAGTTATAGCCTGAATTATCAACCTTATGTGAATTGTGCATAGACAGTAAAAGAAATGGACAGAGCGACTCCATAGACTTCAACGGGGAGAATTGAAGTCAGGTAGAAGCACTCACTTCCTGATGGTTGAGCGTACTGCACAGCCTCAGACTGAGCTTGACGACGTAGTGACGTGACCAGCCTGTCCGACAGTAGCAAGTCTTCTAGTAGTTGTGCAACGTAAAATCTGAATCACCGAATCTTGCAGAGACAGAGAGGGTGAGCAGGAGCAACTTTTGATGAATGAAGCAGGATCTGCAACATCTCTATCTGCGTTCATGCCTCCACGTCCCCCCGATTGCCTCATAGACAGTAAAAGATTGCCTACGAGCTTCTCCTCGGGTCTATACGGTAATTTGCTCAACAGCGCGACACAGTCGCGTGGTTATGACGCAATCGTTAGCCTATATTTTACAAAAACAGCTTCAACGGGGCAATAGTGTAAGATACAAGGTAATGGAGCTTTTTATACATTGTCGTGTTTGTTTAGAAATAAACAATGGACGAATGGAGTCTTTAAACGCCTCAGATGTAAAGATATTCACTGTCAAAGTGAGGCCAAAATGAATGGGAGTCAATGGGATGCTAACAACAGGTGATGGCTTGGTTAGCAATGGCCACGCCTATGGGTGGTACGCTTTCCGGGGGCTGGGCTACCCCCTTGGAATTGTGCCTCAGCACGGCACAGCGAGGAGGAATCCAATCCAGGAGAATGTGCGGCTGTCAGTCACCGCGCTGGTGTGGATACTGTCATTCAGAATCACAGATTATACTTTTTGAAAGTATGACCAACATAATCATTTTCACCGGAAAATGTCATCTGAACACGTAAGTAGATAACATCCACTTTTGTTCTGACCAACTAAGGGTAAAAAAGCATTGCAGTAGCAATCGCAATTATTAAATCTAACGATCACTTATCATATCACGTCAAACCATGCAAATTATACTTTGTTTTCAAATTATTAATGTTAACAACATCAGCATCGCGTGACTATATTTAATGTGTATTAGGGCTACCTGTAGTTTAGTTTCCACTTCTGTGCAGTCTAATTTCCAACTGTCATATACAAACAAATGAATGTGGAGTAGAGGTGAATTGCTCCCTCTCATAGCTAGCACAAAATAATTGATATTTACCATAATGCACATAGCAAAACGAGAAAGGCACAACACAGAAAACTCCGTAACTGTATGAATTAAGCAAACAAGTGTGCTTCTATTACAAAATTGAACCGACAGTGCGCGAGAGATGCCGAATTTGTCCACGAGAGAGACCGACAGTGAGCGAGCAACTAGTGAGCTGATTGAGACACACCCCGAAAGTCCGAAATGCAGATTTACAACGGGTGAATCTCCAGTTGTCACTGGTGATTATGTCTGGATCCGCCATCAAATTGATAAGTTTAATTATAAGTGCTGTGAGAAAAGGCTATAAATCTCCACCTCCAACATCCTCACAAACAATATAGCCTACTAGCCGGGACACCTTCTTTATGTGTACAGATGTGACGTAATGACGCAAAAACATGCTTGAATTTCCCGCGGAAATCCACCAGTACCACTAGAATTGAAAACATTATTACAAGCTTACCGTTGTGAATCGAGCTAAGGTTAGCAGATAGTATTGAACACTGGCTGGTTATGTACTTGCTAAAAAAATTATTTTGGATAATTTTTAACCCAAAAAAGTTACGGACTGCAGCTTTAAATTAAGATTTTGTGTGAATGATACAATGACTCACTCATCAAACCCAAAAAGAGACTAATTATATAACCGCATCAGTGAATCAATCTGGGGTGCGTTTCCTATACAACGATGCTGAGACTCATTGATGCACATAGAGTGCGAAGGCTGGCCTGTGTGGTCCAATCAAACAGACAAGCTAATATACTTCAAATTGCTCAAGAAGTTAATACTGGTTCTGATAGAAAGGTGTCCGAATACACAGTGCATCGCAGTTTGTTGCGTATGGGGCTGCATAGCCGCAGACCAATCAGGATGCCCATTTTGACCCCTGTCCACCACCGAAAGCGCCAACAGTGGGCACGTGAGCATCAGAACTGGACCACGGAGTAATGGAAGAAGATGGCCTGGTCTAATGAATCACGTTTTCTTTTACATCACGTGGATGACTGGCTGCCTGTGTGTCACTTATCTGGGGAACATATGGCACCAGGATGCACTATGGGAAGAAGGCAAGCCGGCGGAGGCAGTGTGACGCTTTGGGCAATGTTCTGGTGGGAAACCTTGGGTCCTGCCATCCATGTGGATGTTACTTTGACACGTACCACCTACTTAAGCATTGTTGCAGACCATACACCCTTTCATGGAAATTATATTTCCTGGTGGCTGTGGCCTCTTTCAGCAGGATAATGCACCCTGCCACAAAGCAAAAACATTTGGGAGTGGTTTGAGGAGCACAACAACGAGTTTTAGGTGTTGAATTGGCCTCAAATTTCCCCAGATCTCAATCCATTTGAGCATCTGTGGGATGTGATAAACAAACAAGTCCGATCCATGGAGGCCCCACCTGGCAACTTACAGGACTTAAACGATCTGAAGCTAACATCTTGGTGCCAGATACCACAGCACTCCTTCAGGGGTCTAGTGGAGTCCATGCCTTGATGGGTCAGGGCTGTTTTGGCAGCAAAAGGGGGACCAACGCAATATTATATCATAATAATTAAATCGTTATGCCTGCTTGGTGTGTATAGTTATAGATTATAAATATATAGATTAAAATGTATATATATATATATATATATATATATATATATATATATATATATATATATATATATATATATATATATATATATATATATATATAATTAAATTGAATGAAAGATACAGAATGTGACCAAGAGTACAGGAATTGTGACCATAGTTGGCTAACGATGCTTTCGGGAAATGCACCCCTGAATGAATCTATTTGCTGAACAGAATCAAAAGATTCGAGACATTGAAATGAATCTACTGTACATAAGATTCCTGCCAGCAAAGACTCCTAGGATGATAGCCTGGTGTGTTTTGTGTACTGTACCTTACACACAAATGTTCAGGCAGCCTGAAGCTTTTATGTCTTTGCAGTTAGAGATGATTCTCTGTCGCAATGTTGAGCTCATATTGATCTGTGCTGGGATTCATTACGTGTCACTGATATGATGCTCTGAGCATGTGGGCTATGCTTTGCTGTTTTTTACCCTTAATATAAAGCTCTCAGCATGTAATGACCAGAGGTGCATCTCACAAATAACAACCTGCCTGTTGAGGGTCAGCCAGTCCCACATAATTTCCCTCTCTATATTCTCATCCCTGCTAAACTCGCCGAATGCTATTAGATCTATTTGGAGTGAAATAAGAAAGATTTCTAAAAGAGGCACTTTCAATGCACCTCGTCTAGTGTTGTAAAAATAGAGAGCAGGGAAAGTGCTGTTGTCATTGAGGATTCAGTCCAAGGCAATAATAAACCAATACGCTCAGCTGAAATGACAATTTGCCATCACAATATAGAAAAGAAGACAAATACTAATAATAGTAAATAACATGTTTACAATGGATTTTTAACAACATGGTTCTTCTACTCTAGGAAAAAAAAAAAGATTCATCTTTTAGAAAGTCACAGTTTGTTAAAATTAAAGATCAATGAAAAGGATCTAAATGCAGCAGCTTTACTTTATTTACACAAGAACTCTGGCAAGAACTAGGGGACCACAGACTAGTCGACTTTAATGCTCTGCCACAACGCTTTAAGCTTGGCACTTTTATGCTCCGTTTCCAAACAGTTTAAAAATGACAAATAAATGCAGAGCGCTCCACAAGATATGTTTGATTATATAATCTGGATGCTCAAAATTGATTGGGAGAATGCACATTTAAAGAAACACGAGCTCAGGTTGTGCTCCGCCCATATTAGGACTTTTTCCGCCATTGTGTGTAGACCAATAGATCTTAGACCTCCTTGACGATTCTCTGGCTCCCCGGCTACCACTGACCTGCTGTCTGTTCAGATCAGGACATGGTGGTGCTTTATGTACGGAAGGAAAGCTCTTAGCGATAGCGTGAACACTTTCATCTCTAGACAGTTTATGTGAATGTGTTTATGTTTATAGGCTCTTTTCCAAGTCTGACCAGAGACCGGAGACTGGCCTGCCCTCGTGAAGGGCTCCCCAACCTAGGTTGGATGCATCTGTCGAGATAACTTTCCACTTCGTAACAGTGCCCAAACTCACGCCCATCTGATACCAGACAGGATTTTTCCAAGGAGCCAGAGCCAACACACAGCTGTGGTCTACCTTGATTTTTAATGTTGTGTTAAAGTGGCGTTCATCAGAGCGCGTTTGTTCACGGGTTCTCTGACTGGGAGAAAATTGTTTCCCGCCGCCTGAGTGCAGGGGGCTGGGGGACATAGAATATTGGTGCTTGTGTACAGGCGAGCGCGTTTGAATACGGGCTTGTTGACTGTGAGGATAGTGTTTCTCGCCGCCTAAGTGCAGGGGGCCGGGGGATTTAAGACCTTATGAATTCGCTCCAAGGATCGGTAGCGAACCGCGGTGAAGGCCGCACGCGTTTAGTGTTTCAGCTGGAAAGATTTATTTAATTATAATATTCTTTATCTGACTCCATTTATCAAAGTTGTCAAATTTAAAAGAGAATCCCAACTGGTTGTTTGGTCATTTATATTTGATAGTTAATCATACATTTAATCATTCTGTTTTAACCCTTTGTTGCAATTATAGCGTTCCGTATTGGAGATAGTTAATAATTACAGATTAATTCAGAAAGGATCAAAAATGTAACAATTTATTAACAATCAAGTAAATGTAAAATGTCAATTACATAATAGACAGAAATCTCTTTTAAAAGGAAATACAAATTTTAATTATGGTTACACTTAAAATAGTTTCAAATAGATGTAAACTTGAACCCTTAATTATACTCAGTAGGCCTCTGCCTAGAATGTTACCTGTGAGAGAGAGAGAGAGAGAGAGAGAGAGAGAGAGAAGAGAGAGAGTGAGAAAGAGAAAGAGAAAGAGAAAGAGAGAGCCAAAGAGTAGCTCTCTCTAGAGAAAGCAGAAAATCAAAAGAGGCCGAGCTACAGTTGAAATCCTCTTTTATCCTCTTCCCTGATGTCACCAAACTCAAATATGACTCTTTTAAAACTGACCAATCAGACCAAACCGTGAGACGTTTGAAAGTTACCAATCAGACGAAACTTCTCCCACTGTACCAAAGGTGTGAAAAACATTTGGCCAGCAAGCTATTCTTTTGTCATTAGAAATCCCAAATGGCGCTTCTGATGAGGTTAAGGGGGGAGGGGGTTGAATCAATTTCAAATATCTTGGTCACGACGATGGCTGCTAACAGTAAAGCAGATGATTTTGTTCTGTTTCAAATAGCTTTGATTATTTTCCACCTTACAGGGACATAGAATATTGGTGCTTGTGTAAAGGCGAGCGCGTTTGAGTATGGGCTCGTTGACTGTGAGGATAGTGTTTCCAGCCACCTGAGTGCAAGGGGCTGGGGAACATGGGGGAGAGATTGAGTGTAGGGGTACATGCTTTAATGCTGGCACACTGCCTGCAGAGAAAAAACCCTCTTGTGATTCATATGGGTCGCTGTGAAAACGGCGTTTGTGTACAGGCGAGCACGCTTGTTTGCGGACTCGTTGGCTGTGTATGTAATGTGCCCAGCCGCCTGGTTGAAGGGAGCTGGGGAACGTTTTGGAAGAGAGCGAGGTGGTAAACCGGCCGAAGCGGGTATTATCCACCTTCTCTTTGTGCCTCTGGCTAGGACGGCTTCTGCGGCTCAGGTTTCGACACATTGCTGTGTCGGGGACCTCGACGCTCCGGCGGTCTGCTGCGGCTCGTAGAGCGGGAACGCTTTCCGGGCTTAGAAGCCGTGCAAGGCTGGTGAGCTGGTGGCGCCGCCTTGGTGGGCTTGGCTGGTCCAGCCTTAGCATGACGGCTAGCGGAGGAGCTGGAACGCTTGGGCAGGAAATGTCTCATTGCCTGTGAGGCCTTTTGAGCCTCTGTGAAGCGTTCTGTGAACCCAACCACAGAGGTACCGAATAATCCTGAAGGCGACATGGGCGCATCCAGGAAAGCGGTCTTGTCCGAGTCTTTCATCTCGGTTAGGTTAAGCCACAAATGGCGCTCCAACACGGTCAAGTTAGCCAATGCGTCTGCCGATTGCCTGAGCGTTGGCCTTGGTCGCACGCAGGGCCAAGTCAGTGGCGCCGCGCAGGTCCTTCAGGGCCTCGGTATCAGGGACAGACTCATCCAGCGAATGGAGGAGTTTGGCCTGGAAGACCTGAAACACCGCCATAGAGTGTAGCACTGAAGCCGCCTGGCCGGCGGAGGCATATGCTCGACCGGCGAGGCTGGAAGTAGTGCGGCAGGCTTTAAATGGGTGTACAGCTTTTGACTGCCATCCCCTGGTGGAGGGCGGACAAACGTGTGCAGCGACGGCTTCCTCGATGGGAGGAAGAGCATGATATCCCTTTTCCTGAGCGCCATCGACCACCGAGAGCGGGGAGAAAAGCGGATTTGGCGCGAGATGAAAATGGTGCCTTCCACAACTTGGATAATTCCTTGTGGACTTCTGGGAAGAAGGGAGCGGGTTTTTGAGTGGTCGTGTGGCGGCGGTTCTCGAAAAACTACTCGTCCAGCCTGCTTCTCGTGGGCTCCTGCTTTCAGATGCAGCAAGCGAAAGGCTGTCATCCTCTTCCTCTTCCAGTCTGCCGAAGGAAACAGTAGCAGCCGACAGACGAGGGGAGCTAGGCAAACATGACAGGTGATGGCGAGGCACGGGGGGATATGACCGGCGTGTGCTCGTCAGAGCGCTCCGGGGGCCTCTGGTCACGGCGTTTCTTCTTTTTACGCGGCTTGAGATGCTGAGAACAAGGGACGGGATTCGGATCGAAACTGGCGAGCCGAGCCCGAAGGGTCTGCAGCACCAGTTCGTCGCACTCCAAGCAGCCGCCCTGGTTGAGTGCGGCCTGCGCGTGGTCTTGTCCGAGAAATGAGACGCAGATGATGTGCCGATCCTCGTCCGGAAGAAAGCCTCTACATGAGGCACAGGAACGAGACATTTGCAACAACGTCTCGGCTCTTTTCGTGAGTGTGTAGCAACGGCAAACACACGGATTGGTATATAAAGGATATGTGCCGGATGGCGCAGCTGGAAGGCAGGCTGAAGGTGTAGAATCCGACGTCCTCAGGCTGCAGAGTTCCGCTGGGTGCATGTCGACGGCAGGCTTCAATCCAGAGCTCAGCGAGGTGAGTCGCTGAAGAAGAAATAATCTGACGAACCTGGCGAGACAGGGTCTTTTATACCCTTGGCTATGCAAATTCTGCTGCCCCTTGTTGTGGGAATATTAGAGGGACCTGATTGGTCCTTCCCACCCAGCGGGCTCGCCATAGGTTCCTGCAGTTGCAGCGGCGCAGCCAATCAGCACGCAGCTGCTTCCTGCTGACAGCTGTGCAGCTGCACTGTGTTTTACATGGTATTTTTAGGATAAAAATTTGCTTCAAAATCTCGAGGAAAGGAAATTCCCCCTAGCGTTTAGCTAAACGCAATACGAGAGTACTCTTGAAAGGGAAGCTTAATTTACACAGTGAAGACCATGCAGTGTTTTTTTTTATACATTTGATTACTTTATACATTTTATGTAGCATATCATATTTAGCGCTTTAAGTATTTCAGGTAGGTATATTTTAGTTGTGTGTCTTTTCTATTGTAGGTTTTTTTGTCCTATTGCTTGTAATTAGTTTATTTGTTCTTATTTTATCACTGACTGTTTATATGTCTTCAGTAAGCTTTTTTATTATTTAGGTAGGCTAGTATTAGTTTTTTTTGTGATATTGATATTGGTGACTATAATTATGAAAAGTCTTATTTAAAGGGGTCATGAACTGCGTTGTTTTATTGTTTTATGATGTTTTCTGGGGTGCACTTATAATGTTAGAATGCTTTTACCAAATAGTCATAATTTATAAATAAAAGGCATTTTTCCCACCCTGATTTTAGCCCTCTGCTCTGAACGCTCTGTTTTAAGGGGCGTGTCTGCTGTGAGAGTTCACTGTAAACAACCACTGCTGTGATTGGCTAACGTCTTTCCATTTGAAATAGTATTACTCTCTCTTTTAGGGCGTTTTTACTATTACAGCTCTCATGGCTTACTAATCGTGAAAAGTGTTGCATTACATTTAGATCTATTGCATTATATTTATATATATGACACTATATTAAGATCTATGGCATTATATTTAGATCGTGGCATGAAAGGTTGCAGTGATGATCATTGCAGCCGATCACAGACATGTTGAGCACACGAAAGCAGTGATCTCATCATTGCAACTCAGTTTCTGTACACTACACTGTAAAAAGGTTGCTGTAAATTTTACAGTAACTTACTGGCAGCTGGATGCCAGTAAGTTACTGTAAAAGTCTTTACAGTATCATTACTGTAATTCAATTTACAGTGATAATAATGTATACTGTATTGATATTTACAGTAATAATACTGTATTTTTATTTACAGTACAAGTACCGTATTTTCATTTACAGTAATAATACTGTATATTTTATTTACAGTATGAATACTGTATTTTTATTTACAGTACAAGTACCGTATTTTTATTTACAGTATTAGAATTGATTTCCTATTACAGAATTATAATTTTTACGATTTGAGTTTAGTTTAATTTACTTTAAACAAAATTTATTTGATTTGAATCTACATGCCATAGGTAAGGTTGCAATAAAGTTGATGAAACGGATCTAATCAAAGCGGTCAGTTTTATTTAACACAGAACTCAAAATACTCAGAAAACAAAGGAACAAAACAACCAAAACAGACACAGAGTTTAAAAAGACAAAGCAATTAATGAAATTAACAACAGGTGTAACTGATGATTAAATAATGAAAAACCACTACAGCACTGTAAACTATGTTTTTTACCCCCAAAAAATGTATGAGTCCTCATGAACATTTGTCATTAAAATATGCTGTTTAATTGTTTAACTGTTTAACATTTACTTTAAAAAGTACATTTTACAAATGTGTTTGAATTCATCCCGTGTATTTAACATGGCTAAAAATGTAAACATGCTGAAAATCAGAACAAGCCTTCAATAATTTTGCCAATCGAAGTCAACAAGCTCTCTGATGAAAGATGCCACAAGGGGATTTAGGCTGGCGATTTTTCTCTGGACCCTTTTTCTAGATGTCCGGCTGATCTGTGATTTTGATTGGCATTTGGTGCCATCAGGGTTTATTCTCAGAATGAACCTGCAAGCACAAGAAAAAAGACATTAATCAAACCAATGCTTTCCCAACAGTCATAACATGGTGCTGTATGCACTTTGATGTTAATAAAAGCAATATAAATAAATAATTAACTGTACAGTGTAGACAGATTATAATGGAACTTTGCGAGATTGCAATTAAAACGAGGGACACATTTTTAGTGATTATAAAGGGACAGCTCTTTGCGTGCTTTCTGCCATGCCAACTCAAACATCCAGTAGCCTAAGCTTGATTTTCTGTTAAAATTAACAGTGGTTGGTGAATGAAGATAATTTATCGGGAAACGCTTATGTGATTCAGTACGGTGACCGGGAGGGGACATGTTCGGATCACTTAGTTTTGTCGTGGCCACAACAAATAAACTTGTGGGAACGTGATAATATGTGGTTGCCACGAGATATTAATTCGTGGGAATGTCATATTAAGTCGTGGGAACGTGATAATTAATTGTGGCCACGAGATAATTTTGTTGAGTTGACGACATCATGTCGTGGCCTCAACTTCATATTTTGAGAGAACAACATTTATTTCTCATGGCAACGAGTTATGTTTAGGGAACCACACCGGTCAGTATAGCCTACTGTAACTACAGCAGTTGGAGATGGAGATGACTGATGAATAGGGCTGGGTAAAAAATATAGATTTCTCGATTTTAATAGATTCTCACTTTTACAAAACAATATTGATTCTTAAATCCCAAGAATCGATTAGTCATCCTGTTTTCAGTTAAAGAGTTAGTTCACCCAAAAATGAAAATTCTGTCATTAATTACTTACCCTCATGTCGTTGGACCTCCGTTCATCTTCGGAACACAAATTAAGATATTTTAGTTGAAATCTGATGGCTCTGAAAGGCCTCCATTGGCTCAATGGCACGGTTCACTATCAAGACCCTTAAAAGGTACTAAAGACGTCGTTACAAAGTCCATCTCACTACAGTGGTTCTAAAATAACTTTATGAATCGGCGATAATAGTTTTTGTGTGCAAAAAAACCCTAAATAACGACTTACATAGTGATGACGATTTCAAAACACGGCATCATGAAGCTTCGAAGCGTTATGAATCAGCGAGCCGAATCATGATTCGGATCGCGTATCAAACCGCCAAACTGCTGAAATTTGGCGATTCAAACTGCTCATTCGACTCACTGATTCATAACGCTTCGAAGCTTCATGATGCCGTGTTTTGAAATCGTCATCACTATGTAAGTCGTTATTTAGGGTTTTTTGCGCACAAAAACTATTATCGCCGATTCATAAAGTTATTTTAGAACCACTGTAGTGAGATGGACTTTGTAACGACGTCTTTAGTGTCTTTTAAGGGTCTTGAGAGTGTAAAGTGCATTGAGCCAATGGAGGCCTTTCAGAGCCATCAGATTTCAACTAAAATATCTTAATTTGTGTCTGAAGATGAACGGAGGTCTTACGGGTGTCGAACGACATGAGGGTAAGTAAGTAATTTTCATTTTTGGGTGAACTAACCCTTTAATGAATGAAATAAATGAACATAAACATTGTGCCTCCCATCCAATAAATCGCAGTAATCTTTGTACTTTATTACTATTGATATGAAACAAAGTCTCAGATTTCAAACTACGTCTATTTTTTTTACGAATGAGCTTCTGAAAGTGTGTTAAAAGATACAGTACAACTTACCGAAATCTGTATCATGTCACATAAAATAGCTCAATCAGTGTTTCAACCGCAGAAAGATGTAAGTAAAACGGCTTGTAAATGTCATGTAACGTCACATTTTCCTCAGAAAAACCATATCCAGTGTCCATAAACTCGTTAGTCAGCTAGAAAATTAACTCTAGAGAGGAGTATTTTGCTAATTATATGCACCACATTACATAGGCTATTCATTGTACATGTTCTTCAATATTTAATGCATGTATGTATGAATAAATCTGGCAAGTTTTTATGCAGCCACCATTCAAATGTTTATATTTCAAAAATCTAATGATTATGTAATTGTAAAGTTATTATAACTTAAAGGAGAACTCCGGTGAATTTTTAAGTTAATCTTGATCGTTATACCTTTGTGAGTACAAGAAAAAAAACTCACCGGATTGGTGCTCGCAACACAGAGCTGTTACAGTTAATGCCCAGAGCTTCACTCAGCTAACACGGCAGCTATGGGGGAATATACATAAAGAGTGTCTTTGTGCCTCTTAACAGACAAAAAATGCTATTAAAATGTCTGTCCAACATGAACAGGGCCCTTACATGACAACGAGATGCGTTTAGCAACTTAGCCATTGTTTAAACTCACCGAAATAGTGTTTTAGATGGCTAGCTGTAGTCTCGCGCTGAAGTCCCGTGGGAACTCAGTTGTAGCCGGTAAAATGTAAATAGTCCAGGGGGGAGGAGCGTCGTGTGTGTGAAGAGTGATGATCGGCTCACAAGTGAAGAAGAAATGGTTCGTAACGCTCCTCCCCCCTGGACTATTTAGATTTTACCGGCTACAACTGAGTTCCCACGGGACTTCAGCGCGAGACCACAGTTTGCCGTCTAAAACACTATTTCGTTGAGTTTAAACAATGGCTAAGTTGCTAAACGCATCTCGTTGTCATGTAAGGGCCCTGTTCATGTCTGTACATTTGTACCTTCAATATTAGTAGGCTAATGTAGTATCCACTGACTCCCATAGTTTACAACATTAGTTCAGAAATGTGTTTTCCTTAAAGGGTTAGTTCACCCAAAAATTAAAATTCTGTCATTAATTACTCACCCTCATGTCGTTCGACACCCGTAAGACCTCCGTTCATATTCGGAACACAAATTAAGATATTTTTGTTGAAAGCTGATGGCTGAGAAAGGCTTCAGATAGGCCTCCATTGGCATTCAGTACATTTACACTCCCAAGACGCATAAAAGGCACTGAAAGCGTCGTTACAAAGTCCATCTCACCACAGTGGCTCTACAATAATTTTACGATGCGACGACAATAGTTTTTGTGCGCAAAAAAAAAATCTAAATAAAACCTTTATCCAACTTGTTATTGTCTGTAGCAGAAACAGAAAAGATTAGTTCTTACGAGTCTTTCGGGTTTGACGTTTGAGTCATTCGCTCTTTTGCCACGTGACTTGTCACTGTATTGAACACTAGTTCACAACCTTTTTACTAACAAGCACGTAGTTATTTTTTTATTTTATTTTTATTTTTTTATATATAATTCTCAGTTAATATCAGACATAAACAAATAGGGGAAATATATTAACTATTCAAGTCTAACATCACAAATTCAAGTCAATTAGACTATCACTCATTTTGAATCATATAGCACAAACACACACACACAAATATATATTATATATATATATTATGTTACAAAGGTTTAGGTAACATTTTTAAACTGATTTTTATTAATTAATAACACAAGGACAAAAAAAAAAATATATAACTCAATAGAGAAAAATAAAATACAGTTGATTCAAAACGAGTAAGAGTCTAATTGACTTAATTGAATTATATATAAAAAAATAAAAATAAAATAAAAAAATAACTACGTGCTTGTTAGTAAAAAGGTTGTGAACTAGTGTTCAATACAGTGACAAGTCACGTGGCAAAAGAACGAATGACTCAAACGTCAAACCCGAAAGACTCGTAAGAACTAATCTTTTCTGTTTCCGCTACTGACAGCATAGACTCTATGGGACTGACAGGAAGAACGAAAGACTCAAACCCGAACTCGAGACTCGAAAGATGAACTAATATTTTTTGTTCTTTCCAGTAGATTCAGCGTAATGCGCATGCGCGGTCAACACAAAATCGGTAGTCCCGAGTCATATTAAAGATTCGTTCAAAATGAACGAATCGTTCATGAACGACACATCACTAAACGCCAACACTCATTTGGCGTATACATTCTATGAGATTGCACACTCGTACTATTGATACGCATTGTCATGAGATTGTGTTGTTTTTGTCTGTGTGCTTACGATGCATATGTGACTTTAGTGCAGACTGAGTCTGAAAACTACAAGGACAAGTCGGCAAACCACAGTTGAACCTAAAATTAGCCAGGTTCCTATGTATTATGATATGATGGTAAAATTTGCAATGCGTTCGCACAGATAACTTGCAGTGTTTGCACACAAACTGCGCAACCATCTTGACTGTTGCTTTTTTAAACCATCTGCTAACGATATAAGGTTAACGTTTTAATATAAGAGTCATATAACGTCATATAATCACCAGCTTCTGCTTACCAGCTTCCTCAGATGACGGTCACCGCCAGAAAATAACTCCAGAACACCTCCGACGTTCCAAATGGCGGTTTTAACACAAAACTTTAAACAAAAACAAAAGATTCACTTCAAAATACTGTTATTACAACCTCCATCTTTAGTGTTGCCTCACTTTTCGGTATTTTAAGATAGTTTGCTATTAACGTAAAGTCCTCCTGCTTAGCTAATTTACATTAAAGTGGTAGAGGAACATTAAAATAGCTTTTTTTCCCCCGTTTCACTAACTATTAGTCAATGTAAACTTTATTCACCCCGTTGAAGTAACGTTAAATCACAAGGATGACGGCAGTCACGTAACCACCCGCCTTGACAAACAGGCAGAAAAAAAAGGCTTTTGACAGGAATTTGCTCACTCAATTTGCAGCTCTGGTTCATGTTAGGTTGTTGTTAATAAGTGAATGCATTTGAAAATATTTCAGTTTTACATAAAATAATGACAGAAATAATACTAACCTTTTCGTTGAGTCTTTCCTCAGTTGCCCCCACCAACCGAAAAAAAAAACTTGAAAAGAAGTCTCCATTGTCATTGGTCAGATTTTCGCGGGCATTGTCGCTACTGTAAATCGATTTACAGTAGAGTATAATTACAGTAGTAAACATATATTTTCCCATAATCCTTTGCTATTAACAGTATTATACTGTTGGTACATTTAACAGTATTATACTGTACATATTACAGTAAAATACTGTTCAAATTACAAAAATCCATTACAGTGTAACAAATGCTTTCATCTTCATTAACAGTGCAAACGTGATATAGTTAAGAGATTCATTGAATAAAACGGGACCCAGATAGCAAAAATCATCTGGCCCAGATTTGGCACAGACCATTCGTAAGTTCTGTGCCAGATCCGCGCATCGGACTTGGGCCGGTGTCTTTTGGCACAACGGGCCAATACCGGCACGGATCCGTTTTTATATTTAAATTGTAGCTCCGGACCAGATGCGGATTCCTTTATGGCGATTTGGCCCAAATGTGGCCCTAATCTGCTTTGCGACTGTTGTTCCCGCCCACGAAAACCCGGCCTGGGCTGGATCTGTATTAGAGCAGTGAGACGGAGGTGATTGTAACGTGGATTTGCCGATTCGGAGATGGATCCGGCTCGGAGTCAGCTGCTGTCTGGGGCGTCACTGATAAACGCGCCACTGATAAACTCTTGCAGTTCGATTGACAGGTTCAGCGCTCCAGTGATTGCAAAGGGAGCTTTCTTTGATCGCTTTCTTTATAGAATATAATCACCATTAAAAAACAAGGAAGTTTTCAGCTCCGAAACGTACAGGATGTTCTTAAATCACAATTAACTTTTATATATCAAAGGATGAATGAACAGTTGATTTCTCAATTCATGACCCCTTTAAAGCAAAAATGACAATATTGTAAAATATATCTGTCACGTAACGTGGAATATCAGAAATTCTCACGACGAGAAATAATTTCAGGAAACAGACTTTGATCACAAAACCACACTACTTCAAACGACAGAGACTAAGGGAGAAATGAAAGTTCTGCCAGGAAGACTCAAATGTTGCATCACTCATTACGGTTAGATCTATCCAATCATTATCTAACACTTGGAGTATAAAAGATCGGTACCTACACATATCCGAGTTTGCAGATGATGACACCAACATTCACCCCCATCCTCCCCCATGGTCCGTGCCTGTACCTCCCGGGGGATCGGCTGCTCCCCTCCCTTCATCTTCAGGCAGGAAATACAGAGTCCGTTACCCTCTGAATATGAGCTACGCCAAAGAACCTCAACATATAATAAATGTCTTTGTTATGTTATCTTGCCCCGAGTCTTTCTGGTAGAACTTTAAAAAGCATGTCATCACTTCCTCTACCCAGAGAGACAGTGAGAGGAAAATCTTGTGTTTTGAGCAGAGAGTTTTGTGACTGCAGGGTTTAAGAAAGAGGTTTAAAAACACGGAAGTTTATATTTGTTATTTTGGCCCAGTCAGCTCCTGAATCAAAGGTCCCAAATTAAATCAATAAATTCATCATTGTTCAAATACACTGCTTTTACAGAGTTTTTCATGTTGAACTCTTTCCCTTAGACGGAGCATAGCATGAAATTGGGTATAAATGAATTGATCAAACAAAGGGAACTAATGAGATAATTGAGGATGCCGTATTGATTAAACAATTATTAAATTGCAATATTAGAAAGTTTGGAGCCGTCAGGCTGGAGACGGGTTTATTGAGGATGAAATATCGATTTAACAATTATTAAATAGGAATATCGGAAATTTTGCTAATTCCACTCATGTTTAGTACATGTTAATGCAAAGATTCGTATAGGAAAAATATAAACGAATATAACCTTCTTGGATTTCTGGCCGAACAGCAAAGGAAGCTGACCCCAGGCCTCTGTGGTCAATTCTGTGTTAAGGTAAGGCATGTTATTCCCAATTATGTGTTGTGGCTGGGTTGTTATAGGTCTGCGTGACTCTTGATTTTAGGCCTAATTTAACGGAGGAATTATAGGCATTCTTCTGTAGCCTGACGAATAACTGTGACGATGCTTTGTTTATAGAGTGTCTGCTTGCTGTTTGACCCATAGACATAATAAATACATAGACGCCCTATTGGCCGCTTTAGAATGTTGCTGCAATACGTCAACGCGTCCGCCATATTGCTGAGGGCAAGACTGCACTGTAAACACATGCAAGTAAACGGGTGAGCTGCGGCTTTTCTGGATAAAAACAAAAACAACGTTTACATTTATCAACCGATTTCAGTGGTTTATGATGTACGTGGTATACTAAAAGTTCTATTCTATAGTTACTTAAAATCTTGATAGTTAGACTTATAAAATATATATTTTAATAAGGAATTGTCAAAGGCTTGTAATGCGTTTGGCTTTTTATACTTGAATAAGAATTATGAAGACGCCCATACTGACATATAATTTAATTTTCACATTAAATGAAATAAAGTTTTCTTATAGTGGAAAAGGCATTTTCTGTATTTAACCAATTTTTGCTTTTCTTGTGCTTAGAATTGACCGTCATTGAGAAAATGAAACAACTGCAAATACAAATCACACTGGCAGGCTGCTTTCTGTTTTTTTTTATAGCACTAAAATGATAGATATTTACAGGTAGATACTCTAAATATACAATAACAAAGATAACTCATGGATCCTTTATACATATGATATGGTACAACTACACTGCAATGCAAATAGTAAATACATGATAAAGTGAGAAGTAATAGTAAATAGTGTATAGTCAATAAAAAAAAGTCAATGAAATAAACAAACAGTATACAGCAAATAAAATAATGAATAGTATAATTATATAATATAATGATAATAGCATAGTTTGTATAATAATATAATAATAGCAATAGAATATGAAATATCAATTACAGAATAGAGACAATAATAAAAGTTAAATAGTGACTAGTGAAAAGTACAATAATTTACCAGCATAACTATAATAGATTGATAATTGCAAGTGGTATAATATAACAACGATAATAATAATAATAATAATAGCAAATACAATGTAATATCAATTGCAGAATAATATAGACAATAATAAAAATAGTAAATTAAATAGTGACTGGTAGGTACAATAATAGTATTGGTATAATAATAATAATAACAACAATAACAAAAGGCTGTATATTAACCATCAATCATCTATAATCAGTCATCCTTTGTAGGGTCACCATGGCACACATCACAGAAAAACACAAAACCTGAAATGTACACCAGGGCATTGTCCACAAGGCTACCAAAGCGGGTTGGCAGGAAGCTGTGGTCACACACAAGTGCAGAAACGTTTACAAAAGGGGATGGAAGCTCCTCAGATTCTTCTACTGCTAGAGATTACATTTCAACAGCTGGGGTCCGTTTTTCGTACCTCGCTTAATACATCTGAGATGATTTGACAGATCCTAGATCTTTTAATCGTGATCACTGATCTCTGGATAATTTGGTTCTACAAACAAATTTGCGGATTGGATTAAAATATCTGGATTTTATTATCTGAGTTATCTGAGATTACTGCACGTTCTTGTGTTCCCTGAAGAGGGCAGATACTCCAAACCACGATCATCAATGCAGCGATTGGCTGGTGGCAAGACAGCAACGTAATGACATCATATAATTAAAAAAGCCACCTGGCTTTTAACTGTACGTGTGTAAACCTCTGATAAAATGATAATATATTCCATCACAAATAAATCTCTCAATCAAGTGGCTGTGTGTGTAGTACTATACACAACATTATAGTATTATAATATTATTTTCAAATACTCATTTTATATGATTTTTATATTATTATTATTTAAAATTATTATTGCCCCAGGTTCAGTAATTAACTCTTGAAATAAAGTAGCAGTGGCTGGGACAGATTTTAAGTATGCAACCTAATCCTGTTTACATGAAATAAACCGCTCCTGAGCAGGTTTGAGTTTCCGGACCTGTTGCTATGACAGCAAGTCCAGGGGCCAGTTGCATAAACTAAGCCATTATGTTAAGACAGTGTCTTAAGATCTAGTATGAGCCACTAGCAGTTAGGCAAGTGGCATTCAGTCTTACTTTTCGTAAGAAATTAAGCCAGTCTATGTTTTTATGTTACTGATTTAAAAAAATTATGAACAGTCTTAAATAAAAAAAATGTATGTCTAACTTGTAAGACTAGTCTTAATGGTTTATGCAACTGGCCCCTGGATGAGCTTCGAAGAACCAAACAATCCAAGATCATGCCAAATCGGCAACAATCAAGTCCAGCTAACGGAGTTAGCCACATACGAAGAACAGACCCCTGATAGCGACAGGATCTCATCCTGTGGTTCCACTTTCCCTGAAGTGCTTGGAGAGACACCGCACCGGACCATGAGACACCGGAAAATGCCCTGGAACTGGCCTGCAGTTGGATGTTTATTCCATCCCCCTAAAAACCACACACACACACACACACACACACACACACACACACACACACACACACACACACACACACACACACACACACACACACACACACTTAAGAAATAGTTCACACAAAAATTAAAATGAGCTGATAATGTATTCACCCTAAGGCCATCCAATATGTATATGTCATATAAACATATATATATATATATATATATATATATATATATATATATATATATATATATATATATATATATATATATATATATATATATATATATATATATATATATATATATATATATATATATATATATATGTCATATCTTGGCCAGCAGAGTTTCATATTTGGGTGAACTAGAACTGCACAATTCTGGATGAATCACGATTTTTTGCTGTAATCCTACTTGTCAAATGTTTTAATAGAAATAGCAGAATAATTGTAATTTAAGAATAAGATGATGTAGGTGTTTGAATTAATATTCTTTTTACAATTAATCTTGCAGCTCTTCCTTTAATACAGATATTGCCTCTTTTCAGATTATATTTTGATATCTGAAATCCGTACCTGATGCTCGAATTCGAGCTCTGAAATCGTAGTTGTTCAGAGTCATCAACTTCCCACTGTCACCGCTTTGTCTGGGAAACCTTCAATGTGTGATAACTTAACTTAAGTTAACTAACGTTACAATATGTCACAATATGTCAGTCGCCTGTCATAAAAGTCTTTCAAAAATATATAGATGAATATTTCGATTTCAGGAAATTTAATTTATAATATAAAATATAATATAAGCTAAAACTATAATATAAATCATGTCAACTCATGTCTCAACTTTCATAGCTAAGTAGCGTCATCGCTAGCTATTTTAGTCTGACTCTGGTGACCAACTAACGTCACTAATACTAATTATATAATAATATAACGACCAAATACAACCAGAAACAAATGTTCAGTCTTACTTGTGAAAGGTAATTCCCCGAGAACTGTTTCCAATTGAGCGGTGATTTGTACAGCCCCGAGTAGCACACGCAGCAGGCATTTTTCTCAATTCCAATTATTAGAGTTATTGGAAAGTTGCCCTCCGCAATATGGCGGCGTCGTTGACGTGCGGTCCAGCGGCCAATAGGGCGTCTATGTATTTATTATGTCTATGGTTTGACCTATCGGATGTATCCTTTGTGGCCTTAAATAACCCACAATCCTTTGAACATATTTAATTTCACAAAAATAAACTGATGAAAAATTAGTCTGTACTGTCTGATTTTATTATGAAATATAAGACAAAAATAATGTTTTCGGACATGAAAGCATAGATGTTTTAGATCATGAAAAGCATAGATCTTTTGTTTTGTGCTGTAAATTAATCACTTAACACTAAACTGCCAATAATGTAAGCCACTGGGAGACCACAGACGGCAATCATTAACTGTATTGCATTCATAGAAAGCCAGTTCATATAAAGATTTGTAATACAAATTATTTTTCCAAAATTAAGTTTTAATAGTATTTTCATGATGTGACTGCGGGGGTGGGAACATGTGTGATGTAGCATATGCACACTTACTAGAGTGTTTCATTCTAGTGTTTAATTGCTGAGGAGGACACTGTCACGTTTGCAGGTCTGTGGAATTTCTATTCTGATGTGTTGTGTGTGTGTGTGTGGTGTCGGTGGCAGTCACGTGTGTTGCTGGGCAACTAACGATCACTAATCAGTGATCGAATGCAGCTGCGACTCGTCAGCGTGTGTGTATATATGGTCTCTGTGTTTGTTCGTTCATTGTCGGATCGTTCTGTGTGGTGCTCACGCTCTGTCCATTGCAGTTTCTGCCCTCCGTCTCCTGAGTTCCTGTTGTTCCTGGACTGGAGTTTGCCTGTTGTGGACTTCCGGGTTTCTGTTTGGATCTGGAGGATTATTGCACCGTGGATATCTCGTTTGGACTGCTGTCTGGAGATCGGCCCATTGTAGTCCCTGTGCTGCCAAGGACCAGCTGCACCACGGCATCTTCTGCTATTTTCACTGTTGAACGTTCTGAGTTATTCCTTTAAATATAGGATTGGTACTTGCATTTGAATCCTGAGTTTTCTATCCTGAAAGACACTAGTCTATACAAGCCTCAAAAGGACTGGACTAGGAAGGACGCAGTCTCCGTAGGATGCAGCCCTCCATTTTAGAAACACCCGGGCTGCATTCCACTCCACTTTTAGACACGCACTTGCAAACTTCCCTAAGCACTTCCCCTCGTGGGAATCCCCACCGCCATTTTGAAGTGCGTTCCACTTCGTGAAGTGGACAAGCAAAGTTTATATGGACAGACCCTCGCTCCCTCGATTTTGACAGAGGGAGCGAGTCTACTTCATATGTACACTTCAGGCAGCTTTATATACCACAATGCAACACGATTGTGACATCACCGCATATCGCGTTTAATTTACCCCACCACGAACAACTTTATGGCAGAACAGCAGAAGCCATGGCAATTCACACCAGAGAAGATTTCACTCATGTGAAACTATAGATGGCATGTCTGAACCGCAAACGCTATTTAGAGTGTTCTGAATATCCTATCCATCAAACACTACAGACAACTGGCCATTTTGCCAAGTTGACAATGACATGAACTTATCAACAAGATCAGTCAATGAAACCCGGTACAGCTTCATCACAGAGAAGTTGAGCGCTGAATGCTCACATCAAGTGCAGAGGAGAATCAATAGAGTGTTAATGCATCACACACTCTCTTAGCATGGAGGAGATCCCGTCCATTCCGATGCATCCGCACCTTCACATGAGACGGTGTTAAAAAATGTCTGTTCACCCAGTGGAGTGCTGTTGGTTTAAGATAAAGCAGCTGAGTAATGCATTGCTTAAAGATTGACTTGTCAGCGCATTCACAGAAAGGTGTCCCAGAATGAGGATGGAGTGGAACTCGCAATAAATTATTCCACCCGCGACAGTCACTGGACCACAGCTTATCAAACTAATGCCAGCAGCTGTACGGGTAGTCCGTCTTATGTTGTCAGCTATGCTAAGCGTGCATTGCCGCTCCAAATGCTCCTTGAAAAAACCCCTGTGTGTAAAGCTCCTTGATGCTCCAGGCATTCATCTGAAGAAGATTTGTTTGCCACTCACAGCTAAGGTGAGGATAGTAAATTCAGTAGGGAAAAATAATTATAAATTGAGTGATTATAGAGTAAATACACAATTAGTGAAAAACAATTAATGATGCATTTATATTTTTTTGGACTAATGAAGCACTGAATTAATTTTAATTAAAATAGTATTAAGTATAAGGCTATATATACTGTATATATATATTTATATATATATATATATATATATATATATATATATATATATATATATATATATATATATATATATATATATATATATATATATATATATATATATATATATATATATATATATATATATATCTGTCTTTAACAGTTTATAAGTTTTAGTTAAAAAATAATTTCCCAATGGATAAAATGAAATCCTATGAAAATAGTTTCAGTTATGACTTCTTTTTTCCTCACTTGATTAGTTGTATCAAATACAATGTGATTTTTGTTTATTGAGATCTGGCAGCAACAGCACACCAGAATTGGCAAGTCTGGCATTGGTGCCCTGTTCTCTTTACAATCAAGAGCAGGTTCACACTGAGCACGTGACAGACGTGAAAGAGTCTGGAGATGACGTGGGGAATGTTATGCTGCGTGCAACATCATTCAGCATGACCGGTTTGGCGGTGGGTCAGTAATGGTGTGGGGAGCAATATCCTTGGAGGGTCGCACAGACCTACGCATGCTAGCCAATGGTTCCCTTAATGCTGTTAGATACCAGGATGAAATCCTCAGAGCGATTGTCAGACCTTATGCTGGTGCAGTGGGCCCTGGGTTCTTGGTGCATGATAATAGCCGGCCTCATGTGGCTCAAGTGTGTAGGCAGTTTTTAGATGACGAAGGCATTGATGGCATTGACTGGCCCTTACGTTCCCCAGACCTGAATCCAAGAATCTGAGCATTCGAAGCTGCCAAGTAGCACCACAGACGGTCCAGGAGCTCACTGATTCCCTGATCCAAGTCTGGGAAGAGATCCCCCAGGACACCAGCCGCCATCTCTTAGAGCACTCTCTTGAGTGCATTTAGGCACGTGGGGGCCATACACTTATATTATGAGTTGCTGTGATGAACGTCATGCAAGTTGGATCACCCTGTAACTTTTTTTACATAGATTTTTGGTATGATTTTGAACCCAGTCCTCAGTGTGTTGATTATTTTGGTTTCCATTGATGCACGAGTTTGCACTTACATATAATTTATAGAGAGTAATTCAATGCGTATTTGGCGTGCTGTCCGGGGGGAGGGCTTCGAGCTCTGAATTAGGCACGAACCCAGAGTACCCCCTGTATATGTAATAGCAGACGCAGACACAGACGACGTCACTCTGTTCAAACCCCTCTCGCGTGGCGTCTCAGGTGAGTGAATGGGACCGATGGTCGGTCAGTCGGTGTTTGTAAGCCCTATTCGGACGGTAATTGTTTGTCCTGCGGTCGTAAGGTGTTTTCATCATTTACAGGGGCTAGTCAGTGATTTTATTGTCCTCTTAATCCAGAATATCAGTGTTTTTCTCCCACCACTCGTGTAAAAATCTCCGCCCCAATTACTTAATTACTGTTTGACAAACACCAAGGTCCCGTCTGAATCCACATCTCTGAGTTTTCAATAATATATCACTTCAGAATTCACTGTTTATATCCTTTTTGGCCACTGCAGAGCACCGTACGGCTGTGCTTCGATGTTATTTGGATGCATTTTAAAGATCTAGACTTGTATTACTGAAATGCTGGCAAGTTTACAAGAGCAGGATATTTCATCACCGCTCAAAAAAAAAAAAAAGAAAGAAAGAAAAGTACGTAAACATTTGAAAAGTGTTGTTAGTGTTGTCAGCAATTAGATATGTTAAAATAACTGCAGCATTATGATTGCCTCATTAGTGAATAGGAGGCTGTATTCACTTATTTCCGCTCATTTCCATGTGGAATAAAATTACATCCTTTATTTTGAGATAAAATGCGAGACAGAAAAATATTTTAACTATAACGTGGGTCTAATTTTTGACAGATTTAAATAATTAAATAATAATTTGGATATTATTTTCCTATTATTAAATTAAATATGCATTTTTTCTTATTAAGACATTTGGAAAAACTTTTATTACATTGAAGTGGAAAATAAAACAGGTGTTGTGGAAAAAGATGGGCCTCAAAATCACAGGAAAAAACACCACAAACCTTAAGAGACATCTCAATGTTTTTATTTATTTTATTTAAATGTATGTGTGTGTGTACTTCTAACATGTTTAGTTGGTAAAATAAATATTGTAATTTCAAATCAGAGCGTCTTCCGTGTCTGGAATGGATGTATTCTTGAGTCTATAAGGTAACAATAATATAATAAGATAACATTGTTTGAAATGGGTTTGGCTAAAAAAAGATTTTAGTTTTGTCTATATACTATTTGACTGCATAGAATTGCATTACTAAAAAGAGACTAAAATACAATTTTCATTGACTAAAACGTCATCAGTTTTCGTCGACTAAAACTAGACGACAATAGTCACAGATAATTCTGACTAAAATAAGACTAAAATGCTCAGACTTTTAGTCGACTAAAACTTGACTAGACTAAAAAGAGTATGACTATGACTAAAACTAATAAAAAACTCAAATGACAGCTTGACACAAAGACTAGACTAAAACTAAAACAGGCCGCCAAAAACAACACTAGTGTATATATACCTCTATTGTTGATTAGCTGAGTGCTCTCCACCTGTGTCAATTATCTGAACGTGCTTCTCCCGAACCTTGTTTATAAAACATAATTTCACGAGTTCACACTTACATATAATTTATAGAGAGTAATTTGGGGGGAGGGCTTCGAGCTCGGACTTACCCCTTCCTTGCTGCATGGAAACGTTCCACTTTCTTGCTGCAATGAATCGATCCCCTTCCTTACTAAGTGGAAACTTTCCACTAGTGGAACCTATCAATCTAGAGGGTTTTATCTGCTTCCTTACTGTGTGGAAAACTGTCCACTTCTCGCTGCGTAAGGTTTTTAAACCACTTTCTTGTTGTGGGAAAAAACTATCCATTTCCTTGCTGTGTTTAACAACTTCTATTTCTTGCTGTGTGAAAATTATCCACTTGCTTGCTGGAATCTTCGACTTTCTCGCTGTGTCGAAACGTATTCGCTTGAGGAGACTATTCACCATCTTACTGTGTGTGCTACTATCCAGTATCTTACTGCGTGGACAACTATCCAGTATCTTACTGCGTGGACAACTATACACCATCTTACTGCGTGGGCAACTATCCGCCATCTTATTGCGTGGGCAACTATCCACTATCTTGTGGCGTGGGCGACTATCCACTGTCTTACTGCGTGGAAGACTATCCACTGATTTACTGCTTGGAACTTTCCGCTTCCTTGCTGCGTGGAAACTTTCCACTTCCTCGCTGCGTGGAAACTTTCTGCTTCCTCACTGCGTGGAAACGTACCGCTTTCTCGCTGCGTGGAAACTTTCCGCTTTCTCGCTGCGTGGAAACGTTCCCCTTTCTCGCTGCGTGGAAACGTTCCCCTTTCTCGCTGCGTGGAAACGTTCCCCTTTCTCGCTGCGTGGAAACGTTCCCCTTTCTCGCTGCGTGGAAACGTTCCCCTTTCTCGCTGCGTGGAAACGTTCCGCTTTCTCGTTGTGTGGAAACGTTCCGCTTTCTCGCTGCGTGGAAACTTACCGCTTTCTCGCTGCGTGGAAACGTACCGCTTTCTCGCTGCGTGGAAACGTACCGCTTTCTCGCTGCGTAGAAACGGTCCGCTTTCTCGCTGCGTGGAAACGTTCCGCTTTCTCGCTGCGTGGATACGTTCCACTTTCTCGCTGCGTGAAAACTTTCCACTTTCTCGCTGTGTGGAAACTTTCCAATTTCTCGCTGCTTGGAAAAACTATCCGCTTTCTCACTGCGTGGAAAACTATCCACATCTCACTGCATGAAAAACTATCCACTTTCTCACTGCGTGGAATTTTCCACTTTCTCACTGCGTGGAAACTTTCCGCTGACTCACTTCGTGGAAACTTTCCACTTCTTGTTGAAAGGCTGAAAACAGAAAACAGAAGCATGAGTGCTTGACCCGGAGATTTCTCACTGCGTGTGTGTGTGTGTGTGGGGGGGTGGGTTAATCGGAGGGTTTGGAGGGCTTGATGATGGGGTACCAGTTGGTCCTGATATAGCTTGAGAAAGCATCTGAGAACCATCTCCCGAGAGCTTGGATCTGCTGTGGGGAGAGGCCTTTTTGAGCTGCTGAAGTTGCCTCCCCGAACAAAGGTATCCAGACTCTCTTTTAATCATTCTTGGGGATTTTAATAAAGCAAATCTCTCCCATGAACTGCCAAAATACAGACAGCACATTACATGTCCCACCAGAGACAGTAATATACTGGACCACTGTTACACCACAATAAAAATGCATTTCACTCCATCCCTCGGGCAGCTTTGGGGCTCTCTGATCACTGTGTGGTTCATCTTATACCGACCTACAGGCAGAAACTGAAATCAGCTAAACCTGTAATAAAGACTGTAAAAAGATGGACTAATGAAGCAAAGCTGGACTTACAAGCCTGCTTCGATTGCACTGATTGGACTGTTTTTGAAGCTGCTACCACCGATCTGGACGAGCTCACAGAGTCTGTTACATCATACATCAGTTTCTGTGAGGATACATGCATTCCTACCAGAACATTCTTATCATTCACTAATGATAAACCATGGTTTACTGGGAAACTCAAACAGCTTCGTCATGCCAAAGAGGATGCTTACAGAAATGGGGATAAAGTCTTGTATAACCAGGCCAGAAACAGAAAGGAGATCAGAGTTGATCAGTTTGGTCAGGCTTGAAGAATATCACCAATTACAAGTCACCATCCCCCCGATCTGCTGAGAATCAACAACTGGCCGATGAGCTGAATGCTTTTTACTGCAGATTTGAAAAGCCCAGTCTCACACAACACAACCGCTCTGATCTGCAATTCACACGTCCCCCATCACCTCATGCTCCCCCTCTCCTCCCCCCTCCTGTCATCCAACCCGAGCTTAAGGTCTGTGTGGAGGATGTGTGCCGAGTCTTCAAAAAACAGAAGACGAGGAAAGCTTCAGGCCCAGACGACATCTCATCTGCCTGTTTGAAAGCCTGCGCTGACCAACTGGCCCCAGTCTTCACGCAGATCTTCAACAGATCATTGGAGCAGTGTGAAGTTCCCTGCTGCTTCAAACGGTCCACTATCCTTCCCGTCCCCAAAAAAAACAAAATCACTGGACTTAATGACTACAGACCTGTCGCTCTCACGTCTGTGGTCATGAAGTCGTTTGAAAGACTGGTTCTGGCCCACCTGAAGTACATCACTTGACCCTTGCTGGATCCTCTTCAATTTGCCTACAGAGCAAACAGGTCTGTGGATGATGCAGTCAACATGGGACTGCATTATATCCTGCAACATCTCGACAGACCTGGGACTTATGCAAGGATCTTATTTGTGAACTTCAGTTCGGCCTTCAATACCATCATGCCTGATCTTCTCTCAGCTAAACTGACCCAGCTATCTATGCCATCCTCAATCTGTCAGTGGATCTCCAGCTTCATGCTGGCCGGCAGCAGCGAGTGAGACTGGGGAAACTCACATCCAGGACTCTCACTACCAGCACTGGCGCCCCCCAGGGGTGTGTTCTCTCCCCTCTGCTCTTCTCTCTGTACACCAATGACTGCACTTCTAAAGACCCCTCTGTGAAGCTCCTGAAATTTGCAGACGACACCACTGTCATCGGCCTCATCCAAAACAGTGACGAGTCTGCTTACAGACTGGAGGTTGAACAGCTGGCTGTCTGGTGCAGTTATAACATCCTGAGCTCAACACGCTCAAAACGGTGGAGATGATTGTGGGCTTCAGGAGGAACAGCCCAGCTCTCCCCCCACTCACCATCATGAACAGCACTGTGGAAGCAGTGGAGTCATTCAGGTTCCTGGGCACTACCATCTCTCAGGACCTGAAGTGGGACAATCACATTGACTCCATTGTGAAAAAGGCCCAGCAGAGACTGTACTTCCTTCATCAGCTGAGGAAGTTCAACCTCCCACCGGAGCTGCTGATTCAGTTCTACTCGGCTGTCATTGAGTCTGTGTTATGCACGTCCATCACTGTCTGGTTTGGTTCAGCTACCAAATCTGACATCAAGAGACTATTGGTGCTCCCCTGCCAATCCTTCAGGACCTGTACTCTTCCAGAGTGAGGAAGAGAGCAGGGAAAATCATCACAGACTCCGCTCACCCTGGACACCGCCTGTTTGAACTGTTACCATCAGGACGGCGACTCCGATCACTGGCCACTAGAACATCTAGGCGCAGGAACAGTTTCTTCCCACAGGCCATTTCCCTCTTGAACAGTTAACCCCCCCCCCCCCCCCCAAAGTGCAATACTCTGACTGTTTAGTGCAATCTTCTAAACTCAGGAGACTATTTATATTTATATATTCATACTACTCAAATACTGTAAATATGTTCATAATCTGTAAATATAATCTGTAAATGTTTATTCTCACTAAACGTAACTGTGACCGTATATTTTTTATACTATTTTTCATATTTTCATTCTTAGAATTTGTATTACTATGCTCTTGTTGTGTTTGTATTGCATATGTGCACTGGAAGCTTCAGCACCAAGAAAAATTCCTTGTGTGTGCAAGCACACTTGGCAATAAAGCTCTTTCTGATTCTGATTCTGATGCGGAAAGGGTAGCTTGAGAAGTCTTTTACACCTATACACTTTTTTCGTGTATTTCACGAAACATGAATGAATTTGCGTGATGTAAATCTGACAGATCCGATCCTCTGAGCGCAAACTAACATTGCGCCGCCCATCACGCAGTATAGATCAATTAACACACATTCACTCACACATATTTGAAAATCAGAATATCAGATAGTTCATGACATAGTTAGCAATTTTGTGAATATTTTGAATAAAAAAAGAAGAAACTAAATTAACCCGATACAGCTGAGCTGTCATACAGCGCTATTATGGCAGCTTTGTGTCATGTGAGAAGCACGACGCGTCGCCATGGAACAATAAGGCGATGCGTTCTAAAATATTTTGAGGCCTGACAGCAGATAATTAGTAAATTCGGCATCCGGGTGATGAGCTAGTTCAAAGTCCATGTGTGAAATATTTAAATACACTGGACAATAAATGCAGGCATGGGCGCAGCCATGGAAAACACAAATGTGCATAAACTGGCATCGCTGTTTGGTACATTTACCAGAATTAAAATGTTTGCAGGGCTGCCTGCTTTCTTCGAAGGAGGAGACTCTCCTTTTGAATCCCTGATTTGCGCTGGCGGTTGCTGCACTTAGCACGTAATTGGTGGATCTAGCGGTGTTTGTTTCCGGGCAGGGTAGGGAGGAGGGGTTAACCTGCGGGCACGATGTTGTTGAGTAAGTCACTGACCTGCAGACCGCAGGTCTGGTGGGGAACACTACTGCATTGGCCGTGGAGAAAATTAGCCAGGGAACCTGAGCTCCTGCGGGAACAAAAGGAACAGCACTGCTGTGTGGATAAAATTAGCCAGAGAAACTGAGTGTAGTAGAGGTTCATGTGGGTGTGGGAAGGAAGAAGACGGGGTCGGCGTGACTGGGACTGTTTCTTTTATTTAATACTCAAACTTCGTATAACACAAAACACGCACGGTGGCGTCTCTGTCTCAAACACTCAGAACTCTTGTCTTTAACTGCCTCTCAGGCTTTGTTTCCAGTTTCTCTCTTTGCTCTCAGGCTCTTGGCTCTCAGGCTTTGTGCACAGTCCCAGTCCGGTCTCGCTCTCCCTCTCTCACGCCCCGCAGCGGCTTTTATACGGTCTCTCCACGCCAATTACTGCAATGAGACACAAGTGTTTGTGATCTGCACTTGACCTACTTACTCACCGCTCGGCTCCGCCCTCTCTCTCCCGCTGCAGACCTCGCGAAACCACGCCCCCTCCGCCACACTGAGCTACTGTGGGAACAGAAGGAACAGCACTGCTGTGTGGAGAAAAATAGCCAGAGAAACTGAGCTTCTGTGGGAACAGAAGGAACAGCACTGCTGTGACAGTGGAGAAATTAGCCAGAGAAATTGAGCTCCTGCGGGAGCAGAGGGAACAGCACTGCTGTGGCAGTGGAGAAAATTAGCCAGAGAAACGGAGCTCCTGTGGGAGCAGAGGGAAAAGCACTGCTGTGGCAGTAGTGAAAATGTTGCCAGAGAAACGCAGTTCCTGTGGGAGCAGAGGGAAAAGCACTGCTGTTGCAGTGGAGAAAATTAGCCAGAGAAACGGAGCTCCTGTGGGAGCAGAAGGAAAAGTGCTGCTGTTGCAGTGGAGAAAATTAGCCAGAGAAACAAAGCTCCTGTGAGAGCAGAAGGAAAAGCACTGCTGTTGCAGTGGAGAAAATTAGCAAGAGAAAATGAGCTCCTGTGGGAGCAGAAGGAAAAGTGTTGCTGTTGCAGTGGAGAAAATTAGCTAGAGAAACTGAGCTCTTGTGGAAGCAGAAGGAAAAGTACTGCTTTGGCAGTGTAGAAATGAGCCAGAGAACCTGAGCTTCTGTGGAAGCAGAAGGAAAAGCACTGCTTTGGCAGTGTGGAAATGAGCCAGAGAACCCAAGCTCCTGTGAAAACAGAAGGAAAAGCACTGCTGTGGCAGTGGGAAAAATTAGCCAGAGAAACTGATCTCATGTGGGAGCAGAGGGAACATCACTGATGTGGTGGAGAAAAGGCTAGACGGACAAATAAAAATAAATAAATAAAAAAAGAAACACATTGAGCAGCCAAATAGGACTCTATTTTGAAATTGCTATGACTTATTTCATGATGCTTATTCAATTCATATGAGGAGATCAAATATACAGCCTTACAACTGTATACAACATACAACGATATATTCACCATAAAGAAAACGTTGTCATGTTCATAAGAATTTGCTTGGCATGAATGTGCACTATTCATTGACTTCGAATCTGCTCTGAACTGAAGCATTTTGAAGCATTGTTTGCAAGCCCATAGAATGCACATCAGCACCACATTAAGATTTTGAAGCATTAGAGCTCACATTTATTTAATGAAATCATAGCCTTTGAAGTTTTGTAGTCTCATGATATGTATTTTCATCCCCAAAATATAAGTTTGCTTACAATGATGATTGATATACTTGTTATACAATATAGCCTTATATACTGTAAGGTACTGATGTTACAGTCAAGAAAACGGGTGTTCCAAAAATGTTGTACGGTTTGCACATCTATTTATAGTCGCAAAAGCGAGTATGGTCGCACTGTGTCGAGCCATGTGATCGAGCTTATGTGAACGTCAAGTAAAGGCAGATGATTATCAGCTGGTTCCAACTAGTGGCTGATTGTTAGCCATAATTTTAGTTATTTGTTCTCACGATGCGTTCACTCGCTTTACCAGCAAGTGTATTTATCGTTTATAATCACAGCAACCGCGTGCGTCCATAATGAAACACTTCTCGTGTGTGCACATGTCTGTAGTATTAGACTACATAGACACGTAGAGACAGCACGATCGCAAGAAAAGCTTGATGTCTGTCGGTAACAATACATTATCTTAAGTCAAGTCAACTTTATTTATATAGCGCTTTTAACAATACAGATTGTTTCAAAGCAGCTTTACAGTGTTAAACAGGAAAATAATGCAGCATAATTTTATTCAGCCGTCTAGCCATTCTGGAGAAAAAATGTCATCAGTTAATTTCAATTATCATACAGTGACAGTGTGGGCTTTAGATCAGTAATTAGAGCAGTAATTTAGTTTATATGGTTAATTTAGTTTAATAATTAGATTTATTTCGATATTTAGTTGAACAATTTAGAAAAATTGAGTATCCCCAACTGAGCACGCCAAGCCAGAGGCAACAGTGGCAAGGAAACCAAAACCCCATCAGGTGACCTAATGGAGAAAAATAAACCTTGGGAGAAACCAGGCTCAGTTGGGGTGCCAGTTATCCTCTGGCCAATTAACAAACAGCGTATGATTATTATTCTGGAAACTTTACAGGTCAGAGGTCATAATAGATCGGAATATTCGAAGGATCGGAGGCAACACGCTGGAGATGGGTTTATTGAGGATGACATATCGATTTAAGTATTATTAAATTGTAATATTTTAACAATCGGAGTCATCACGCCGGAGACGGGTTTATTGAGGATGCCGTGTCGACAATGCAAGTTCAGGAGAGTCTAATTGACACGGTCTCTGCAGACACTTCAGGGTCATGCGTTGGTCTTCTCTGGGCGCAGGTCCACCATCTGATCTGGATACGGCCTGGATCCGGCTGACTGCAGTAAACCTCGGGATAAAACAGAGAGACTATCATTAGCGTAGATGCCATTCTTCTGATGATGTAACGAGTACATCAGGTGTTATGGGAAGTGTTCCCGGTTTCGGCTGACCTAGTTAATGCAGCCTAACAATCATTTAATTGAAAAAGTGTTTTATGTGTATGCCATAGTAAAGAGATGTGTTTTTAGTCTAGATTTAAACTGACAGAGTGTGTCTGCTTCCCGTACAATGTTAGGAAGACTGTTCCAGAGTTTAGGTGCTAAATAGGAAAAGGATCGACCACCTGCAGTTGATTTGTATATTCCCGGTATTATCAACTGGCCAGAATTTTGAGACCGCAGTAGACGTGATGGAGTATAATGTGTTAAGAGCTCGCTCAAGTATTAGGGAGCTAAACCATTTAGTGCTTTGTAAGTAATAAGCAAGATTTTAAAATGTATGCGATGTTTAATAGCCAGCCAGTGCAGTGTTGACAGAACTGGGCTAATATGGTCGTACTTCCTGGTTCTAGTAAGAACTCGAGCTGCTGCGTTTTGGACCAGCTGGAGTTTATTTATTAAGCGAGCAGGGCAACCACCCAGTAGAGCATTACAATAATCTAACCTTGAGGTCATGAACGCATGAACTAACTGTTCAGCATTTTGCATTGAGAGCATGTGCCGTAATTTAGATATATTTTTAAGATGGTAGAATGCAGTTTTACAGATGCTAGAAACGTGGCTTTCAAACGAAAGATTGGTATCAAAGAGCACACCCAGGTTCCTCACTGACGACTTGACCGAGCAGCCATCAAGTGTTAGACAGTACTCTAGGTTACTACTTGTGGAGCTTTTTTGTCCAATAATTAAAAATAAAAAAAATTCTGAATTGAGTTGCAGGAAATTACTGGTCATCCAATGTTTTAAATCAGCTATGCATTCCGTTAATCATGTGAATTGGTAAGTTTCTTCAGGGCGTGAAGAAATATGGAGCTGAGTATCGTCAGCATAACAATGAAAACTAACGCCATGCTTCCTAATGATATCTCCCAGTGGTAGCATGTACAGGGTGTAGAGTAGCGGTCCTAGCACTGAGCCCTGCGGTACTCCATAATGAACTTGTGATCGGTGGGACATCTCTTCATTTACTGCTACAAACTGATAACGGTCACATAGGTATGATTTAAACCATGCAAAGCAATTCCACTAATACCTACATCATTTTCGAGTCTATTCAAAAGAATTTTGTGGTCGATAGTATCAAATGCAGCGCTAAGATCGAGTAACACTAATAGAGAGATACAGCCACGATCGGATGATAAGAGTAAATCCTTTGTAACTCTGATGAGAGCAGTCTCAGTACTATGATACGGTCTAAATCCTGACTGGAAATCCTCACAGATACCATTTCTTTCTAAAAAGGAACATAATTGTGAAGACACTGCCTTTTCAAGTATTTTTGACAGAAAGGGTAGATTTGAGATTGGTCTATAATTGACTAATTCTGTAGGATCAAGTTGCGTTTTTTTAATAAGTGGTTTAATAATAGCCAACTTAAAAGTTTTCGGGACATATCCTAATGACAAAGATGAATTAATGATATTAAGAAGAGGATCTATGAACTCTGGTGGCATCTCTTTTAATAGCCTAGTCGAGCTATTAAATGCATACGTCGAGCATACATGTTGTTGATTTTGATGATTTAACGAGTTTAGCCAATTCTTCTTCTCCTATAGCAGTGAATGAGTGTAATTTTTCCTCAGTGACACTACAATGCTGATGTAGACGGCTGCATGGTTAAAACATTTTTCCTAATATTATCAATCTTACATGTAAAGAAGTTCATAAAGTCATTACTGCTGTGCTGTTTACAAACATCAGAAGTTGAAGCTTTATTTTTGGTTAATTTAGCCACTGTATCGAATAAATACCTAGGGTTGTGTTTGTTTTCTTCCAAGAGAGTGGAGAAATAAGCAGATCTAGCAGTTTTTACGGCCTTTCTGTATGCGATCATTTGCTCTTTTCACGAATTACGAAAGACCTCTAGTTTTGTTTTCTTCCAGCTGCGCTCCATTTTTCTGGCTGCTGTTTTAAGGGCCCGAGTGTGCTCGTTGTACCACGGCGTTGGACTATTTTCTTTAATCTTCTTTAAGCGCAGGGGAGCAACTGTGTCTAAAGTACTGGAAAAGAGAGGGTCAATAGTTTCTGTTGCAACATCGAGTTCTTCTAAGCTATCTGGGATGCTGAGGAGATGATGCTGATGAGGAAGATTATTTAAAAAGCAATCTTTAGTGGCGGCAGCGATTGTCCTGCCATTTTTGAAGCTATGGGGCGGCTTTGCAGCTTTAGCTAAATTAAGTATACATGATACTAGGTAATGATCTGAGATGTCATCGCTCTGCTGCAGAATTTCAACGGTATCAACATTTATTCCATGTGACAAAATTAGGTCTAAAGTATGATTATGATGATGAGTGGGTCCTGACACGTGTTGCCTAACTCCAATAGAGTTTAGAATGTATTTAAATGCTAATCTCAATGCATCTTTTTCGTTGTCTACATGGATATTAAAATCACCAAAAATTTGTAATTTATCTTCGGCCAGTACTAACTCTGATAGAAAATCAGCAAATTCTTTGATAAAGTCTGTGTTATGCCCTGGTGGCCTGTATACAGTAGCTAACACAAATGTGAAACGGGGTTTATCATGTACACTACATAATGTTACATAAAGCACCAAAACTTCGAAGGAATTATATTTGAAACTAGACTTCTGAGTAATACTGAAAACATTATTATAAATTACAGTAACCCCTCCCCCTTTACCTTTCAGACGTGGCTCATGTTTATGTTTAACATGACAGGAACCTTAAGACAGGAACTGTTGTAGTTCTCTCTTTTGCAACTTGCAAGTCTGTGCACTCTTTACACTGTCCGAGTGCTGCTCTCGCCACTGAGTCTGTCATCATGGTTTCGAAACGCACGTTATTTATATCCTTTAGAACATCGATTATTGAAGTTTGTGAATCGATTAGAATTGCTAGAAGACAGAATCGATTGTGGATCGTGGCAAAGACACAATTAAATCTCGGGAAAAGCAAAAATTATTTTATCGTGAATGCTGATGGAAGCGGCCGAAAGGGTTTTTTTTAAGGTAGCTTATACATTTGTAAGTAAAGACTCTGTACTGTACAATTGCCTCGAGCGGCGCATGCAGCCATGCAGACAGCGTGAGTGGGCGGCCGGGACGAGCTGCCGGAAATGCCGTCCATGCTGATAACTGTCAACAAACGGAGGTAGGACTGCTGCGTGTATATATACCTCTATTGTTGATTAGCTGAGTGCTCTCCACCTGTGTCAATTATCTGAACGTGCTTCTCCCGAACCTTGTTTATAAAACATAATTTGTTGTCACATAATTTTTTTCTTAAAGGGTTAGTTCACCCAAAAATGAAAATTCTGTCATTAATTACTTACCCTCAAGTCGTTCGACACCCATAAGACCTAGATCTTCGGAACACAAAGAAGATATTTTAGTTGAAATCTGATGGCTCTGAAAGGCCTCCATTGGCACAATGCACAGTTCACTCTCAAGACCCTTAAAAGGTACTAAAGACGTCGTTACAAAGTCCATCTCACTACAGTGGTTCTAAAATAACTTTATGAATCGGCGAGAATAGTTTTTGTGTGCAAAAAAACCCTAAATAACGACTTATATAGTGATGACGATTTCAAAACACGGCCTCATGAAGCTTCGAAGTGTTATGAATCAGTGAGTCGAATCATGATTCGGATCGCGGATCGCACAAAAACTATTCTCGCCGATTCATAAAGTTATTTTAGAACCACTGTAGTGAGATGGACTTTGTAATGACATCTTTAGTACCTTTTAAGGGTCTTGAGAGTGAACCGTGCATTGTGCCAATGGAGGCCTTCAGAGCCATCACATTTCAACTAAAAAATCTTCATTTGTGTTCCGAAGATCAACAGAGGTCTTACGGGTGTCGAACGACATGAGGGTAAGTAATTAATGACAGAATTTTCATTTTTGGGTGAACTAACCCTTTAAAGGTGAACTATGTAGGATTTTTGCAGTAAAACATCCAGAAACCACTAGGCCAGTGTTATATATTTTGTTCAGTTGAGTACTTAGAATATCCCAAATGTTTTCAACTATTTGTAAATCGCGAGAAAATTGCTATTTTAACCAAGGAGCCGGGACGTGTGAGCTATGCGTGTGAGGGAGTCGCCTGTCGATTGCGTCATATCTGCGTCACCCTCGGTCTCCGGTTTTATTCAGTGAAACACTTTACTCTCACTGCAGTGTGAACAAGTGTCATAGCAGCCGCCGAGCGAACGTCATAACTTCCTTTTCAACACACTCAGATATATCTAATACGATAAACAGAGCTGCGTTACCTCACACTCAGCACTGGAGAAGAGGAAGTGCCGCCGGCAACCGTGTCATAATAAAAGTCCCGCCAGCGACTATGCCATAATAACAGTCCCGCTCTTCAATCGCTCCTGCGGCCTTGCTCAGCTCCACAACACTCGGTCCTGCTCTGCTTCAGACTACAGTAATGTTAATAATCGCATCCATGAACATGATTTCTGCCCGAGTCCTATCCTGACTGTTTTCCACCGGCTGTGAGGTGAAAACCACATGTCCCGAGATTCTGCGCTCAAACGTGGCGTCATCAAACTACGCCTTTGTTTTGAACAGGCGACCTCTAGTGGACGGAAAAGTTACATAGTGTAGCTTTAACAAATTATAGAATGTATATAGACAGTAACAGAACGTTTTCATTTTTGGCATCTAAACTATGGAATAGCCTTCCCAATAATTTATCGGGGCTCAGACTCACTCCTTTAAATCTAGATTAAAAACTCTTCTCTTTAGCCAAGCATTCACATAATGCATCTCATAACCTTGTACTCCAGTTATATCAGTGCACATGATTGTATTTGCTTAATGCTTTGAACAGCAGCTATGCTAATTATTTTCCTGTTCTGTTTTATCTCGGGACGCCCATCCTGAGGTAACTAGAGTGTTGGTCAGCTCCAGTCTGGATCCAGCCCCTCAAAAAGACTGCAGATGACCAACACCTGTGAAGAGACGACTGCAGCTCCTGCGAGGACTTCAGATGACGCAGCTCTGCATCAACACGCACCCATGCTCATTTCTATTTACCTTATTCATTAACAACATGTATTCTTATTTCACTTATTTTGCCTCTGGTTTGGCTTGCTCAGTTGGGGACACTAAATTTTTCAGCTAAATATCCAAATAAATCTATTTATTAAACTAAATAAACCATATAAACTAAATTACTGATCTAATTACTGATCTAAAGCCCACACTGTCACTGTATGATAATTGAATGAAAATGAACTGATGAAATCACTGTTTTCTCCGGAATGGCTATACGGCTGAATAACATTCTGTTGCATTATTTTCCTGTTTAACATTGTGAAGCTGCTTTGAAACAATCTGCATTGTTAAAAGCGCTATATAAATAAAGTTGACTTGACTTGACTTATTTCTGTGCCTTAATTTAATTATTATATTTATTAATAATACATTGTTAGCTAATCTGTGTGCTTTGTGTATGTGCATTTCTGAAATACATAACGTGGACAAATCACTTTAAACGCATGTGTGATTTAACGGTTCCCTTATTTGTTTTATATATATATATATATATATATATATATATATATATATATATATATATATATATATATATATATATATATATATATATATATATATATATATATATATAATAGGGTTAGTTATTATACCAATTCATGAGTATAATATAATAAAATATAAACATAACATATATTTGAATCCAGTTTTATATTTTTAACTGGATTCAAATTGCATTAAATAATAACATATATGTATTGTTTAAAAAAAATGAAACCAGTTCTTAGTCTGTAACCCTACATAGCTGACCCATATGGAGACAGATGTCTAGATTACTCAGTGTGGCCTTAGGAGCCTTTTTATCTGAAAAAGAGGGCCTGTTTATTGTAATGCCACGTTCCAGGCAACCCGTAACCCGCGTTTTTCCAACCTTCTACCCGTGAAAGTGCACTGGAACGGCAGTCAAAGCCTTGACTTCCCACCCGTGAACTCGTACTAGATCGATGTACTCCCAGTTACGAGATCTGACGTCAGATAGCCCACGAAGAAACAATGGCAGCCCCAATGGATGCGGTCGTACATTAAAAAACAAATATAAGGTATTGCTCTAACGTTATTTATCCGCAAATGTTATGCATTATCAGCAGCTTTTCTAGTGTTAGCTAGTTTTCAGGCCATGGAGTGCAAGAATAAATGAATACCAAATACATTTCCAAATAAACAAATAACGTAAAATAAAAGGTATAACAGCTTCTCTTGCCTTATGCGCCGTTTTTTCTCCTCCGTTTCCCTCAAATAAGCATGGTGTAAGCACCTTTGGCGATAGAAATTATTGTAAATGAGCATAATAACCATAAGGTTCGCCATTCTTTGTTTACATCTAGCTACCGCTCAGGCAGTTTGGCATGACTTTGCCTGGAATGCTACAAAGTCGTGAGTCGTGGTTTGAAGTTGTAACTTACAGGCTCAAAAACCTGCCTGGAACGCAGCATTAGCTCAGTGAAGAATTGGGATATGACACAACTCCTGTGGCCAAAATGTATCCTTCCTTTTATTCCTCCATCTTCCACAAGATTCTGGGGCATTGTGGGGGATCAATGCAGAGTAGCTGGTCATTTAGGAAGACTTGGTGCTCAGGCCTCTCTTGATGTAAACCCGCTCCTAATGGAGCACTTAAGCTTCATTTACTCAGGCGTGCCGGTGTGGGAGTAATCATTTAAAGCTGAGCTGAACGGATCAATGGAGTTGTAATTGTCAGAACAAACGGTCGGTTTCAAGGCTTCGCCGCCCTCTGTTTGTTATCAGCCTGATCTTGTAATAGAAATGGATTCGGTGTTCTTTTATCCTATCAGTTTTCATTTGACGAGGTTCTTTAATAACATGCGGTAACAACATCCCCTGCTGCATTTTATCAATATGCATTAGCAAACTGTAATATCACTAATGTATGTGACGGAAGGGTTAAATGAATCTTCTCCCGCTTAAAGCCGTAGATTAGCACAGTGCTTCTCTGCGCTACCATAAATTTAGTGAATTATTAATGTAGGGGAAATGACACCGCCTCCCCGCCACCCCCTGGCTCATCTGAGACCTGATTAAATTTAATCCGCAGAGTAATTCTTAATGCACTTACACTGAATTGACCATATGGTGACCATGAACTGTCTCACCTTTCATAAAAAAAACAAAGACATGGTATTAGCGGCATTTGCGGTTGAGCAGTGCAGCATTATCAGTGGAGATAGCTGGAGATAGAAGGTAAGAATGTACAAAAATGCAAAAAAACAACAATTAAAACAAAACCTTACCAATGTCCTTGCAGCCACCCTTGTAACTGCCTATCAGCATCCTAGCAACCAACAAAGACATCCTAGTAACCATCAACCACACTATTGCAACAATGCAGCAACACACTACAATTCTCTCAGAACACCCTACAACTGCCTCTCAACATTCTAGCAACCACCAAACAACACCATCATTCCACAACACCCTGACAACAATTTAGAATCACCCTAGCAACAGACTAGCAACACTCTTACAATCATCTAGAACACTCTGGCAACTTCCTATTAACATCTTAGCAACCAGCGAAGACATCCTAGTAACTATCAGCCACACTATTGCAACAATGTAGCAATGCAATAAAAGTCTCCAACAACACATTTGCAGTGTCCTAGCAACTACCCTGGAAACCACTGACTCACCAGGGGTTCACAACTCTTGCTACAGTTTGCAATCACCCTGATTCCCCTAGCAACAACCTAACAATACCTGTGCAACACCCTAGCAACCACCAAACAACACCTATGGATCCACAACACCCTGGCAACAAACTCAGAACACTCTAACAACTGCCTACAACACATTTGAAACCACCTAGCAACCACCCAAAACACCCTAGCAACAACTGGCCCTACTTAAGGGTTCCACAACACCCTTGCAACAGTTTGGAAACACCATAGCAACCACATTGAACACCCTAGTAACAGCCGACCGTGCACCTGTCCACAACACCCTTGTAACTACATAGCAACCACCCAGAACACCATAGCAACTGCCTCTCAACACCCTAAAAACCGTCAAACAACACCTAGGGATCCAGAACACCCAGGCAACAATTTTGAAACACCCTTGGCAATAGCCTACTGTGTACCTGTCCACAACACCCTTTCAACTACATAGTAACCACCTAGAACACCCTAGCAACTATCTCTCATCACCCTAGCAACCACCAAACAACACATAAGGATCCAGAACACCCTGGCAAGAATTTAGAAACACCCTAGCAGTAGCCTACCAACACCCCACCAACACCAACTACATAGCAACCTCCCGAAACACCCTAGCAACTGTCTCTCAACACCCTAGCAACCACCAAACAACACATAGGGATCCACAACACCCTGGCAACAATTTAGAAACACCCTAGCAACAGCCTACCGTACACCTGTCCACATCACCCATTCAACTGCATAGTAACCACCCAGAACACCCTAGCAACTGCCTCTCAATACCCTAGCAACCACCAAACAACACCTTATTGATCTTGTTCCACAATAACCTTGCAAAAATAAAAAAAAAAACCTAGCAACACCCTACGTGCACAACACCACAACACCAACTACATAGCACTCACCCAGAACACCTTAGCAACTGCCTCTCAACACCCTAGCAACCACCAAACAACACCTAGGGATCCACAACACCCTGGCAACTATTTAGAAACACCCTAGCAAAGGCCTACCATGCACCTGTCCACAACACCCTTTCAACTACATATCAACCACCCAGAACACCCTAGTAACTGCCTTTCAACACCCTAGCAACCAACAAACAACACCTAGGGTTCCACAACTTTGCAACAGTTCAGTAGCCTAACACTCTGGCAACCGCACAACAACACACACAAAAAAAAAACAGCAATTGCTAATTTTACACTAGCATTTTCTTCAGTTAAACATACAAATATACTTCATGCTTCAGTGCTCAGTGTATCTGATGCATTTATATTCCACACAAGATCCTGCGGGTATCAGTTCATTGGTTGATGACTGTGTTTGGTAACAAGTGTGATAGCATATGTTCAACGGTTCCTCAAGCAAGACGACATTGAAATTCCCTCCGCGCGACACAGAACCCATTTGCCTTTTGTTTTTCATCAATTCTAACAATAGCCGCTTGTCCTTTTCACATTGTGTATATAAACAGACCAAAAAAGCAATTAATTGCTGTGATGCAGATGATTCCGACGCAGGAAACCACTCTGCACCCAGTGTGTAATATCATCTACATCTAAAGCAATGGAAAGGTTAGAGTAACAATAGGAACAGCACTTGCAAAGAACAGACATGAATAATTACTACATTCTTCAAGGTGACATTTAAAAAATGAATCTCATTGGGAAAGGGTACATGCAGGAAGTCAATAAAAAGAGGCTGGTAAAAATAATTTATACAGATTTCTATAGCATGCCTCTATGTAATTTAAGTGACCAGTTGACGTTATCTATATACAGTGTCTAAAACTGGTGTCAGGAAAGGATATTTGTTTTTAATGACTCTATGAGTTCAATTAAAATATGACTAAAAATAACACTAAATTCCATTGGTCCTCTCTTGTTTTTGAATGCGTTCATAATTTCTTTGTATGACTGGCTAAAAATTATATCTACACTATTTGGCATGTTTCATTGTGTTATCACAAATAATAAAAAAATTACTCTAAGCCCAACTACAAAACAAAATCTTTAACACATTTTTTATAATATTTGAAAAAAGGGTGTCAACATTTCCTAGGCTAGACATCATTTTGGGCCACTACTGTAAGTCTAATTTTTGGTGTATGAATACTGTATCGAAGTTTAATACTTCAAATCCCCCCAACCTTAAGCATGAGAAATACTTATGCCTTAGCAAATACTGTACCACTAAATATAGCCGACTGAAATAATCAGAAGCTGTCAGCGAGAAGGAGAGAGCACTTACATTAAGATAATCCTGCCAAGACTTACATTAATATTTTACATTTACATTTAAATGAGTCTTGGAAGCATCTCACAAATGTAGAGGTGGGTAATTTAAGACCATTTAAATGGCAATAACAGACAAAAATGCTTGATGCAGGTATTCTGGGAATTTGTGGGTGAAATTAATAAGTATGAAAGCAGTCTCCAAACAAAATCTAAAAATAAAACCAAGGCAAAATTTAAATAAATTGCAGTCAAGTCCCAGTGCAATCATTCTGGCTAAGGTAAGCTTCACTATTACTTATTGCTCATATTATTACATTTTGACATCAGACTTGACCTGCACCATTTCCGCAATACCTTTTCCTTGTAGCAGATGTTAAAATGGGTGAAACCACATATTAATGCATTTGAAAACACTCAAAATCCCCCATAGCAATGACACAGAAAAATCTCTAAATATACTGAAAACATCTTACCAACTGTCCTTGTGCAATTTTCTGAACACTATTCACTTAGTCATGATGGAGCTACAGTTTGAAGATGGGCTAAAAGCAGACTTTAAGGAAAATGTGCTTTTCACTCATCCCATTTTTCATTAAAGCATTTTTCTGTATTGACAAATACTTTAACTAAAATAATATAATTTCTATAATATCTCAGTTAATATGGCTACCTGTTCAAAACAATCACTTTAGCTAAACTAAAAAAAATATTTTTGTTATTTTGTCATTTTGTGTTTTAAAAACAGAGAAAAAATAAAATAGTAAACATCAAAGTAAAATGTTTTGAAGATCCTAATAATTATTTGATATAGCTTAACAGTAGTAACCATAAATATACACTCACCTAAAGGATTATTAGGAACACCTGTTAAATTTCTAATTAATGCAATTATCTAATCAACCAATCACATGGCAGTTGCTTCAATGCATTTAGGGGTGTGGTCCTGGTCAAGACAATCTCCTGAACTCCAAACTGAATGTCAGAATGGGAAAGAAAGGTGATTTAAGCAAATTTGAGCGTGGCATGGTTGTTGGTGCCAGACGGGCCGGTCTGAGTATTTCACAATCTGCTCAGTTACTGGGATTTTCACGCACAACCATTTCTAGGGTTTACAAAGAATGGTGTGAAAAGGGAAAAACATCCAGTATGCGGCAGTCCTGTGGGCGAAAATGCCTTGTTTATGCTAGAGGTCAGAGGAGAATGGGCCGACTGATTCAAGCTGATACACTGTAAAAAAAAAATTGGGTTAAAAATTTTGCAAATTGATCATTACATATTGGCCCAATAAATGACTTCCAAATAATTATCGCCATGCAAAAAGATGCATTGTACTAATCATAGCTTAAGGTCTTAACTCAAAATTAAAATTGTATATTCACCGAACATATTTAATTGTGCTCAGTCAATCTATGAAGTCGAAGTGAAAAATCCATGTTGGCTGAACAAGTCCTACGTCCGAAACACAGTATACTCATGCGCAAAATGCTTGAAGAAAACCGTTTGTGTGGAGATTTCAAATGCGGATCGCGGGAGCGGCAGCGCGAGCGGAGCCGAGCCGAGCCGAGCCAGCAGGTGCTGAAGACCGAAACACATTCCCGAGTGAATAGAGATATTCATCTCACAAAGACGTTGGTGAGTATTTAGCACTGAAATTATTCTCCAGAGTTTTGCTTTATGACCGGGTATGAAGTTTAAAAGACATTTTGTAGAATCAGGAGTTCATGCATTCATTGGTTTCATGCGTGTGTTCTCGATTACCACATAATTATCTAATGGTAGCCTGTAGCCAATAGTTTTATTTTCCTCATGTCTTATACAGTGATGCCAGTAACGCGTTACTTAGTAACGCGTTACTCTAATTTGACCACTTTTTCCAGTAACGAGTAATCTAACGCGTTACTATTTCCAAACCAGTAATCAGATTAAAGTAATTTATCCAAGTCACAGTGAGTTACTTTTTTTTGTCATTTTCCTTAGTAAAAATATATATTTTTGCTTTCTTGTTTAGTCTCAGCAGGGGTTTTCCTGCATAGAGAATTACGAGGCGGCCGCTCCATCAAATTTCTTGCCGCCTCCGTCTGTCGACAAAACTCAAGACAGGCAGTCACTTGCTCAGATTAGGCATGTCGTGATAATTAAATAATCATCAGAAATATATAATGTCACATTATCCTTCAGCAATCATTATTAGTATATTATTATTTGCTAGTAGCCTACAAAGTCATCTAAAGCCATTCCATAGCTGAATGTCTTTCCTCCGCTGTAGCTCAATCATTCTCCGTTCAGCATTCAAACTGCGCGTCGCGTTCGGTTCCAGTCAGCAGTCAGCGGTAAAGCTCACTCCAATATGATATATTCCCGTTATAATACTTGATATGTTGATAAAATAATTTATCTTCCTGGAGTTTATCTTGCGGTTTCTAAAAGATGTTGTGCTCGCTACTCAGGTGACAACACAAGGACTATTAATTAGCATCACACGCACAATAACCAGAATTAAAAACTGTGAAGGAACAAATAATCAGTGAATGTTTGGACCGATATAGGCTACATAGTAGACTAGGATTTGTGGGCTCAACGCTCATCTTCTCTTTATGCCGTGGACTTTTCAATGTGCACTCGCGCTGCACTGCACACTCTGATTCCATGTTGCTTTAAGCGCATCATTCTGCACCCGGGATGCGCATAAGCGCTTTGTTGCCGCTCTGTTTTGAAGCGTTTCATATATTTTCATAGTTTTGTGCACTTAAAGATTATTAAAAAAATATATTGTTCTCACGGATCGATCATATATTTGTTGTCCCTTTACAGAGCTGCACATTACGTTTACAATAAAATATAAATCTTGTAATTTTATATTATTTGTGTAGGCCCATATAATTATTTACATTCATATATAAATATAAATTAAAAATTAAATATAAATTGTTTTTCATAAATGTATTTAATAAAAACACAAAGTAATTTGTACCTTTTCATTAACATGTTTAGGGTTTTATGTTTAGTGTTTTATGTTTAGTGTAGTGTAACATGTTTTATGTTTAGTGTTGGCAAAAACGGTTGTCATTTTTATGTTGAGGCTGCAGAGGTGTTGTCGGCAACTGATGAATGTAACTAATAAAGTAACTTGTAATCTAACTTAGTTACTTTTAAAATCAAGTAATCTGTAAAGTAACTTAGTTACTTTTAAAATCAAGTAATCTGTAAAGTAACTAAGTTACTTTTTCAAAGTAACTGTGGCAACACTGGTCTTATATGTCTAAAACAATAGGTAATAAGGAAATTAAGTCATTTGTGTGATATGTGCGGCATGCGACCTTTGAACACGGTGCGTTTGGCGTCGGCCTCTTTCAGGGCTTAAGTTATTGCCTTTTAATATCAAACACGTCAAGCTCGTGATTTTCTTATGTCCATTAATTCGTCTCATCCTCATTATATTATGAAGAAACTTCTGTCTCTTGCCAGATGTGATGCAGGGGAGCTTTGTCATTAATGTTAGTTTTTATTTTTATTTGCAGGTTTTTAGCTTGCAGTGCCCTTCACCACTTTAAGACATCCTGTTATGCAGAAGACTTATTGAATGTATTGAGTTTTTCCTTATTGAAAATAAGGTATTTTCACCCAAATATCCTGTGTTGGAATTTACTTGTTAATAAAGTAATGTGATAAAATGTCAACTCTCTTGTCTGTTTCTGTATTTTGCTTAATATATTTATGTTTTTAGTCATTTTTGTCTTTTGGGACAGTGAGAAAATAAACAATTGTTACTACAATTTAAAATATTTAATTGGACCAACCTACAGTTTCACTGTAAAACATTTCTCCAATTCAAAATTTTCTAGTGACTGATCACATCTAAATGTTTTAGTTGGCCAAATTGAAACATTTTGATGTGATCGGTCACTAGAAAATTTTAAATTGGAGAGGCCTGACATTTTTTACAGTGTTGGTAAATTACATTTTTCCATTTGCTCAACATATTATTTCTAATTGAGCCCATGTTAACAGGCTGTTGCCACAATGGATAACATTTCAATTCACAGAAATTCAATTTGGCCAATTGAAAATTTTAGATGTGACCAGTCACTAGAAAATTTTGAGATGGGAAGATTATAAATTTTTTACAGTGTAGAAGAGCAACTTTGACTGAAATAACCACTCGTTACAACCGAGGTATGCAGCAAAGCATTTGTGAAGCCACAACACGCACAACCTTGAGGCGGATGGGCTACAACAGCAGAAGACCCCACCGGGTACCACTCATCTCCACTACAAATAGGAAAAAGAGGCTACAATTTGCACAAGCTCACCAAAATTGGACAGTTGAAGACTGGAAAAATGTTGCCTGGTCTGATGAGTCTCAATTTCTGTTGAAACATTCAGATGGTAGAGTCAGAATTTGGCGTAAACAGAATGAGAACATGGATCCATCATGCCTTGTTACCACTGTGCAGGCTTCTGGTGGTGGTGTAATGGTGTGGGGGATGTTTTCTTGGCACACTTTAGGCCCCTTAGTGCCAATAGGGCATCGTTTAAATGCCACGGCCTACCTGAGCATTGTTTCTGACCATGTCCATCCCTTTATGACCACCATGTCCCCATCCTCTGATGGCTACTTCCAGCAGGATAATGCACCATGTCACAAAGCTCCAATCATTTCAAATTGGTTTCTTGAACATGACAATGAGTTCACTGTACTAAAATGGCCCCCACAGTCACCAGATCTCAACCCAATAGAGCATCTTTGGGATGTGGTGGAACGGGAGCTTCGTGCCCTGGATGTGCATCCCACAAATCTCCATCAACTGCAAGATGCTATCCTATCAATATGGGCCAACATTTCTAAAGAATGCTTTCAGCACCTTGTTGAATCAATGCCACGTAGAATTAAGGCAGTTCTGAAGGTGAAAGGAGGTCAAACACAGTATTAGTATGGTGTTCCTAATAATCTTTTAGGTGAGTGTATTTTATTAATTAAGATCATATTAATATTATATTTTTAATATGATGATTTCATTATTAATACGGTGTCCATCTCTAAGGCGAACACCCAACTTAATCATCTGAATCTACTGTGGCCCAGTAGTGCACAACACAACGAAATATAAAAAGCAAACATAAGTTCACAACACAACGAAAACAAGCCACAACACAAATAAATCAAGCCACAACACAACGGAAACAAGCCACAACACAACGGAAACCAGCCACAACACAACGAAATCAAGCCACAACACAACGAAATCAAGCCACAACACAACGAAATCAAGCCACAACACAACGGAAATGCTCCCAACCACTCGGGGGGAACGCGGAGCGCGGTAAAGTTGCCACTGTTCTATAGAGTCGGCAATCTTACAAAGAAATCAATACCACAATTAGTTTTAACAGTATGTAGCACCATTGTTTATCGATATGAAATGTTAATTTAAAATCACCTACATGCATTATAGCTGCATATTTATGCTCGAGAATGCTTTGACTCGATACCACGGTGCTAAGGGAACGTCTGCCAATTCCACCAATTGGTTGAAACGTATCATTTGTATGAATTAAAATTGCTTTTAACATTTAAAAACAGACATGTTAAAATTCCCAAGCTTAACTAAAAAAGTTAATTTAATTCATACAAATTATATGTTTCAACTTGGTGGAATTGGCAGACGCTCCCTTAACGAAGTGGCAGCGGGTCAAAGCGTTCTCGATAAATGTGACCAGTCACGGAAGGTAGGGACACAAGTCGGTTCTGGGCCATTTTGAGTTATTTACAGATTCTGATTCGGGGGGGATGGGGGGGTGAAGGAAGTTGAATTTGATTTGTTGAGTTTTTACTCATTTTTATTGTTAACATTTTTGTGTTGCAACATTTATTATTATTATCATTATTATGTTGTTTATATTTACTTCATACTTCATTCATGTTGGATTATAAATAACCTGTTACTTTATAAAATGTTGGTTTATGTTTTCCCCTGTCTTGTTTAAGTGAGCTCACCGTTTGTCTTAAATACCTGCCTGTTGTCTTAGTTGGGGGTCAGCTTTGTTTTGTTCAGTTCTCATTATGTTTCCTTTCTGCTGAGTTAAAGCTTATTTTGCTGACCTCAGTTTAGTTAAGTCTAGCTAGCAAATTTGTTAGATTAAGTTGATTTACTTTATATTTGGTATTGGTGGTTTTTCTTTATTTTTTTTTGGGTACAATAAAACCCATTTTTCTGTTGGAAACTTAGTGTCCTCGTGTCTGACTACCTGGCTATCTTACATATGGTGGCAGCGGTGGGATAAGCCAGTGGAGGACACAGGTTTTTTTTCCCCTCCTCTTGTTAAGTTATACCTTTTGAGGAGCTATGAGTCGACCACCAAAGAAAGGAGCCCTAAAGCTGGCTCAGGCTGAGCGAGAAGAGGAAAGAGATGAGGAGAGGCTGATGGAGGAAGAGGCGTTTGATGGGGATAAGGAGAGTGCAGGCAGGGAACCATCGTTAGGCGATTTGACGAGCCTGTTCTCTTTCGTTCAGTCACTACGACGTAACGTTAGTGACTAACGAATGGGGGTTTCGCTTAGAAGCCTATCAACTTCGAGTTTAGAGAAAACGCCCAATGGCGTGCCAATGCCATGGGGCATGCGGAATTTGCATACGTAACTCCGCCTCACCGCGTGAGTATATAAGGAAGTACGTGGCAATATCGCATTATGTTCTGCTTTCGGAGCCAAGAGAACCTACCTCTTCACTCCTACAGCCTTCTGAGACTCTGTCAGCTTCTTCGAGACGAGCAGCTTCCAGTCGGTGTTGGTGTAACGGCGCGTTCCAGTGATCGCATACTTCCTGCCTGCTGATCTGCGCAGTGGTCCGTTTGACAGCTGGTGTGTGTTTCCCTGGGCGCTTCGGCATCGACTGCGAGGCTTTCCTCTCACAAAAAGAGCTTGCGCGTGGCACGTCTTTTTCAAGACGGCTCGCCCGTGCACTTCCGGGTGCGATCGATTTTCCGCTGCTGTCTATGGACACATTCACTGCTCGAGCGTGTTTGGGCTTCAGCACGTTCGGGCAGTGTTTGCGGATGTGTCACGCTTTCCATTGCGGGGGCGTGACCATCGCGATGTCACGGTCGAGACTCTATGATCTCCGTGAGGAGAGAGAGTCCCCTCTGCCACACCCCAATCTACCGTCCCCGAGTGAGATGGTACTTTGGCTGGTGGCCAGGGTGACCTGAGGGCGATGCTGTGGTATTAAGAACCCCGACGTTCATTCCTCGGGCCACGCTCCCCTCTTATACATCACTCCCGCGAGTGTTGGATTGAATCTACGGCCCGTCTCTGACGCCCCGTTCGTTCAGTTCACGCTCCGGATAGCAGTGAGATATCGATCGCCGCATCCCAAGGTGGGCTGGAGTCCTTTGGGGATGACGATTAGGTTGTGCTCCGCCTCCGGGCCGCCCAGTCGCGGGTGCTCGTGGTTGCGCGATTGGTTTTTGGGGGCAGCACCCGACAGCTGTTGGGCCCCGCCCCCAATGCCTTTCGCTCCCGGGGTGCATGAGGAGATCACGCGGTCCCGGAAGTCCCCGTGCTTCCCGCGACCGTTTGGTGGCCTCCTCCGCCTTCTCTGCCCTTGATGGGGCCGCAGCCTAGGGTACACTGGGGCCCCCTCCCCCCCACTGTTAAGCTCTCTGTTGTGCACTACGGTGTCCACAGAGGGCTTTGACGTGGCGTGGTGTGGCTGTCCTAAGCACCCTCCCAAAGCCTGTGGGCTCGTCTACTTTGGTGGCGTGGTCCCGCAGAGCTACGGGCAGGCCGCCGCCCCTTTGCACATGCACAAGGGTGGAGCCGACCCAGGGCTCTTCATTGAGCTGCGTGCCGCAACTGACCCCGCCCCCGGGCGGTGAAGGTGGCCACACGCTCCCTGGGTCGGGCGATGTCCACAGCTGTGGTCCGGGAGAACACCTGGCCTTACCTGGTGATGTGGAGGACGTTGAGTGGGCCCGCCCCCTCAACTCACCCATATCCCAGGCTGGCCTCTTCGGCGGCGCGGCTGGGAACTGCGCCCAACAGTTCTCGGCCGCGCCAGAGCAGACTGAGGCTGTAACACGTACTGCCCCGGCGGCCAGCTGCTGCACCAGCCGCCGGCTCAGTCGCCTCAGTGCGCTCGCCGCCGAGGGCGCCCTCCCTCTTCCCGCCCGGCCCCAGCAGCAGCCTTCACCTGGGCCGCGCCGTGGAGGTGGTTGAGGATGTCGCCCAGTCCGCTCCCCAGACTGGTTAAACGCCAGGCAGTGTTCCTGTCTCTGAGGACCCAGAGACCGGTGATGACAGTTCGCGCAGGCTCCTCCCCGCTTCAGGGGAGTCCGCTATACCGTGACCGGGGCCCATGCCCCCGTCATGCGTGCGGAGATTGCCACCCTGCTGGCGAAGGGTGCGTTTGAGCCTGTCCCTCCAGCCGAATTCATTGTACCCAAGAAAACCGGTGGGTTACGGCCAATCCTGGACCTTCGCATCTTGAACCGATCCCTTCACCGGCTTCCGTTCAAGATATTGACTGCGAAACGCCTTTTCGAATGCGTTCGTCCTCACGATTGGTTTGCAGCGATCGACCTGAAGGACGCCTACTTTCATGTCTCCATCCTTCCTCGACACAGACCGTTCCTACGGTTTGCTTTCGAGGGGAGGGCATATCAGTACGCGGTCCTCCCATTCGGGCTATCTCTGTCCCCTCGCGTCTTTACGAAGATTGCTGAGGCAGCCCTTGCGCCCCTTCGGCAGCACGGGGTTCGCATCCTGAACTATCTCGACGACTGGCTCATACTGGGCCACTCTCGGGAGCAGGTTTGCGGACACAGAGATCGGGTGCTCCATCACCTAGCCCGTCTGGGCCTTCGGGTCAACTGGGAGAAAAGCAAACTTTGCCCAGCGCAGAGGATCTCTTTTCTCGGTATGGACATCGACTCGGTCGCCATGTACGCGCAGCTTTCGAGCGAGCGCGCGCAGTCTCTGCTGACTTGCCTCCGTCAAATCGAGAGCAAGAGTGCGGTTCCACTGAAATTATTTCAGAGGCTCCTGGGGCATATGGCTTCTGCAGCCGCGGTAACGCCGCTCGGATTGCTACATATGAGACCGCTTCAGCATTGGCTTCGCGATCGAGTCCCGAGATGGGCATGGCAGTCTGGCACGCTCCGGGTCCAAGTGACTCGGCCCTGCCTACAGACGCTCACCCCGTGGTCGAACCTCAGTTTTCTACGGGCAGGTGTCCCCTTAGAACGAGTTTCCAGGCATGTTGTCGTATCGACGGATGCCTCTGCCACGGGGTGGGGTGCCATGTGCAATGGACAAGCAGCCGCGGGCTCCTGGACAGGACCCCAGCGCCACCTGCATGTCAATTGCCTCGAGTTGCTGGCAGTACGGTTCGCCCTGCACCGCCTCCGAGCGTTGCTGAAGGGTCAACATGTGCTTGTCCGGTCAGACAACACGGCCGTAGTAGCGTACATCAACCACCAGGGCGGTCTACGCTCCCGCCGTATGTCTCAACTCGCCCGCCATCTCGTCCTATGGAGTCAGAAGCGCCTGAGGTCCCTTCGTGCTGTCCATATTCCAGGAGTCCTGAACCACGCAGCCGACGAGCTCTCGCGGTTTCAGCCTCTCCCGGGAGAGTGGAGACTCCATCCCCAGACGGTCCAGCTGATTTGGGAACAGTTCGGCGACGCACAGGTAGATCTGTTTGCCTCCCACGACTCTTCCCACTGCGGCCTGTTTTATTCCCTGACCGAGGGCACGCTCGGTTCGGATGCACTGGCGCACAGCTGGCCGCGGGGCCTACGCAAATATGCATTCTCCCCAGTGAGCCTACTCGCACAACTCCTGTGCGAGATCAGGGAGGACAAGGAGCAGGTACTTTTGGTCGCCCCGTACTGGCACGGCCGGACCTGGTTCCCCGAACTCTTACTCCTTGCGACAGCCCCTCCCTGGCCTATTCCTCTGAGACCGGACCTCCTTACTCAGAGATGGGGCACCCTATGGCACCCGCGTCCCGACCTGTGGAACCTCCACGTGTGGCTCCTAGACGGGACGCGGCAGCTTTGAGTGGCCTACCACCTACGGTGGTCGCCACCATCACTTCCACTAGGGCAGAGTCCATTCGGCATGCCTATGCGTTGAAGTGGAACCTCTTCGTCACTTGGTGCTCTTCGCGCCAAGAAGACCCCTGGAAATGCCCGATCGAGTCCGTGCTTGAGTTCCTCCAAGAGGGGTTGGAGCGAAGGCTGTCTCCCTCCACCCTTAAAGTTTATGTGGCCGCTATATCTGCCCACCACGATCTCTTGGAGGACAAAAAGGTAAGTCAGCACGACCTGATCATCAGGTTCCTGAGGGGAGCCAGGAGACTGAATCCCCCTCGCTCTCCTCTCGTACCCTCTTGGGACCTCTCAGTAGTTCTGAGTGCTCTGCAGAGGCCTCCCCTTGAGCCTTTGCGGTCGGTTGATATTAAGTTCCTGTCGATGAAGACGGCTCTGCTGACCGCATTGGCCTCTCTTAAGAGGGTCGGGGACCTGCAGGCATTTTCGGTTGACGAAGCGTGCCTGGAATTCGGGCCGGCTAACTCTCACGTGACCCTGAGACCCCGGCCTGGATATGTGCCCAAGGTTCCTACCACTCCCTTCAGAGACCAGGTAGTGAACCTGCAAGAGCTGCCTTTGGAGGAGGCAGACCCAGCTTTGGCATTGCTCTGTCCAGTACGCGCTCTCCGCGCCTATGTAGACATGACGCAGTGTTCAGGACCTCAGACCAGCTCTTTGTCTGTTATGGTGGAGAGCGGAAGGGAAGTGCTCTCTCAAAGCAAAGGCTGTCTCACTGGTTAGTGGACACCATTGTTTTGGCTTACCAGCAGCAAGGTCGACCATGTCCCCTTGGGGTTCGGGCTCACTCCACCCGGAGTATCGCCTCCTCTTGGGCTCTAGCGCATGGCGCCTCGCTAACAGACATCTGCAGAGCTGCAGGCTGGGCGACACCTAACACATTCGCCAGATTCTACAATCTCCGAGTGGAGCCAGTGTCCGACTATGTACTCGTCCCCCCGAGGGGCCGGTAATGGACCAGGCTTGGTGTCTTCGCTTGCTCGCCACTCCACTCCTCGGACTGGATACGTGCGATATTTTCCCTCAGGTGAGCTCCCAGAGAGCCCTGAGTTCCTCCAGCACTGCCTACGCCGATACCTGTGTGTCTGCCCTCTAAGCGAGCCCAGACCCTCGTCTCCGGCCAGGTGCTCCGTGTGCATGGTTCCCCTCCGGCGACCCCCACACGTGTATTTCACCGTAAGTCTCCGCAGCGAGCGGGTTTCTTCCCTTGGCGTGTCCCCCGCCAACCCTAGGGTTAAAAATCCACCTTCGGCTGGTACCCTAGAGATCTCCATATGCAGCCCCTAATCGGGTCATATGTGTCTCTTAAGTCCTCCCCACGGGTAGGCATCTTGGCATTCCCTCACTGGGATATGCTTCCCAGTGTACCTTGGTAATCCTGTGTTAAGTGGGAGTCCTTCGTCCGTACTAGTCTTACGACAGGGTACTCACACTTACGCAGGGCACTGGAAGACAGCTAAGTGGCGTGATTTTATTGGGACCCCCATTCGTTTGTCGCTAACGTTACATCGTAGTGACTGAACGAAAGGGAACGTCTCGGTTACGGATGTAACCCTCGTTCCCTGAGGAGGGAACGGAGACGTAACGTCCCTTTGCCACATCAGCTGTGCTACCTGGAACGCAGGAGTTCAGTCTTGGCTCCTCAAGCAGGTAACATAATGCGATATTGCCACGTACTTCCTTATATATTCACGCGGTGAGGCGGAGTTACGTATGCAAATTCCGCATGCCCCATGGCATTGGCACGCCATTGGGCGTTTTCTCTAAACTCGAAGTTGATAGGCTTCTAAGCGAAACCCCCATTCGTTAGTCACTAACGTTACGTCTCCGTTCCCTCCTCAGGGAACGAGGGTTACATCCGTAACCGAGACGTTTCGTGCCCATATGGCGAAAATGGATGCTCGGGAGGCAGCAAGGAAGCAGGAGTATGGAGAGCAAGAGCGACGATTTAGGGCTCTCCAACACCAATTCAGCCTACTGCAGACGGAGGTTCAAGCCCGCACATCACTTACTCCTGAGCCACGCCCTACTGACTTAGATTATCAAGAAGGACACGGTGAGGATGCCGAACCTGATAACCAACGTTCTCCTCCTCAATCTACATCCCACTCGAGGGATGCTATCCCTACGGGAGATTATTCAGGACCAGTATGCCATCGTGAACCTCGACTAGAAAAGCTAGCTGACTCTGATGATATAGAGCACTTTTTAGTAACATTTGAGCGAATTGCCACAGCCTGCCTTTGGCCCATGGCTGATTGGACTTTTCATTTGATTCCGTTATTGACTGGCAAAGCAAGGGCTGCGTATGTCAATATGGACTTGGATGATTGTGTAGAGTATGATAAGGTCAAGGCAGCCATCCTCATGAAGTACGATATAAGTGCGGAGACCTACAGACAGAGGTTTCGCTCAGTAGATGTCCATCCTTCGGAGAGTCCAAAAGAGCTGTATATAAGACTTAAGGAACTCTATTGCAAGTGGATCAGACCCAAGGAGAAAACAGCCGAGGAGGTGGGTGAGATGATCATTTTAGAACAATATCTTCGCATGCTCTCTCCTGAACTCCAGGTCTGGGTCCGGGAACGGGACCCTAAGACGGCGGCAGAAGCCGCGTCATTGGCTGATGTCTTTGTGGCAGCTAGGAGGAAAAATCAACCTTGGGGCCGGAGGACTGGTAATGAGACCCGACGGCCACAGTTTCCTCGGTCCCATCAGAAACCTGTGGCTGGGTCGGGTAATTCTCCCAAGGGAGATCATCCAGAAAGTAAATCACATAAAATTTTAAAAGGACCAGTTGTTTGCTTCCAGTGTGGACAAGAAGACCACACAAGGCCAGCCTGCCCACAAAATGCAGCTAAACTTACCAATGTTTGCTATGTTCCTAGAGGTGGGTCAGCGGAGGTAAACCAGCCAAATGTACTGCTACAGACAAGAACCGTGACCGTCAATGGTAAGGAATTCTAAGTCCTAATTGATACTGGGAGTAACCAGACCTTGGTGAACAGGAAGTTTGTGGCTCCATCTCTAGTCAGGCCCTTTAACAAATTACCCATCTGCTGCGTTCATGGGGAGGAACGGATGGTGCCCACTGCAGACCTATACATTGGGGTAGAAGGGCAAACCTACCTGTTAGAGGTCGGGGTAGCAGATAATCTTCCTTATCCCGTAGTTCTGGGTCGTGACTTACCAGTACTCCTCGATCTAGTCCGGCCTTTGCAGCAGTGCAATGTGGTGCTAACCAGAGCCATGGCAAAGCAGCCAGAGGAACCCCTGCAGACCCTTTCAGCACTGCCCTTTTATGATACCGACTTGGAGATAGGTGCCCCAAAGTCAAAAAAATCCAGACACCAAAGGAAACGAGCAAAGCTTGAATATAATGCCTCTCGATTGCCTGTAGAGGGCGTCTGTGATCTAACTCCACAGGTCCCGCTCCCTACCAACATCATTCAACTACAACAAGAAGATGCTAGTCTGGCTGTGTGCTTGGAGAAAGCGGGTCGAGAAAATGAGGGAGAGGGGCTCCCTAATGGAAAGGGTGAGCGTTATGTATTTGAACAGGGCATACTTTACCGCCAGGTTGGATCTGTGAAGCAGCTGATGGTCCCGCAGGATGCGCGGGAGGTTGTTCTTCACTTGAGTCATTCAATTCCCTGGGCTGGCCACCTGGGGAGGAAGAAAACCACAGCACGAATTAAAAGACACTTTTTCTGGCCTGGCCTGGAAGCGGATGATGCCCAGTACTGTAAAAGCTGCCCTGAGTGCCAAAAAGTTTCCATCAAGAGCGCCCCTCCAGCCCCTGCCCATAATCAGTACCCCATTTGAAAGGCTAGGCATGGATGTTGTTGGCCCGGTGGAAAAGAGCCGTGCAGGTAATCGATTTCTACTGGTCATCACCGATTATGCCACGAGGTACCCAGAGGTATTTCCTTTAAAGTCTATCAAAGCCAAATACGTTGCTACTTGTTTAGTCCAGTTCTTTTCCAGAGTTGGGTTACCTGCCAAAATTCTTACTGACCAAGGGACCAATTTTATGTCCAATCTCCTGAAGCAGGTCTACCAGTTGCTGGGTATCAAGAGTCTGCGTACAACACCCTACCAACCTCAAACTGATGGGCTCACAGAACGATTTAATCAGACATTAAAACAAATGCTTCGTAAATTTATTGATTCTACTGGTCGGGACCGGGACCAGTGGCTCCCATATCTCCTCTTTACTTACAGGGAAGTGCCCCAGGCGTCTACTGGGTTTTCCCCATTTGAGTTGCTATACGGTCATGAGGTTCGGGGACCGCTGACGTTGCTTAAAGAAGTCTGGGAAAAACACCCAGGTGAGAGTGAGCCAACTAACATTGTGTCTTATGTCTTGGAAATGAGGGAACGTCTGGAGAAGATGTGGGCCTTGGCCCAAACTCACCTAACGGAGGCCCAGAAGTACCAAAAAACATGGTATGATCAATCTGCACGGGAAAGAGGCTTTGAGGTTGGTGAAAAAGTACTTGTGATGTTGCCGAGCCAAGAGAGTAAGTTGTTGGCCAAGTGGCAGGGGCCCTTTGAGATTAAGAACCAGCTAGGCCCCACCACGTATGAAGTGGCCACTCCAGGGCAAGATCGTGCTAGCTGAGTACTGCATGTGAATCTTCTAAAGAAGTGGGTATCCCGACCGGAAAAGGGAGCACAAGTGATGATGATTCGTCATGTGAAAGAGGAAGAGGAAGGGGAGGACCAGTACTTGCCTCAACCAGTATCTGGGGATATCAATCTGGAGCATCTATCTAAGGATCAACAATCCCAGGTGAGAGTGCTATGCACCCCTGAAATATTCGCTGAATATCCTGGTTTAACATCTTTGATACAGCATGATGTGATATTAAAATCTGAGGCAGCTGTCAGACGTTTGAGTTACAGAATACCCGAGAGACTCCAAGAGGCCTTGAAGGAGGAAGTGAACTTGATGCTGAGATTAGGAATAATCCGGTGGTCCTGGTACCGAAAAAGGATGGGAGTATTCGGTTTTGCATTGACTTCCGGTACTTGAATTCGGTATCTCAGTTTGACTCATATCCTACTCCCCGTATAGGTGCCTTAATTGATCGACTGGGCAAAGCAAAATACCTGACGACCATTGATCTGGCCAAAGGGTATTGGCAGATACCACTGACACAGCAGGCGCGTCCCTTAACCGCGTTCAGGACACCCTGGGGTCTATTCCATTTCCGGGTTCTACCCTTTGGCCTGCATTGTGCACCGGCTACCTTTCAAAGGCTTATTGATCAGGTATTACATGGACTAACCTTTGCTGCAGCTTATTTAGATGACATAGTCATTTACAGTAGCACTTGGGAGGAGCATGTTCAACACCTTCAGGAGGTTCTTCTGCGTCTCCAAAAAGCAGGCCTCACAGTAAACCCTGCTAAGTGTGCCGTGGCCCGGAAGGAAACAGAATACCTGGGCTTCGTCATTGGCAAGGGGGTGGTGCGACCTCAGGTCAAAAAGGTTCAGGCCTTAGAGGAGGCTCCTATCCCACAGACCCGTAAGGAACTCAGATCCTTTTTGGGAATGGCAGGATTTTATAATCGGTTTATGCCTAATTTTTCAAGTAGGGCTGCCCCTTTGACCGATATGGTGGGGATCCGATGTCCAAATCAATGCCAGTGGTCAGAGGAAAGGATGGCAGCCTTCCGAGATGTTCAGACTGCCTTAAGGGAAGATGCTGTGCTGTACAGTCCAGACTTTGATCAGGAATTTATTGTCCAGACAGATGCCTCGGAGAGGGGCATCGGGGCTTGCTTGTTACAAGGACCTCCAGGGGAGCGACGGCCAGTGGCTTTCATTAGTCGCAAACTCTTTCCAAGGGAAGTTCGCTACTCTACAGTAGAGAAAGAATGCTTGGCAGTTAAATGGGCCCTAGACTCCTTGAGATATTACCTGCTGGGAAGGGAGTTCAAATTAGAAACGGACCATAAAGCTCTCCAGTGGTTGGGAAAGATGAAAGACACCAATGGGAGGATCACACGGTGGTATCTGGCCATGCAACCCTTCCGGTTTACAGTCCAGCATGTTCCTGGCAAGTCCAATGTGACCGCTGAATACTTCTCTCGTTGTACCAACGAGATGTCTGAAGGGAGGGGATGTGTGATGGCTGAGCCTGCAGCCACACATGGAAAAGGGTAACTTTCATTCGCCATGCACTCAGTCATTCGCAGCGTATTCATTCATCCATTCATTCGCCATGCACGCATGCATCCATTCATCCACAGCGCATACACACCACTTCATTCACTTCAGCATTCATTCACACGGATAGTTATTTTCTCTCTCTCTTTATCCATCTTATAAAGTTATAAAGGCATTTAAGTTTGTTATATAGTTATTTATATAAGAAAGACACTACACAAGTTTTGTTGAACACATTTGCGATGCTTTATTTAGTACTTCGTTTGCTGGTTTGGAGTGCACACTTACTAGCTTGCGTTGTGCTATTTCTGTTTTCTGATATGTGTTTCTATTGAGTTTAAGTTACCGTGAGGTGGATTGGAGCTGAGAGGAACGGTGTTGGTTGCAGTGTGTCTGTCTATCCGTTGCAGCGGTTTTGACAGGCAAAAGGCTGGCGCTCAGGCAGCGGCAGAGATTTATGGCCAGACAGTTCCGCTCGGCGATACCAACTAGGAGTGACGTCATGGCAGGGTGAAGGAAGTTGAATTTGATTTGTTGAGTTTTTACTCATTTTTATTGTTAACATTTTTGTGTTGCAACATTTATTATTATTATCATTATTATGTTGTTTATATTTACTTCATTTTGTTGGATTATAAATAACCTATTACTTTATAAAATGTTGGTTTATGTTTTCCCCTGTCTTGTTTAAGTGAGCTCACCGTTTGTCTTAAATACCTGCCTGTTGTCTTAGTTGGGGGTCAGCTTTGTTCTGTTCAGTTCTCATTATGTTTCCTTTCTGCTGAGTTAAAGCTTATTTTGCTGACCTCAGTTTAGTTAAGTCTAGCTAGCGAATTTGTTAGATTAAGTTGATTTACTTTATATTTGGTATTGGTGGTTTTTCTTTATTTTTTTTTGGGTACAATAAAACCCATTTTTCTGTTGGAAACTTAGTGTCCTCGTGTCTGACTACCTGGCTATCTTACACACTCAAAAAAGCTTAACAGGGAGAAATTTGCCTCTAAAGATTTTGTTCTCACCTGCTGGGAGTGACAATAGGGCTCATTTACATCTCATTTAGATAAGCCATACCCCCTGTAAAGCTCCCCCTGTAAAGCTGCTTGGTTACAATCGGACCACATACTATTAAAAATAAAGGATAATGTGCATTGTAAATGTCAGTAATTTATCTTTTTTGACTAAAAATGATTTAGAGGCTGAAATATGTGAGTTTTATCTTTTTATAAAACCTTTTTATTTGTTATTTGCTGGTTTTCTACATAAAACTTGGTGAATTGATTTCATTGTGTAGCATTGGGACTTTTTAACAGGATTCTGTGATAACCGTCATGATCAACTATGATAAACTAAAATCAACTATAATTATGTGTTTTTATAGTATAATATGCAAAGTACAATTTTCTATAAGAAAAAAAAAATCTCTGATTCTGTTCTTTTCTCTGACATTTAAGGGTAACATAGGCCTACAAAGGCTCTTTTAGGTCTAAGACAGTTTGGATAGTTGTTAATACAGCGTTCCCACAGCTTGGTTAACTTCAAATTCAAGAACCTTTCAAGGACTTTACTTTTGGCCATATGACAGAGGTCTGATATTCTATTTGTCATATTTCTGTTTTGCATAAAACTGAAGAATATTCGGTACATCCTATACTGTATTCTAAAATGATCTGATATTAACTTTTGCATGGATTTTATTGAAAAGAGCTTAGGCTCATGTAACCAGTCTATTTTTGCAATATTTCACGGTGTGTCTGTGAAACGCTGAGGTACCGTAGTGGTTTTGTGCGCGCGTGAACATCATGGCAATGTACAACACAAAGTACCTCACAGTACCTTTAATGTAATGCATAAATGCAAGTAACTAACGTAAATCAAGCATAGTCCACGAAGTGTTGGCGAAATATCACATTATCGGACCGGAGAGAATAATATGGAATTTCTTCCAGAAAACTTCTTGCACAAAATAAATTCAAGCACTTTCAAGGACCTGTATGTATGTTTATTTTCAGTCATGTCATTGTACTCAGCCCTCTCTTTCTGCACAAGGGAAAGATGATCGTGTTGGTTCTTTACTGCTTCAGACATTGTGTTATCTGGGAGGTTTGCACTTCGTATCAGCTGCTCGTTGCTCGCTGCTCGTGTATCAGCCACCAGGGTTGCCAGGTTTTCACAACAAAACCCGCACAATTGCTACTCAAAACTAGCCCAAAACAAGCCCAATCGCATTTCAGGGGGTAAAATATGTGTTTTTTTGGCATGGTTGCCTACTAAAATTCACATTCCCGGGGCTAAATATCACATAATTGGGGTCGCTTCAACCCGCGGAAATGAAAAACAGCGGACTTGGCAACACTGAGCCACGCTTCCCTTAGAGGGCGGGACAATAACAAAAGAGAAACACGCCTCTGCTGCATGCTTGAATCTCCTAAAAACAAGGCGATTTCAACCTCAAAGTGTATGCTTTTAAATATACCAATACTGCTATCTCAAACATGGAGAGGCTTCTTCATGATCTCAACTAACAGATTCGGCAAAAAAGCGAAAATCACCAATTTTGAAAAAAAACGCTTCATTCTCATTTTGCTCGAAACTTGTGCTGCCGACTTGTGTCCCTGGTTGCCGTAACGGGTCACAAATATGCAGCTATTATGCACGTAGGTGATTTTGAATTGATATTTCATGTCGATATACAACTGCACACTTAAAACTGATCGTAGTGTTTAAATATTTGTAAGATTGGCGAATCTATAGAACAATGCAAGGAAAACTAACTTTACCGCACTCCGAGAGTCCCCTAGTGGTCGGGAGCATTTCCGTTGTGTTGTGGCTATTTCGTTGTGTTGTGGATTTTTCGTTGTGTTGTGGCTTGATTGTGTTGTGTTGTGGATTTTTCGTTGTGTTGTGGCTTGATTTCATTGTGTTGTGGCTTTTTCGTTGTGTTGTAGCTTGATTTCGTTGTGTTGTGGCTTTTTCGTTGTGTTGTGGCTCCATTCCGTTGTGTTGTGGATTTATTTAGTTGTGTTGTGAACTTATGTATGCTTTTTAAATTTCGTTGTGTTGTGCACTACTGGGCCACCGTACAATCTAACCATGTCATGTCAGCAAATAGAGACATCAGGCAGGTATTTATTATAATGCTAATTATTGTGCGTTTAGCCCCATAATGTTAGCTTAATTGATACATAAATCCATGAATATAAAATCAAGGGCCCTATTTTAACAATCTAAGCACATAGTCTAAAGCGCATGGCACAAGTGCACTTAGGGCATGTCCGAATCCTCTTTTGCTATTTTAACGACGGGACAAATGGTAGGCATGCCAAGCGCATGGTCTAAAAGGGTTGTCCCTATTCTCTTAATGAGTAATGGGTGTGTTTTTGGCATAACGTGCAATAAACCAATCAGAGTCTCATCTCCCATTCCCTTTAAAAGCCAGTTGTGCTTGCATTTTCTATTTACATGGTGGAATATAGACACCCTCAACCTGACGAGTGAGTTTAAATACATGTGTGTATTGCCACGATTGGTTAAAAGTTATATAAGTTATAAATAATTTAATTTGTTACTGATACATGCAATGAGTATCCATTATGACATGTAGGCATTTCTATATGTACACATTAATAATAATTTATATTGTAATCCATTTATTTTTAATATTTGGCATGTTTGTGTGCTGCTGCGTGTCCCTGTGTGTGTAATAAGGCAAGACAAGTTTATTTGTATAGCACATTTCATACACAGTGGCAATTAAAAATGAAAAAAGTGCTTTACACAGAAATGGAATTAAAATATTCGTAAGTGAATAAAATTAAAAAAAATATATAGTATAACCCCTATCTGGAGTGGAAGAAAATGGAGAGTCAGGTTTACTTTAAAAATATTTGTCAGGTAACTGTGCGTTTAAACAGTACCCTTGCAGACAAATCTTCTTGGCCTAATTGGAGGGCTATCTCAAAATGTTTTACCCAGATCTAAACGGGTCTTCCTCGCACCGGAGGGATCACTTAAAAAATATTTGTCAGGTAACTGTGCATTTAAACATTACCCTTACAGACAAATCTTCCTGGACTGAACCACCAGGGCTATCTCTACTTTGTTTGACCGTCAGAGCGGATCTATACGGTCCTTTCTCTCACCACCAAGGCTATACAGATCTATCCGTCAGAGCAGATCTAAACGGATCGTCCTCGCGCCGGAAGGATTTCGATTTATCGCTCTCCCGTCTCTCAACCTCTTCCTTCCAGACAGCCTTAACAAAATAATAAAAAATAAATATAAAAAGTATAATTAAAAAGGTTATAATAAGAATTTAAATAAATAAAAAAAGAATGAATGAAAAGAGTAAAACGATGCAAAGATGAAATCAAAAATAAAAACGGTTAAATTCAAACATATAAAATAAAGTGCAAGCAGTTCGGCCAAAGCAGTGCTCAATCAGTAAATGCATAGCTAAACAGATGTGTTTTGAGTCTGGATTTGAATGTGGCTACTGTTGGAGCACATCTGATCTGTTCAGGAGGCTGCTTCCAGCTGCGGCTTGCATAATAGCTAAAAGCAGACTCTCCTTGCTTTGAGTGAACCCTTGGTATTTCTAACTGACTTGATCCTGATGATCTGAGTAATCTGTTGGGTTTATATTCAGTGAGCATATCTGCAATGTATTGAGGTCCTAGGCCATTAAGTGATTTATATACCAATAATAATACTTTAAAATCTATTCTAAATGTAACTGGAAGCCAGTGTAAAGACCAGAGAACTGGTGTTATATGGTCACATTGTCTGGTTCTGCTCAGAATCCTGTCAGCAGCGTTCTGTATGAGCTGCAGCTGTCTAATGGTCTTCTTGGGAAGGCCGGTGAGAAGACCATTACAATAGTCCACCCTACTGGTGATGAAAGCATGAATGAGTTTCTCTAAGTCTTGTCTAGAAACAAAGCATCTAATTCTTGATATATTTTTGAGATGATAGTAAGCTGATTTAGTTATTGCTTTGACATGACTACTGAAACTCAGGTCTGACTCAATGTCGCAGTTGTTTTCAGTTGCCTCAAAATAGCAACGCGCCAACAATGCGCCTGAATCAGGGCCGGTTCCAGAATCAAATCACTGAGGGTGCTTCTGAAATTACTGAGGGTGCTCTAGTAGCTAAAGTACAGATGAGTACAACGGCTCCACCATAGCAGTGTACAGTGTAATTGGAATTTCTAAAATATCTCGCCACAAATTGTCTATCTATTAGTCTGCCTTTACATTGCTTTAATTTGTTACTAGTATTTTAACATGTCATCTTCCTGCGAACCAGAAAAAAAAAGAAAAAAAAATTCCGGTCATTACATTGTTTGGAGCATAAAAAACTAATTGATATTTGTTTTTAAATTCCTATGTTATATGCCAGTGGTTCTCAAACTTTTTATACAAGTACCACCTAAGAAAATATTTAGCTCTCCAAGTACCACAGTAGCGTAGTAGGCCTAACTATTCAGCTACAGCTCTGCACAGTTCAAAAACGAGGCAGTTTATTCCTAATAGTAATATTTATTGTTGTCAGCCAATTTAACATTGTAAAATACACAGTTTGTACAGCACTGCACTGTGGTTACATACAGGTAAATACAATAATTAAATAATGATTAAATTAAAATGTGTTGTAAAGTTACATTAAAACTGTACTGTACTTAAATGTAAAAACAAAAAACAAACAAAAAACATTTTACTCAAATAATGATTTAATTAAAATGTATGTGTTTTAACATTCATTTATTTAGTGATTCCTCTGCATACCACTAGAGACAGTCTGAGTACCACTAGTGTTACTTGTACCACACTTTGAGAACCACTGTTATATGCAATATCCTCTGCTCTGTAGAGGACACCAGAACCCATTTATTGAGAAAATTAAAAGACATGACAAACAATGGGATTTTTTTTTTATTCACCAATACATTTTTATGCTTCAAATTTTTTCTATTCAAACTTTGTATAAAGATGATTCTCAATGTTATTAAAGATCCAGAATAATTTGATATACCATTTTACTTTATGCAACATGTGTGTAAACATGGCCGTAAATGCCATTCCCATTCTAGGCAATGCATCTATACACTGTATCTAATTAGCATATTAATGTGTTTTGGGACAATATGTAATGTAAAAAGACGTGTAATAATATTTTATTAAAAATGTCCAGACTTAAAACTATGTATGTTGTCAGAGAAATTTGCTAAATAATGTCCTCTACAGAGGCAAAACCTATAATATGGGTCTCAGGAGGATATTTCTGTCTCGTGCAGGGTGGCATTTATATTTAGATGTCACTTCCGAAAATTTGCAGCATGCAATTGCCCGTCGGTCCTCTTAGCAACAATAGTTTTATTCAATGAATGTTATAGACTGTAGCCTCAAAAGCGAGCCAAGATCGCAACGATCACAAACATGCTGTTGCTTTGTCAGTTCATCGCGATCTCACAAAGTTCCGTAAAAAAAGTTGTCATGTCAACAATAAATCTCTTACTTACATCGTGTCTTGACTTTGTTTGTTAATCAGAGGTTTTGCAAGCCTGCATTAACTCAGCACTGAATAGGCGTTTTGAGTGGTGCGATTCTGATCACGTTCGATGGATCAACAACTATACCCAGCGCCGCCGCTCCCACCACGCACATCACACGCTGCGCGTAGGGCACCAAGTGCTGAGGGGGCACCAAAAGAAGACCCATCTGTGATTGGCTACATTACTCACCGCTTCAAAAACACACTGTAAATAGATGCATTTGACGCTCTCCAGAGCTCGGACACAAATTTACAAATCTGCCAAATCTGTTTCGCCAATATTATTACAGTATCAACTGAGGGTGCTTTTGCTTGCGTTTGAGGGTGCTTAGCTCTAGCACCCCCGCAGAAACGGGCCTGGCCTGAACACACCTCGTTTTCAGACCAGCGAGGTCTGATGGCGCAAATGCATTTGCTATTTTAACAATGTGGCGCAGGAAGTGAAAATAATAACTACGTCGGGCTGAAACTAGCAAAAAAACACTAGCGTCGCACCCAGTGCCGCATTGCCCCGGGTGTATGATAGGGTCCCAAATGCGCCTTTTACCCGAGATCTGGATCAGTAGCGAGCTGTGGTGTTCGTAAATGAGGAGGCAAAGTCCTCACCTTTTTTAATAATTAAAGGCCAATTCATGTCCCATTTACACTTAATGTTGTCACATTTTCCTGGTTAAATAAGCTTACTTTACATTACATCAAAAAAATAAACCAAGCACAAATCTTTTTTTTTTCACATTAACAATGTAATTAATGTTCTATTTATTAAAACCAAGTATAAATCCTATCAAGCTAGTGTTTTAAGCATTTTTACATTTATTCAAAAACAATAACTAAAGTAATAATTTAAACGATATATATTTTATTTGTGATGTGAACTGATGTACAGTAGTCAACTTATTTTGGGATCATCAGTCATCAAGATCGATAAACACTGGTCACAGACACGAAGATATACTTTAATTTCCCCAAGCTGATTGCTTACTAAAACACCCCACAGTCATCATGTTTTCAGGCCATTTCAAATTTGATTTTGACGTGACATAAAGTAGTGATATATCTAAGTGGCTGGGCTGTTTACTTACTTTTTAATTAGCCTTTCCATTAACATTTCGTTAAGATTCACGAACGCGGAACACACAAGAAAACAAGAGGTGGGATTTATCAGGTGAACCAATCATCCCCAATCATAACCAATCACAGCGTGATGGAGGCATTGCCTCCTCTCACGTTACTTTCCCCCTTTTATTCTCAAATCACCCCCCACTAAACCCAGCACTTACTTTAGGGTGTCTGTTAAAACTCAATGGGCTCAGTAGAGGCACGAACTCCTGCTGTAACTTTACTTACTGGTCTCGCTGTTGGCCAGTGTTACTTTATTTTTTTGAGGAGGCACTGCCTCCCTTGCCTCCTCGGAGAAAACGCCCCTGAGCTTGATGTCATTTGGCTCTGCAGTGATTACCACTTCACTCTACACCGATGTGCCTTTAGCCATGTTGTACCTCATCTTGCTAAACAAGTTAGTTCAAGTCAGTTAAACTGTCGACATGTTTTTAGAAGGTTTCTTGCATCAAGTTTACATGCTCAATAAACTCTGTTTCATACAAGAATGCATGTTAAGTATGAGCAAATTAATTGCACACTTTCAGTGTACACATACTCATAAACTTGCTCATATTTCCAGCCCAAAACAGTTCAAATGGCTCAAATTGGTGGTGTTTCTCTGATAAAGGGCTTTGGATTCCCTGGACAGAATCAAAACCGGTCAACAAATGGGCATAAAAATATCCTAGTGTCAGATTTTGCACCCAGCGAAATGTCTTTCTTTCAGGAGTGGGCATTTGAAAATGCTGCTTTGTTGTTTCCCTCTTTGCAATTCATGCATCCCATTCTGGAAACCAGCATGCATCTTCTGCTGAAACGCTTCAGTTCTCCATAGTTCATGAAGGTAGTCCATCTCAAAGGCACAGCTTCCCATCTCAGCTGGTTGCCTGCCTTTTGATTATATGTGGAGGGCACTCTGAGAAATGCAATCAATTTCTAGGGTGGTTGAAGAAAGAACACAAAGTGAGAAGTGTTTTGTTTGACAGACCCTTTTGAGCAGCAGCTCAATTGCTCACCTTAAGACTGAAGGGTCAATACACTGTTGATGGTGCCCCTGAACCCGTGGGACATCAGTGCAGCATCGATCTGAATGGGAAACATTAATTTTTGTAACACAAACTCTACCGGAAGAGTTTTGGGCTGAAGGATAATGATGAGCAATACTAATACTGATGCTTGCACCATTAACAAGCAGTCCGTGCATTAGAAATACAATACATTTCTCATCCCAGGACTAGACTACCCCAGGACAAGCACACATTCAGTCTGTTGATTGCTATAAATGAATTTGGCCATGTTTCAGCCCCGTTGGAGATCCAGAGTGTTTTGGAGTGGCTGAGAAATGCAATTAGACAATTTAATGTGACAGTGGGAATATTTACACAGGATTTTCGAGATTGCTGACTGTGACAGCGCTGAAGCAAGACACATTAATTCATTTATCTTCTCCACAGAGACAGACGTGTCGAGATTGTGGTGGTTTTCTCCAAACAGTGAACATCTCTGAGTTCTTAACCCTATAAAGCCTATATTAGTTCATACTTGTTTTAGCAAGTAAAAGGCCTTTTAATATAGTTGTAAAAACACCCATTTTCACCAAGATCCGTCAGGCTTTTGAGGTACGTCTATTTGTTCATCTCTCAATCATCATTGTATTGCACTGCATTAGCTTTGATCATAAAACAAAGCTATTTAATGAAATATAATCTTATCTAACACTTTATTTTACAGTGTCCCTGTTACATATGTTGCATGTAGTTACCATAGTAATAACAGTAAATTATGCCTAATTACATGCAATTAACCCAAAACCAAACCTTACATTTTATGTAAGTAGTCTGTATACTGTTATAAAGATCTAATTGATTTACAAGCTATTAGAATTTCATCTTGATTTTCGGTCATATAAATACACTTATATTTTTGCTCAGTTTGAATATTCTCACTATATCAAACTATATGAGCCATAAAACCCTGATCATGCCACAACACATATGTAAACTAAAAAAAAAAAGTTTTGTACTTTGTCAGAAGTTTCAACAAACTTTTCCAAGTTTTAAATAATTTTTCAGATTTTTATTTCATATTTTAGGTTTCAAAGAGGTCATAACATGAAAAACAGGATTGTTCAGTTCTCTTTATAAAGTTCAGTTCACCCAGGCCATTTAGGCTATAGTGCAAAAACACCAAATCATCATACGTTCATACCATAAACTCAATAACATATGACTACTCTCATTTACGAAGTTACATTACAAAACACAATATTTATTTTGATATCTATTCAAATTTTCTTTGATTTTTATTACAATGTAGGTTTCTTTGCAGGACAATATTGCAGTAAATTAAGCTTTCTGCTTTATCATTTTTAGTGAGCTTTCTACATACATTAGAAGAGATATTCAAAAATAAATTATAAAACTGATGAATCATGTTGGACTGTTTATCTCTCAAGCTTGTGCCACCTCAAGGCACGGTTGCACCACAAAAAAAATTCTGATAAAACATTCATGACACCGAATTCAGCCGTTTTATGTGATGTTTAAATGATGAATCTCTGTGGCACATTTGAGACTCGCAGGACTACGGTGTGATAGCTGAACATTGAGATGTTTTGTGTCTGTTTGCAGATTGCAGGCACGCTCTCAAGTTCTTCCCCCTTGTTTCCCTCTACTTCTTCATTTGCCAAGTCTTTTCCTCTTTCCCAGGATGCCTCACTTCGAAACCAGCACATTAATTGGGCAGCGAAAGCCGTACCATCTGCGACTAGCCCGTCGGCATCACTCCGGTTTGATTTATGACTGCATGTTCCAAATCATAAAGAGCTCAGCTGAACACAGACCACGCACTGGCTGCCCATTTCCCGCTTCCAATTCACACAGGCAAGAGGTAAATCAGAGTACGTAGACTCTCTGCCACGACTCCTCTCGCTCCCATGAATTACATTACAGTAACGGCCGTCACGGCAAGGGCCTGTTTGTTTTAACCCGCCATGCTGCACGATTTCCACCTGTGATCGATGCTCCATGCTGCACGGGGTGATAACCGTTGATTGCGATGTCAAACAGCCTGGTGCTAGGTAATTTATATTTTTTTTAAAAAGGCCACAAGTGTCCCTCGTACAACTCAAAGTGTTCAGGGAACGCTTATGTTAGCCTTGATTAAATTTCTCCAAAAAGAAAAAAGCCTGTAACTTTAGACGCTTTCACTCATTAAAAGTTGTTTCATCTTCTGCTAAAATTATACATGCGCTAGTTTTATTCTTAAAACTCTCTCACGTCATTTGCCATAAGTTAGCCAAAATGACAGTAGGCCTACTACTACTAGTTCTCGTAGCTACATCAAGATCAGCATCAAGCATCAAGTGCATTATTTATAGTGAAATGTATGTATTTAGCAGGCGCTTTATCCAAAGTGAATTACAAAAGAAGAACAAAAGCAATTTGTCAATATAATTATAATATTCGTCATTCGTAATAAAATGCTAGGATTGACAACCAGATTAGGATGCAAGCAAGAGGAGAGGAAAAATGCAGAGAAGAAAAATAAGTTATTTTATGCTTTTGTTTACAGCAAAAACTTTATTTTTCAGTTAAAAAAAATTCAAAATATTTGAAACAAGATCAATTTACTTGAAGCAACACTGCATGAGATTGAATCGGGAATTTAAGCATTCTGTTTTACTGAATTGCCTTTTTTTTATTTGTTTAATTATAAACAATTTTATTAAATTAAAAACAATTCAAACTTGCCAGTGCAGAAAGACAAAATACAATTATATTCAAGTTTTGATAATATAAAATTTTGTAAATGTATTTAATTTATTTATTAAAAATAAAAGAATAAGATTATTATACTAATACTGAAGTACATTTCTTGAATAGTAAATGAGAGAAAATACTTAAAGGGCTTAAAGGGTTAATTCACTCAAACATGAAAATTCTGTCATTAATTATAGTGAAATGTCTGCTAAAATGCATAAATGTAATTACTCACCCTCATGTTGTTCCAAACATGCAAGACCTTCATTCATCATTGGAAAACAAATAAAGTTCCCTTTCGTTCAGTCACTACGACGTAACGTTAGTGACTAACGAATGGGGGTTTCGCTTAGAAGCCTATCAACTTCGAGTTTTGAGAAAACGCCCAATGGCGTGCCAATGCCATGGGGCATGCGGAATTTGCATACGTAGCTCCGCCTCACTGCGTGAGTATATAAGGAAGTACGAGGCAATATCGCATTATGTTTCTGCTTTCGGAGCCAAGAGTACCTACCTCTTCACTCCTACAGCCTTCTGAGACTCTGTCAGCTTCTTCGAGACGAGCAGCTTTCCAGTCGGTGTTGGTGTGACGGCGCGTTCCAGTGATCGCATACTTCCTGCCTGCTGATCTGTGCAGTGGTCCGCCTGACAGCTGGTGTGTGTTTCCCTGGGCGCTTCGGCATCGACTGCAAGGTTTTCCTCTCACAAAAAGAGCTTGCGCGTGGCACGTCTTTTTCAAGACGGCTCGCCCGTGCACTTCCGGGTGCGATCGATTTTCCGCTGCTGTCTGAGGACGCATTCACTGCTCGAGCGTGTTTGGGCTTCAGCGCGCACGGGCAGTGTTTGCGGATGTGTCACGTTTCCATTGCGGGGGCGTGACCATCGCGATGTCACGGTCGAGACTCAATGATCTCCGTGAGGAGAGAGAGTCCCCTCTGCCACACCCCAATCTACCGTCCCCGAGTGAGATGGTACTTTGGCTGGTGGCCAGGGTGACCTGAGGGCGGTGCTGTGGTATTAAGAACCCCGACGTTCATTCCTCGGGCCACACCCCCCTCTCATACATCGCTTCCGCGAGTGTTGGATTGAATCTACGGCCCGTCTCTGACGCCCCGTTCGTTCAGTTCACGCTCCGGATAGCAGTGAGATGTCGATCGCCGCATCCCAAGGTGGGCTGGAGTCCTTTGGGGATGACGATTAGGTTGTGCTCCGCCTCCGGGTGTGTCAGCACTGCCTGATCTGACCTAAAGTTGACAGCCATGTTCTCGGGCAGCCGCGAGTCTCGCGCTGGTGTGGAACTCCGCCCAGCCGCGGGTGCTCGTGGTTGCGCGATTGGTTTTTGGGGGCGGCACCCGACAGCTGTTGGGCCCCGCCCCCAATGCCTTTCGCTCCCGGGGTGCATGAGGAGATCACGCGGTCCCGGAAGTCCCCGTGCTTCTCGCGACCGTTTGGTGGCCTCCTCCGCCTTCTCTGCCCTTGATGGGGCCGCGGCCTAGGGTACACTGGGGCCCCCTCCCCCCCCACTGTTGAACTCTCTGTTGCGCACTACGGTGTCCACAGAGGGCTTTGACGTGGCGTGGTGTGGCTGTCCTAAGCACCCCCCCCAAAGCCTGTGGGCTCGTCTACTTCGGTGGCGTGGTCCCGCAGTGCTACGGGCAGGCCGCCGCCCCTTTGCACATGCACAAGGGTGGAGCCGACCCAGGGCTCTTCATTGAGCTGCGTGCCGCAACTGACCCCGCCCCCGGGCGGTGAAGGTGGCCACACGCTCCCTGGGTCGGGCGATGTCCACAGCTGTGGTCCGGGAGAACACCAGGCCTTACCTGGTGATGTGGAGGACGTTGAGCGGGCCCGCCTCCTCAACTCACCCATATCCCAGGCTGGCCTCTTCGGCGGCGCGGCTGAGAACTGCGCCCAACAGTTCTCGGCCGCCCCAGAGCAGACTGAGGCTGCAACACGTACTGCCCCGGCGGCCAGCTGCTGCACCAGCCGCCGGCCCAGTCGCCTCAGTCCGCTCGCCGCCGAGGGCGCCCTCCCTCTTCCCGCCCGGCCCCAGCAGCAGCCTTCACCTGGGCCGCGCCGTGGAGGTGGTTGAGGATGTCGCCCAGTCCGCTCCCCAGACTGGTTAAAACGCCAGGATGGAGGTGGACAACTCAGAGATGGGTTCCAGTTCTTCCCAGGGGATGGTAGCAGGGCCTCTCCTTCCCCCGGTGGAGGGCCGGGGGAAAATCCTTCCGCTGCTGGCCCCCGGGCTAGCAGCGCTTGGGAAGAACTCATGTTCCTGTCTCTGAGCACCCAGAGACCGGTGATGACAGTGCGCGCCACCCTCGGGTCTCGCCACTCGCATCCCTCTCTGTCGCCAGCCCCCTGGCAGAGCAGACCCCAGTGGAACGCGAGTCCTTCCCTGGTCTCCTCTGTCAGGGCGCAGCCGTTAACCGTGCTCCGACCCGGGGACGCCCAACAGCCTCCCCTGTCCGCGCCGGTAACGCTGCCTCGCTGCCCCACCCAGGGTACGTCTGTCGTCCGGATGACCCCGTTGGTGCAGTCTCTGGAAGCCTGGCTTCAGCTTCCGGGGCTGTCCCGCTGGGCTGCCCGGACCATCAGGCTCGGCTACGCGATTCAGTTCGCGCAGGCTCCTCCCCGTTACAGGGGAGTCCGCTATACCATGACCGGGGCCCATGCCCCCGTCATGCGTGCGGAGATTGCCACTCTACTGGCGAAGGGTGCGATCGAGCCTGTCCCTCCAGCCGAAATGAGGTCGGGGTTCTACAGCCCCTACTTCATTGTACCCAAGAAAACCGGTGGGTTACGGCCAATCCTGGACCTTCGCATCTTGAACCGATTCCTTCACCGGCTTCCGTTCGAGATGTTGACTGCGAAACGCCTTTTCGAATGCGTTCGTCCGTACGATTGGTTTGCAGCGATTGACCTGAAGGACGCCTACTTCCATGTCTCCATCCTTCCTCGACACAGACCGTTCCTACGGTTTTGCTTTCGAGGGGCGGGCATACCAGTACGCAGTTCTCCCATTCGGGTTATCTCTGTCCCCTCGCGTCTTCACGAAGATCGCTGAGGCAGCCCTTGCGCCCCTTTGGCAGCACGGGGTCCGCATCCTGAACTACCTCGACGACTGGCTCATACTAGGCCACTCTCGAGAGCAGGTTTGCGGACACAGAGATCTGGTTCTCCACCACTTAACCCGTCTGGGCCTTCGGGTCAACTGGGAGAAGAGCAAACTTTGCCCCGTGCAGAGGATCTCTTTTCTCGGTATGGAGATCGACTCGGTCGCCATGTACGCGCAGCTTTCGAGCGAGCGTGCGCAGTCTCTGCTGACTTGCCTCCGACAAATCGAGAGCAAGAATGCGGTTCCACTGAAACTTTTTCAGAGGCTCCTGGGGCATATGGCATCTGCAGCCGCGGTAACGCAGCTCGGATTGCTTCATATGAGACCGCTTCAGCACTGGCTTCGCGATCGAGTCCCGAGATGGGCATGGCAGTCTGGCACGCTCCGGGTCCAAGTGACTCGGGCCTGCTTACAGACACTCACCCCGTGGTCGAACCTCAGCTTTCTACGGGCTGGTGTGCCCTTAGAACGAGTTTCCAGGCATGTTGTCGTATCGACGGATGCCTCTGCCACGGGCTGGGGTGCCATGTGCAATGGACAAGCAGCCGCGGGCTCCTGGACAGGACCCCAGCGTCTCCTGCATGTCAATTGCCTCGAGTTGCTGGCAGTACGGTTCGCCCTGCACCGCTTCCGAGCGTTGCTGAAGGGTCAACATGTGCTCGTCCGGACAGACAACACGGCCGTAGTAGCGTACATCAACCACCAGGGCGGTCTACGCTCCCGCCGCATGTCTCAACTCGCCCGCCATCTCGTCTTATGGAGTCAGAAGCGCCTGAGGTCCCTTCGTGCTGTCCATATTCCGGGAGTCCTGAACCACGCAGCCGACGAGCTCTCGCGGTTTCAGCCTCTCCCGGGAGAATGGAGACTCCATCCCCGGACGGTTCAGCTGATTTGGGAACAGTTCGGCGACGCACAGGTAGACCTGTTTGCCTCCCACGACTCTTCCCACTGCAGCCTGTATTATTCCCTGACCGAGGGCACGCTCGGCACGGATGCACTGGCGCACAGCTGGCCGCGGGGCCTACGCAAATATGCGTTTCCCCCAGTGAGCCTACTCGCACAGCTTCTGTGCAAGATCAGGGAGGACAAGGAGCAGGTCCTTTTGGTCGCCCCGTACTGGCACGGCCGGACCTGGTTCCCCGAACTCATTCTCCTTGCGACAGCCCCTCCCTGGCCTATTCCTCTGAGACCGGACCTCCTTACTCAGAGACGGGGCACCCATTGGCACCCGCGTCCCGACCTTTGGAACCTCCACGTGTGGCTCCTAGACGGGACCCGGCAGGTTTGAGTGGCCTACCACCTACGGTGGTCGCCACCATCACTTCCGCTAGGGCAGAGTCCACTCGGCATGCCTATGCGTTGAAGTGGAACCTCTTCGTCACCTGGTGCTCTTCCCGAAAAAAGAAGAAGACCCCTGGAAATGTCCGATCGGGTCCGTGCTTCAGTTTCTCCAAGAGGGGCTGGTGCGAAGGCTGTCTCCCTCCACCCTCAAGGTATATGTGGCCGCAATATCTGCCCACCACGATCTCTTGGAGAACAAAAAGGTAAGTCAGCACGACCTGGTCATCAGGTTCCTGAGGGGAGCTAGGAGACTGAATCCTCCTCGCTCTCCTCTCGTACCCTCTTGGGACCTCGCAGTAGTGTTAACTGCTCTGCAGAGACCTCCCTTTGAGCCTTTGCGGTCGGTCGATATTAAGTTTCTGTCTATGAAGACGGCTCTGCTGACCGCATTGGCCTCAGTCAAGAGGGTCGGGGACCTGCAGGCATTTTCGGTTGACGAAGCGTGCCTGGAGTTCGGGCCGGCTAACTCTCACGTGATCCTGAGACCCCGGCCTGGATATGTGCCCAAGGTTCCCACCACTCCGTTCAAGGACCAGGTGGTGAACCTGCAAGCGCTGCCTTTGGAGGAGGCAGACCCAGCCTTGGCATTGCTCTGTCCAGTACGCGCTCTCCGCGCCTACGTAGACATGACGCAGTGTTTCAGGACCTCAGACCAGCTCTTTGTCTGTTATGGTGGAGAGCGGAAGGGAAGTGCTCTCTCAAAGCAAAGGCTGTCTCACTGGATAGTGGACACCATTGCTTTGGCTTACCAGCAGCAAGGCCGACCATGTCCCCTTGGTGTGAGGGCACACTCCACCCGGAGTGTGGCTTCCTCTTGGGCTCTAGCGCATGGCGCCTCGCTAGCAGACATCTGCAGAGCTGCAGGCTGGGCGACACCCAACACATTCGCCAGATTCTATAATCTCCGAGTGGAGCCAGTGTCCGACTATGTACTCGCTCCCCCGAGGGGCCGGTAAGGACCAGGTTCAGGTGTCTTCGCTTGCTCGCCACTCCACTCCACGGACTGGATACGTGCGATATTTCCTCAGGTGAGTTCCCCGAGAGCCCTGAGCTCCTCCAGCACTGTCGACGCCGACATCAGTTCAGTCTGCCCTCTCGAGCCCAGACCCTCATGTCCGGCCAGGTGCCCCATGTGCATGGTTCCCTCTGGCGACCCCCACATGTGTATTTCACCGTAAGTCTCCGCAGTGAGCGGGTTTCTTCCCTTGGTGTGTCCCCGCCACCCCTAGGGTTAAAAATCCACCTTCGGCTGGTACCCTAGAGATCTCCCATATGCAACCCTCTCCGGGTCATATGTGTCTCTTAAGTCCTCCCCACGGGTAGGCATCTTGGCATTCCCTCACTGGGATATGCTTCCCAGTGTACCTTGGTAATCCTGTGTTAAGTGGGAGTCCTTCGTCCGTACTAGTCTTACGACAGGGTACTCACACTTACGCAGGGCACTGGAAGACAGCTGAGTGGCGGGATTATATTGGGACCCCCATTCGTTAGTCACTAACGTTACGTCGTAGTGACTGAACGAAAGGGAACGTCTCGGTTACGGATGTAACCCTCGTTCCCTGAGGAGGGAACGGAGACGTAACGTCCCCTTGCCACATCAGCTGTGTTGCCTGGAACGCAGGAGTTCAGTCTTGGCTCCTCAAGCAGGTAACATAATGCGATATTGCCTCGTACTTCCTTATATACTCACGCAGTGAGGCGGAGCTACGTATGCAAATTCCGCATGCCCCATGGCATTGGCACGCCATTGGGCGTTTTCTCAAAACTCGAAGTTGATAGGCTTCTAAGCGAAACCCCCATTCGTTAGTCACTAACGTTACGTCTCCGTTCCCTCCTCAGGGAACGAGGGTTACATCCGTAACCGAGACGATATTTTTGATGAAATCTGAGAGCTCTCTGACCCATCTATAGACAGCAATTTAATTAAAACTTTCAAGGTCCAGAAAGGTATTGAAGACATTGTTAAAATAGTCCATGTGACTCCAGTGGTCCAGTGATTTTTAACTTTATTCAACAATTTCTTCTGGTCTGTGTCAGTCTCCTATGCTGTTTCCATTGGTCAGCTCCTGCGTCAGTATCACGCGCATGCGTCTTGGTGCTCACATGAACAACTTCTGCCAATGGTAAACCGCCGTTCTGGCGTAGCTCTGACATAACTCGGAAGTACTGGACTGTAAGTGCTGGACTCTACGTCTACAGCATAGGAGTCTGACACAGATGTGAGGAAATTGTTGAATAAAGTCGTTCTTTTTGTTTTGTTTTTTGCACACAAAAAGTATTCTGAATGCTTCATAAAATTAAGGTTGAACCACTGGAGTCACATGGACTATTTTAATTATGTTTTTTTAATTTAATGACAGAATTTTCATTTTTGGGTGAACTAACCCTTTAAAATAGTAATTTTTTTTGCTGTGAATTTCATGAAAATGTATGCTTATGCTGATAAACATTCACCAAAATAAACATTCAGCACTTTGCGAAAACTTGCTAGAGCTGATTCACCGACACCTACATGGATCAATGTGGCATTAGTTTTCATGCAGTGACTGCTGTTTCACATGATCCTGAAAGAAGTGTCATGCTAATAAGACTTTCCATCCATTCTGCTTTCTCTGGAGATACAGGAACATGTTTTATTGATTAATCAGGCATATGGGACACACACAAGGTCAGAACAAATAACCCACCTCGCTCAATAAAAGATATAAAAATTTTGCTAAATCAAATTGAACAGGCCTAAATATACACTTCATGAACTGCAATATTAATGCTAACAGCTGGTAGGCAATAAAACCTTGAGGACCCTGAAAACAATGACTGTTGACTTAACGTCTTATTTGTGATTTATAGTTTATAGACTCTTACAATCCACCCATGGGCTTTAAAATACAGGGTATAGAAGCTCCCGCTGTTTGTCTGAATTACCGTGAACAGCAGGGATGATGGGTGAATCCCGCTGAGAGATGTGAGGACTGCGTGGTTTGACATGCTCTATGTGTCTCTGCATGCTGTTCTAAACTGCAGCATCACAGGAAAAATAAAATCAGATGCTTAAATTGCTTAATGCAATGTTAAACAGTGAAAGTGTAGCTAACATGCTTGTTTCGTAAATGTGAAATAGGAGAACGCTTTTTGCCTTTCTCAGTTTGTGTAAATCCACTTAAGGTTCAGAGTATTTATTTTTTTCCTCATTAATTTCACATGTCTAGTACAATTATGTGGTTTTGTTTCGTTAATACAGTACAGTGTATACTTTTTTCTTGATTTACTCCAAAAGTGTGGAAGTTAAATGTGACAACATGCCCAGGTGGGGTACATTGCAACATGACTATATGAAAGCTTAAAAATGTTACCTGATATAATCAAAAAAATTTCCATGAAAAACTTAAATATTTCATCAATAAAATACAATTATTAACCTTTTCAAATAAAATAACAACAAATAAAAAAAATGAAAAAATGTAATCATTAAAAATATACTATTTTTTGAGTTTGACAACACACTGCAAAACACAGCTATACAGCATAGTTAAAACATAAAATAATTAATAATTTCTGAACATTGACTCTCAGTCATTATTCACCTTTTTCTCATGGTTTCACAATAGAATCCATAAAAGTATATAATAGAATGCATTGTTCTAATTGGGGCTCATTGTAACGCACTGTGACAACATACCCATGTGGAACTGGGATTTAACCCCGGCTTGTGTCTTCTGCTGGTTAGATCAGCTTTAAAGAACTATCTTAACTGTTATATAGTAACAGATATAAGATTACAATCATATCAGATATGTCTTATTTTAAATAAACACAAAAACAGAGATGAAAAATAAACTTAAGTAAGAAATTTACTTTGGCTATGGATAAATAAATGTTCAGTGATATCTTCCAAAGATTTTTGAATTTTGTTGCAGTTTTTTCTCTATTTATTATATATAGCCTTCGCTCCCCATGTGCCTCAATGAGCCTTGGCCATGACCCTGTCGCCAGTTCACCACTGTTCCTTCCTTGGACCACTTTTGATAAGAGCTGCAGTTTTGGAGATGCTCTGACCCAGTCGTCTATAGCCATCAGAATTTGGCCCTTGTCAAATGTTTTACATATTACACACATTTATTACAAACTGTTATATTTATGTTAGATGCAATTAATTGATTTGACAGCTCTAATATATAAACTTATTCTCAACACGGTTTTGCACCTTCAGGCATCTGGATCCTTCAGACTGTTCAGTGAAATAAGTTTTCAGAAAGCGCTAAAGTGATTTCAGTGCTCACAGAGAACAGAACAACTCATTTGACCTTGGGTCCCAACACATCAAGATGGTGTTAAAGTTCAAGAGAAAGCATCTCAGGAGAGCGTTCGCGCACCAGCGGTCACAGTCTGATGACCTGGTGTCCCAACGCAACCACATCAACTGAATGTCTTATCATTACTTTGTTGTTTGAGAATTGGAGATTGAAGCAAGTGTCAGTCAAGCCTGAAATACGGTTTTCTGGATTTTGATGGACACATCGAAAGTGGTTTGAAAACACGGTGAACATCATAAATCCAAACGGTGTAACAGTGCTTCATAACTTCAGCTATAACTGAGGCTATTGAGATAGTTCTGTAAGTGAAGCCGCTTTGTCCGTATTCACGTCGACTGTTGTACTGTAAGTTCAAGGGTGATGCTAGCAGTGACGAATGAGTAGGAGAAATGAATACAAATTCCAAATTTTTCGTAAAAACGTCTTATTTTACTTAAGTAAACAAAAAAAAATGTATAACTCAGAAACAACAATTAACACATTGAATTAAACATTACATTTTCCAGTAGAAAAATATAAATAGTATTATATTGTAAAATGTACTCCAATTATCTTTATTTACAACTTTGAAGAATCATTTTTGACAGTGTATTCAGGAGCAATACTAATTAAAAATACAAATTCCCAAGAAACACAAAGCAAGTGGCTGATTCACAGACTGACAATGAAGTGGTTTGGACACAGTGGTTTGCTGTGCTAATGCTATTTCATTCTGACTTATTTACGCTGTTAAAGAGTTGGATTCTCATGCTAAACATGGCCAAAATTTCAAAATACGAGTTGGAGGTATGACAGTATTTATGTGCCAAATACACTCCTTCAGGATTTGAACAAGTTGTGAAAAGTTTTTTTTTAGTATGGCCCTTTATCACGTCATAAAGGGCAGAATTGCTTGTATGGGCCCTTCTCCCGGATGAGTGTGTGTGCAAATCAACCTGAGCGAGAGCCATCGGCAGCGCTGTAATTTTGTTTGTAGACCACGAAATCAACAATCAGTACATTTACATGGACAACAATACTCCGATTTTAACCTGATTAAGACAATACTCGGATTAAGAAGCTACCATGTAAACAGTGATTTCTAATTACCTTAATCCGGTTAAAGTCATACTCAAAGTAAACGCAAATCGAATTAAGACATGTGGAGGATGCCTATTTTAGTCGCAATTGGGTTGTTTTAAGCAAACATTTAACCCAACCGCTGGGTTAAAACAACCCAATTGCTGTGATAGTCCATTTTCAACCCAACTTGGGTTATTTTTAACTCAGCAGTTCTTAGAGTGTAGTGGATCTATATGTATTTATTGGCTAACAGGAAGAATCTCAAGGCTAACAATTAATTTGTGTCAAATATATGCTAATATTATTTGCAAATAGTCCCAAATAGGTTTGTTATGCTTTATAATTAAAAAAAAAATTGCCCCCCCCCAATAAGGCCCGGTTCCAGAATCAAATCACAGAGGGTGCTTCTGAAATTACTGAGGGTGCTCTATTAAAGTGCAGATAGGCTAAGCAACAGCTCCACCATAGCAGTGTACAGTGAGATATTTATGATTATTTATTTTTTATTCACTTTTACCAATAATTGAAATTTCAAAACTATTTTGCTACAAATGTTTGTCTATTAATCTATTGGTCTGCCTTAACATTGCTTTAAAGCGTTACTAGTATTTTAACGGCATCTTCCTGAGAACCAGCAAAAAAGGTTTCGTGAATTTAGATTTTTTTTGGGGTCATTCCTGTTACAAGCACGCCAGGCTCCACCCTCTCACAACCACAACGATCCCTATCCCCGGAATACTGAGCACACACACCTGCACGTCATCATCACTGCAATCACCACCTGCACTTAAGCCCCACGCTCACACGCAGTCACTGTCCGGTATCGTTTGCAAATGCTACTACTCATGCTTGCTTCCTCGGACTCACCTGACTACTTACCTGATCTCCTTCGTATCCTGAGTGTCTCCTCGTCTCTTCCTGTCTCCTGGTCCTCGTCTCTTTCGATCCCTTGTCCCGTTGTTCTACAATCAAGAAAACGTATAGTATCATCAGCATATCCAGCATTCACCTGAATCACTCTATCTGACTCTCACCTCATCTGCTCACATCCTGGTTCTGCAAATAAACTCTGCTTTCACCTGCCTCTGTTATCCGTGTCACCTCTGTTTGTAACAATTACATTGTTTGGAGCATAAAAAACAAATGGATATATATACAAAAATCCTATGTTATATGCTATATTCTGCTCTGTAGAGGACTTTATTGAGAAAATAGAAGACATGAATAGACAAAAACAATGGGATTTTCTTTTTCATTCACCAGTCAATTTTTAAACTTCAGGCTTTTTATATCCAAATTTTGTATAAAGATGATTCTCAATATTATGAAAGATATAACAGAATAATGTGATATACCATTTTAATTTATGCAATATGTGTGTAAACATGGCCATATGCCATTCCCATTCAATGCAATGCATCTATACACTGTATCCAATTTGGATATTGATGTGTTTTGGGACAATATGTAATGTAAAAAGATGTGCAATAATATTTTCATAAGAATGTGTCATATTTCATAAGAATATCTAGACCTTTCTATCTAAAAATTTGCTAAAATATAATTAAAACCTCTATTTTGGGTCTCAGGAGGATATTTCTGTCTCGTGCAGAGTGACATTTATATTTAGATGTCACTTCCGAACCTTTGTAGCATGCAATTGGCCGTCGGTCCTCTTAGCAACAATAGTTTTATTCAAAACTTAAATGCTGTTGCTTTGTCAGTTCATCGCGATCTCACAAAGTTCCGTTATAAAAATTAAGTTGTCAACAATAAATATCTTACATCGTGTCTTGTTAATGAGAGGTTTCGGGAGCCTGCATTAACTCAGCACTGAATATCCTAAAAACTGCCGTTTTTAGCGGTGAGATTCTGATCGCGTTCGAAAGATCAACAACTATATCTGTGATTTGCTACATTACTCACCGCTGCAAAAACACGCTGTAAATAGATGCATTTGCTCTTTCCAGAGCTCCAAATCTGCCAAACCTGTTTCGCCAATATTATTACTGTATCAACTGAGGGTGCTTTTGCTTGCGTCTAGCACCCCCGTAGAACCGGGCCTGCCCCCAATGTTCAAGACATGTTTACGGCCTTGCTACAATGCACTGTCTGATGCGATACTGTAGTAGATGGTTGCATAGTTATAATTTTCTCCCTAATATTATCAATCTTGCATGTAAAGAAGTTCATAAAGTCATTACAGCTGTGCTGTGTGCAAACATCAGAGGTTGAAGCTTTATTTCTTGTTAATTTAGCCACTGTCTGTATCAAATAAATTGTGTTTGTTTTCTTCTAAGAGAGTCGGGTAAAAAGCAGATCAAGCCGTTTTTACAGCCTTTCTGTACGCAATCATGCTACCTTTCCACGAAATGCAAAAAACCTCCAGTTTTGATTTCTTCCAGCTGCGCTTTTCTGGCTGCTGTTTTAAGGGCCCAAGTGTGCTCGTTGTACCATGGTGTTGGACTATTTTCTTCAATTTTCTTTAAATGCAGTGGACAGACATGTTCCAAAAATATATAAAGGGGCCTGTGAGGTCCAAAAAGACAGTTTGGCAACACCATACCACAGAGGGATAATGAACTTAGTATATTTGAAGGGAGAGAAATAAACCTATTTTATAAGCATATTTAATTAGATCTTCCTTGACTTTAAATGTCTTTAAGGGTCGTTTAAGATCATATTTGTTCTCTCTGGCATTTTAATACTTTTAGCTGTATATAGATGTTTTATGTTTTGTTTTGTTGTTTCTTTTGTTCTCCATTGTAATGTACAGCACCTTGGAACTACTGTGTAGCCTGTAAGGTGCTATATAAATTACTAAATGAACGAGCAATATATGTCTAAAGCATTTATCAGAGTTACTTTGAATTGATATTTTGTCATATCCACATCATATTAAATTGTATTTAATTAGAGACCTGCAATGACGCTGCAGGAAGTCAATTATGGTCGTGATAGACGTGCCTTGATAGACATACACATTAAACTAAATTTAATGTGCTACAAATTTTATTTCATAAATTTTTTTCTATTCCTTCTGTTTTGATTGGCACATTGCATTCATTTATTTCATGTCAGATTCCCTCACACATCTGTGTCATGACTGGGGAGGCCAGTATAAATGGTCAGCATTTCTATTTTTCTCTCCTTCATGCATATTTTCTGCCCACAAAAAAGACCTACAGAAAAAATAGTAATTTGAATATTTTTCTATAGACTGTTTTTCAAATAGACAGAAATCTGTGAGAGAGAAATTACTGACCTTAGCCAGTTCCCATACGGAAATGTAATATATGACATATATGTCCCTATATCGCAAATGACGCCGTCATATATGCTAAATATAAGACAATATATTGCTATCACATATATACATATCTCTAGATATATGTTGATATAAGTTTATAACATATATCAATTTTCCATATTAAATAAGTATATTGATATATATTAATACTATATATATGACTATTGTTTATATAATATTGTATGTTATGACCATATATGTCACCGATATGTTTAATTTATATATGCCCATTTATTTAAACAACATACATACATTTTATATGCCTATGGTTTCCTTATTAATTCATTCCTTCTTTTCCTTATTTGAACAGCTTGAAGTTTTAACAAGTCTACACAATCCACATTTCATTAAAAAAGTTTTTTTATATACATATATACAACCCCAAATCAGAAAAAGTTGGGACAGTATGGAAAACGCAAAAAAAAAAAAAAAAAAAGAAGTGATTTCTAAATTTACTTTGACTTGTATTTCATTGCAGACAATATGAACACAAAATATTTCATGTTTTGTCTGGTCAACTTCATGTCATTCAGACCTGCAACACATTTTTTAAAAAGTTGGGACAGGAGAAATTTAGGGCTAGTAATGAGGTAAAATGGTTAAATAATGATGTGATTTTAAACAGGTGATGTCAACAGGTGATTGTAATTATGATTTGGTACAAAAGCAGCATCCAAGAAAGGTCTAATCCTTTGGGAGCAAAGATGGGCCGAGGATCGCCAGTTTGCCAACAAATACTTGAGAAAATTATTGAAATGTTTAAAAACAATGTTCCTCAAAGAAAGATAGGAAGAGATTTAGATATTTCACATTCAACAGTGTATAACATAATTAAAAGATTCAAGGAATCTGGAGGAATTTCAGTGCGTAAAGGACAAGGGCGCAAGCCTAAGCTGAAAAACCGTGATCGGTGATCCAGAAATTTCCTGGAACCACCAGGGGCCAACAAGGGGTAGCTATAAATCAAAAGATCACTGAGCTGAGGACATCCAAAAAGACTCTAACTTAAAAAAAATTACAGGCTGTATCATATACCTGTTGGTGGATTTTCATGTTCTGTGCTGTTTTATTTGTTATTTGTTTTGTTGTAATATTGTATTTATATATAATAAAGTTGTGTGTTCAGTAGTTTTTTTAATTTTGCGCAGCTTAATTTTTCTTTTTATATTAAAACTGTTTTAATAAAGTTTAAATGTTTTAAATGTTTTACTGTATTACTTATTTTTTGCTAACTGCACCGTTTAACATTTAAGGCTTAGGCATGTCATATGTATTGCATTGCAAGTGTGTAAGTACACATACATAACCTATATTTAAAAAAATATGTACGAAATTAATGAAAGCATGTCATTTATATATTCCATATACATTTATCAAAAATATATTTTATATATTTAATTTTAAATGTAAAATATATAATAAGACTACAGTATATAAAAACATATATTAGGGACATATATGTAACATGTATGCAAGCAATATGATATGCATATATGTGTAGTTTGTATATTGAACATATATACAAAGAAATATATGTCATGTATATTGATAATTATATATGTGACATATATATATATATATATATATATATATATATATATATATATATATATATATATATATATATATATATATATATATATATATATATATATATATACACTGTAAAAAAATTGGGGGGAAAAATTGTGTAAATTGATCATTACATATTGGCCCAATAAATGACTTCCAAATAATTATCGCCATGCAAAAAGATGCATTGTACTAATCATAGCTTAAGGTCTTCACTAAAAATTAAAATTGTATATTCACCGAACATATTTAATTGTGCTCAGTCAATCTATGAAGTCGAAGTGAAAAATCCATGTTGGCTGAACAAGTCCTCCGTCCGAAAAACGGTATACGCATGCGCAAAATGCGCTTGAAAAAAAACGTTTGTGTGGAGATTTCAAACGCGGAGACGCGGGAGCGGCAGCGCGAGCGGAGCCGAACCAGCAGGTGCTGAAGACCGAGACACATTCCCGAGAGAATAGAGATATTCATCTCACAAAGACTTTGGTGAGTATTTAGCACTGAAATTATTCTCCAGAGTTTTGCTTTATGACCGGGTATGAAGTTTAAAAGACATTTTGTAGAATCACGAGTTCATGCATTCATTGTTTTCATGAGTGTGTTCTCGTTTACCACATAGGCTAATTATCTAATGGTAGCCTGTAGCCAATAGTTTTATTTTCCTCATGTCTTATATGTCTAAAACAATAGGTAATAAGGAAATTAAGTCATTTGTGTGATATGTGCGGCATGCGACTGTTGAACACGGTGCGTTTGGCGTCGGCCTCTTTCTGGGCTTAAGTTATTGCCTTTTAATATCAAACACGTCAAGCTCGTGATTTTCTTATGTCCATTCATTCGTCTCATCCTCATTATATAATGAGGAAACTTCTGTTCTGTCCCTTGCCAGATGTGATGCAGGGGAGCTTTGTCATTAATGTTAGTTTTTATTTTTATTTGCAGGTTTTTAGCTTGCCGTGCCGTGTTTTCTTCACCACAACAACACATCCTGTTATGCAGAAGACTTCTTGAATGTATTCAGAGTTTTTCCTTATTGAAAATAAGGTATTTTCACCCAAATATCTGTCACATGGTGTTTTGGTGTTGGTTCATGTTTCATGTTTAGTTCATCAAGTTTACTGTCATGTTTCTAGTTTGTCTTATCCTTTCAGTTTCCTGGTTTTGTCATGTGTTTCATTGTCATGTGACTCCCATGCCCTCATCATCCCATTGTCTCATCACTGTTCACAGGTGTCTCTTGTCATTAGTCTGTGTGTATGTAAGCCCTCATGTTTGCCATGTGTCTTTGTCAAGTATTGAATGTTGTAACCCGCTGTTGGTGAGTTTTGTTAGAGTTAATGCCAAGTCCTTGTTTTGATTTATGTTAAGACTTATGTTTAAGTTTTGTTAATAAAGCTGCACTTGGGTCCTTCAACTTGCCTCCAGTGGATCCCTCGTTACAGAATACTTGACCGCCAAAATGGACCCAGCAGTTACCATTGCCCACCCTCGTCAAGGCCAGCGTCCCATAGGGGACTATGTCAGGGATTTTATTCAGTTTATGGATTTGTTGCCCTGGAATGAGACCTTACTTAAGAGGTGCTTTTATTCCGGTTTGGACTCTGACATTGCAGCCCTCATGCCATCAGAGGAACACCCCTGCAGCTTCTGGCAAAACATTGACTTTGTTTTGTTTTTAAATGGTCATGCTCCAGCCCACGTCCATGCTCCAGCCCACGTCCATGCTCCAGCCCACGTCCATGCTCCAGCCCACGTCCAGGCTCCAGCCCACGTCCAGGCTCCAGCCCAAGTCCAGGCTCCAGCCCAAGTCCAGGCTCCAGCCCAAGTCCAGGCTCCAGCCCAAGTCCAGGCTCCAGCCCAAGTCCAGGCTCCAGCCCACGGCCCGTCCAGGCTCCAGCCCACGGCCCCGCTGTCCCGCCCAAGAAAATTTTTGGGGGGGGCAAGGGGTACATGGAGGCCATGAAGGCCCCGCCTCTGTGGCCCCCTGAACCGCCATTACCGCCATGGCCTGATGAACTGCCGTTACCGCCATGGCCTGATGAACTGCCGTTACCGCCATGGCCTGATGAACTGCCGTTGCCGCCATGGCCTCCCACGCCTGAGGGTCCAGGTCCTCCCACGCCTGAGGGTCCAGGTCCTCCCACGCCTCAGGGTCCAGGTCCGCCCAAGCCTCAGGGTCCAGGTCCGCCCAAGCCTCAGGGTCCAGGTCCGCCCACGCCTCAGGGTCCAGGTCCGCCCACGCCTCAGGGTCCAGGTCCGCCCACGCCTCAGGGTCCAGGTCCGCCCACGCCACAGGGTCCAGGTCCGCCCATGCCTGAGGGTCCAGGTCCGCCCAAGCCTCAGGGTCCAGGTCCGCCCAAGCCTCAGGGTCCAGGTCCGCCCAAGCCTCAGGGTCCAGGTCCGCCCACGCCTCAGGGTCCAGGTCCGCCCACGCCACAGGGTCCAGGTCCGCCCACGCCTGAGGGTCCAGGTCCGCCCAAGCCTCAGGGTCCAGGTCCGCCCAAGCCTCAGGGTCCAGGTCCGCCCACGCCACAGGGTCCAGGTCCGCCCACGCCTCAGGGTCCAGGTCCGCCCAAGCCTCAGGGTCCAGGTCCGCCCATGCCACAGGTTCCAGGTCCGCCCACGCCACAGGGTCCAGGTCCGCCCACGCCTCAGGGTCCAGGTCCGCCCACGCCACAGGGTCCAGGTCCGCCCACGCTCCCAGGCCCGTCCAGGTCATGTCTGGGTCCGGTGCCCCTGCACGGGCCTGGCCCACCATCCCTCCCCCAAGACCGCCCCCCAAGACTTTTTGTTAAGACTCTTTGATAGGTTATTGATGTGTTGGTGTTGTTTGGCCGTCAGGGGCCGCCCATAGAGGGGGGGATCTGTCACATGGTGTTTTGGTGTTGGTTCATGTTTCATGTTTAGTTCATCAAGTTTACTGTCATGTTTCTAGTTTGTCTTATCCTTTCAGTTTCCTGGTTTTGTCATGTGTTTCATTGTCATGTGACTCCCATGCCCTCATCATCCCATTGTCTCATCACTGTTCACAGGTGTCTCTTGTCATTAGTCTGTGTGTATGTAAGCCCTCATGTTTGCCATGTGTCTTTGTCAAGTATTGAATGTTGTAACCCGCTGTTGGTGAGTTTTGTTAGAGTTAATGCCAAGTCCTTGTTTTGATTTATGTTAAGACTTATGTTTAAGTTTTGTTAATAAAGCTGCACTTGGGTCCTTCAACTTGCCTCCAGTGGATCCCTCGTTACAATATCCTGTGTTGGAATTTACTTGTTAATAAAGTAATGTGATAAAATGTCAACCCTGTTGTCTGTTTCTGTATTTTGCTTAATATATTTATGTTTTTAGTCATTTTTGTCTTTTGGGACAGTGAGAAATAAACAATTGTTACTACAATTTAAAATATTTAATTGGACCAACCACACAGTTTCACTGTAAAACATTTCTCCAATTCAAAATTTTCCAGTGACTGATCACATCAAATTTTTTCAATTTGGCCAACTAAAAAATTCACTAGAAAATTTTTAATTGGAGAGGTCTGACATTTTTTACAGTGTTGGTAAATTACATTTTTCCATTAGCTCAACATATTTCTAATTGAGCCCATGTTAACAGGCTGTTGCCACAATGGATACAATTCAATTCACAGAAATTCAATTTGGCTAATTGAAAATTTTAGATGTGACCAGTCACTAGAAAATTTTGAGTTGGGAAGATTATACATTCTTTCCATTGGCTCAACATATTATTTCCAATTGAGCCCATGTTAACAGGCTCTTGCCACAATTGATAAAATTACATTTACAGAATTTCACTTGGGCCAATTGAAAACTTTAGATGTAAACAGTCACTTGAAAATTTTGAGTTGGGAAGATTATAAATTTTTTACAGTGTATATATATATATATATATATATATATATATATATATATATATATATATATATATATATATATATAAAATACTGTATTATACATACATAAAATATATGGGCTAGTTTTATATGTCAATATATGAAATTGTTCCATTTTCTAATAGGTTTTATATATGGGCAGATATATATGTACATATATGTTTTCACTTTCTATGTGGATATATTTAATATATGTATATTTCATATATGTACATATATTACATTTCCGTATGGGTTAAAGCAGAGCTCCTAATGAAAGACGTGCCTGGGGAATCTCCAGCCGTCAGCATTTACCTCCCTGACTCTCTCCACTTTTTTACTCATGCTGCTTGAACACAAGTGTGTCATACCGAAAGTTTCCACCATTGAGTTTCCCCTGCAGCAAACACAGCAGAGTATAGATTGTGGAACCATTCAGGGGTTTCCCGTACAACGACGTAACTCAGTGCTTAACTTCCATAGTACGATGCATCATTGAAGAAATCAACTAGCTAGTCATGACTGTTTCCCGAAACCGTATTGTCGCAAATCTGTCGTTCAACCACGTTGGTTAATGATGTCACGCATGTGGTAGAGTAATACAGGCTTTTAATTACTTATTTTGAGATCGAATTCATGCTAGATTTTTTGCTACACATTATGGATATGGCACCTGAGGAATAATTAAAATTTTTCTCAGTTATTTTGCTTTATTTCCAGGTTCAAATAGGCTCTTTTTTACGAACTAGAGCACGTCCGCACATGCGCACTCTTCAAAAACGAGGCTTTAAATCTCTTGACAAACTAAAAGACATTAATGACATTTGTATGTAGTCTAAATAAAAGATATAGGTTGTACTGAATGTCAGCTTGCTTATTTTGCTCAAGAAAAGGATTTATTAAGTCCACATGTCATGCAAACAAGAAACTATGCTTCTAACCACATGTCGAGAGCTGTCGTTGCAACCACACAAGTTTGCGACGCTGTTTGCAAACGTTCGTTCGAACGACGGTTTCGGGAAACACTGACTGGTTGAACTATGTTGATAACGACGCAACTTGCGACCATAGTTGGCTAACGATGCTTTTGGGAAACGCACCCCTGATAAGGTTAGCTTTAAATAAAACTCCAGTAAATAAGCTGTGATTTCATGCACAGATTTTTTTCTATATGGTGCGAGTTTATGGCTATTGAAGGCCACTGAAACAGATACATTTCCTTAAAAAGCAAAATGACAAGATATTAAGGCCAGATCTACTAAACAGGTCAAATTCCACAGAGCAATTCCAAAAAAGTGCAGATATAAGTGGAAAGTACTGTTGTATTTAATTGTATTCAGTTGAGGCAATAATTCTTCACTATGGAAGCTTGTTTCCGATATGGAATTTAAAAAAAATGTTTTTTTTCTTGCAATTCCCACATTTTTGAAAAAAAAGGCAGAATTCTGACTGCAATTGTGAGTTTATATTCCACACCTTTTTGTCCCTCAGGATTGTGCGATATAAACTCGCAATTGTTTGAGAAACGTGAGAATTGTGAGATAAAAGTTGCAATTACCTTTTTTATTTTGTGGTGGAAACAAGGTTCTGTACCTCACAGATCATTTGACTGAATGAAGGTTTATGGTCAGAAACCACTCACATGCACTGGACACGACAAGATATACAACAAGGCTCTTTGTGCACTATGGAACCATGACATCATGCTGAATGTCTCGGTTACGTATGTAACCCTCATTCCCTGGGGAGGGAATGGAGATCAATTCAATTCAATAAATTTATTGCCATGTCAACAAGTTGATAGGAATTTGTCTTGGTACAACTCTCAGATGTAAATGACATAAAAGACAGACATCATAAGTACAAAAACAGACAATGTTCCCCAACAATACCCAGCAAACAGTAGGACTTTAGACCAAGACCCCGCAGACATTAAAGGTCCCGTTCTTCGTGTTTTTTTGAAGCTTTGATTGTGTTTGCAGTGTGCAATATAACATGTGTTCATGTTTCGCGTGTAAAAAAACACAGTATTTTTCACACTATTTACTTATCTGTATACCGCTGTTTCCACTGTCCTCAAAACAGCTGGTGATTTCCTTGTTCTATAAAGTCCCTCCTTCAGAAACACGTAACGAGTTCTGATTGTGCAAGCGGTTCCTGTGCTGTGATTCGACCACAGCTTAGCGCACGTGAAAGCGGTTCCTGTGTTGTAATTTGACAGCAGCTTAGCGCACGTTGGAAAGGTCACGCCTCTTAACGGAGAGATGTATGCGTTCAATAATCTCTACAGCGTTCCTGGGAAAGCCAAACAAAGGTGATTTGACTCCTGGATGAAAATAACAGCGTCTTGATGACATGGCGATAAACACACTCAACGCAACAGTTCCTTTTCTCCACGCGACCGTCCGCTTCTCCATGTGGGACAGCAACAAGACCGCGCCCCCTTTTTCGCGTTTCTTTGTGGGCGGAGGTTAGTCTGTTCTACTGCTCTACTGACGTAATTAAAGAAGGAAGTACCAGGATGTAGTCCAAGCCAGCCGTTCGCTGTAGGCTTTGAAAGGGAACTTCTGTTAAATGAAATATCTCGCTTGGCATTGAACTTTGAGCTTTATAATTTTACAGGTATTATTTATGCTCTAACAGCAACATTACACACTAACTAAAGTTTGAACAATGGAATCTCGAAGAAGGGGACCTTTAAAAAAGACAATACCCCTGGACAAGAAAAAGAAAGTGCACAGTGCATACAGTTGATAGTGCAGCTTGCTGTCAGTGCAAATTCAGATATCTAATAGCCAGAGGGTAAGTACTGTCTCTGAAACGTGAAGTAGAAGTCTTAATGCTCCTATATCTTCTTCCTGATGGGAGGAGATTAAAGAGGTGGTGAGCAGGGTGAGAGTGGTCCACTATGATGTTTTTAGCCTTTCTGATTATTCTGGTGGAGAAAAGTGAAGAAAGTGATGGGAGACTACAGCCTATAATTTTTGATGCTCTGCGTACTACTCTTTCCATCCTAGTTTTGTCCTGAGCGGTTGTGTGACCGAACCAGACAAGCATGGAAAAAGTAAGCACGCTTTCAATAGTTGACCTATAAAAGTGGGTCATGGCAACTCGGCTGACTCTAAACTTTTTGAGCTGCTGCAGAAAGTGGAGTCGCTGGTGAGCTTTACTGATCTTAATATTAGCGTTGAGCTCCCATGATAAGGATTCCTGTATTGTGGTCCCAGGGAACTGGAAGGAAGTGACCCTCTCCACCTCCACCCCATTAATGGAGAGCGTAGGGAGGGGACTAGGGGTCCTCCTAAAATCCACTACCAGTTACTTGGTTTTTGAGATGTTATCAAGTCAAAGCTTTCGCACCATTTCACCAGCCCCTGCACTTCCCTGCGGTAGTCAGACTCATCTCCATTAGTAATAAGACCAACTACAGCGGTATCGTCAGCAAACTTAAACGACAAAACTGAACTGGTGTGTGATTGACAGAATTGTGTGTATAAAGAGTACAGAAGTGGGGAAAGGACGCCCTGAGGGGCGCCAGTGTTCAAAAACTTTGACTGTGAGACATAATCACCCATTTTAACCAATTTTAACCACCTGCTTCCTATCGCATAGAAAGTTGAAAATCCATTTGCAGAGTGATGTACTAACACCTAGCTCCTGTAGAGTGTTAATCAGCTTCACAGGAACGATGGTGTTGAACGCAGAGCTAAAGTCCACAAAGAGGACCCAAACATATGTAGATTTTAACTCCAGATGCTGAAGAATAGAATGCAAACAGAGTGAAACTGCATTGGTGGGGGTCAAGCGAAATACTGGACAGATGTCACTTCAGTGACTGACGAATGGGGGTTTCGCTTAGAAGCCTATCATCTTTGAGATCTAAGAAAGTGCCCAATGGCGATGCAAAGCCATGGGCATGCAGAATTTGCAAAGCGTAACTTCGCCCCACCTCGTGGGTATATAAGGAAGTATATTACCTTCTGAGGAGCCGAGACTGAACTCCCGGCTGTTCCAGCGGTACAGAGGAAGTGGCAGAGGGACGTTACGGCTCCGTTCCCTCCTCAGGGAATGAGGGTTACATACGTAACCGAGACACAACCCAGTGACTGACGGATGGGAGTCCCAATCGAATCACGCCACTCGGCTGTCATCCAGTGCCCTGCGTAAGTGTGAGCTCCCTGTCGTAAGACTAGTAATCTGTTATTTTACGAAGTACTCCAACTTAACACAGGAATACCAAAGTACACTGGGAAGCATATTCCACGTGGAAACATGCACCAGATGACTTAAGACACACATATGACCCGTGAGGGGCTGCATACGAAGGAACTCTGGGGAAACCAGCCGAAGGTGGAAAAAACGTTTACCCCCAGGGGTGGCAAGCTTGCCAAGGGAAGACACATGCTTAGAGAGGCTCACAGTGGGAATACACATGTGGGGGTCACCCAGCGGGGGAACCATGCAGATTGGGCACCTAGCCAGACACGAGGGCTGACCGAACGGGCATGCACACTGGTGTCGGCATCAACAGTGTAGGAGGAACTCAGGGCTTCAGGGGAAGCTCACATGAGGAGAATATCGCACGTATCCAATCCGTGGAGTGGAATGGCGAGAGAGTGAAGACACCTGAGTCTGTCCAGCTACTGGCCACTACTTGAGGCGAGTACATGAGGCTCCACTCGGAGGTTATAAAACCTGGCGAATGTTTTGGGTGTCGCCCACCCTGCAGCTCTACAGATGTCTGTTAGCGAGGTGCCATGTGCTAGAGCCCAGGAGGAGGCCACACTCCTAGTGGAGTGTGCCCTCACCCCTAGGGGGCATGGCCCTGCTACTGGTAAGCCAAGAAAATGGCGTCCACTATCCAGTGAGACAACCTTTGCTTGGAGAGAGCTCTTCCCTTTAGCTTCCTACCATAACAGACAAAGAGCTGGTCGAAGGTCCTGAAACACTGCGTCCTGTCTACGTAAGCGCGGAGGGTGCATAATGGACAGAGCAGTGCCAAGGCTAGGGTCTGCCTCCTCCAAGGGCAGCGCTTGCAGGTTCACCATCTGGTCCCTGGACGGAGTGGGTGGGAACTTTGGGCACATATCCAGGCCGGCGTCTCAGGATGACATGAGAGTCGGCCCGGCCCAAATTCCAGGCACGCTTCGTCAACCGAAAATGCCTGCAGGTCCCCTACCCTCTTAACGGAGGCCAATGCGATCAGAAGCGCTGTCTTCATTGACATTAATTTAACCCCTCAAAGTCTGAGCTGTTTTGGGGCCCTTTAGAAGTTTTGACATGCTCTGGCATTTGTGCTTTTTTCAGTTGCTTATAAATATATTAATGGTGAAAGTGTAATTACACTGTATTCAGCATAAACTGGGCTACCATAATATCTAAGCAACATGTATTTTTATACGCTTGTATTTTTAATAGAATAATGTTTATGCATGTTTTTGTTTTTAAATTAAGGCCTCAAAACACACAATAGATATGTGTCCACAAGACTTTTGACTAATGAGGGTTGTTGCCAAAAGTTTTTGCTTCAAACTGATGTGAGAATCATTGAGCCTACTCATTCACATAAAACAATATATTAATTTACATTTTGTAAGAATTTTTTTCTTTACAAAGGCAGTATGCGAGGAGGCGTGAACGTTAATGAGTAATGCTGGGTATCACACCTGAGATGACAAAAGAACGCATAATGGGCCGCATAATGACCTGCATAATGAATGAGCTTCAGGTATGTGACTGACAGGGAGCAACAGGACAAAGGATATATATTTTGTTGTAGTTTATTTAGAATGTAGTCAACAAAGGCCTATTATATTTTAAATTATCAAAATATGACTATGACAGTTTATGACTAAACTGTAAAAAAATTTTTTTTCTTGTTTCCGATCCAAATATCAAAAAATTCTTAAATCAAGATTAATTTACTAGATAAGTAAAATTTCTGGGGGAAAAATCTACATGAAGTGAGTTTTTGCTTAAAACAAGCTAAATTATCTGCCAAAACAAGAAACAAGATTTCAATCAGAAATGTTTTTGAAAGAAGTCTAAAAAAACTGTAATATTGTGACACTGAACCCAATTCAGAATTCAGTAAATACAAATAACTGAATAATTGGTAATGATGAATGTTATAAGTAAAATATTTGGGATTTAAAACAACATAATGCAATGCAATTATGATTTCAAATAGTATAGGGTTAATTCAGGTTGATTGGGACACTTTTCCCAGTCATTTTAATGGCAAACTTTTTCTGAATCATTTGATTTTGTAAACAATCATACACACAATACTCAAATATAATTTTGAGCTTCAGTTCATTTATGAGACATGCGTGCAATGCATGATCGCCAGCGCTAAGGCTATTGTCTGTTAAATTAGCTTCTTATTAAATAAGAAGCAAATATATTAAAAACATTGATTAAAATTAAGATACAATTTATACAAAACAAAAACAGGCCAAATAAATCTTGTCTAAACAGTCTTGCATATATTTTCTTGTCTATGATGTACATTTGCTGTTGCATCAGGATTCATTTTTAAACAGTCTTTTTGCGTTTAATATTCACAGACGCTAACAGAATAAACTCAGCCTACCACACTCCGCTGCTGAATCCATTGCTCTGAACAGAACATGAACAGCTTTCCATGAGGAGAATTATTCCAGGATTATTCCTCAACGCGTCTCAAAACGATGTAGCTGTAGTGTAGGGCTTCACTTGAAGTGTTTGTTTGGGTTGATGTATAGGCGTTGACGCATGGAGCCTCAGTATTTGAATATCAAAGAGCGTGCGCTCCGTGGCCGTGGTCGCATTACCGGATAATGAAGAAGCCCGCGAATGACTGACATCTCTCTCTTTTCAAACAGATTTCATAAACACAAAATATTTGTTTTCAATTTTATTTACATTATTTAAAACCTGACATTTTAACGTTTCTTTAGACATACGCAGAGAAGAACACCATGTGATGAAGAGGTTCCACTTCAACGCATAGGTGTCTGGTAGACAAGGCCCTAGCGGAAGTGATAGTAGCCACCACCTGAGGTGGTAGGGTACCCAAACCTGCCGCGTCCCGTCCAGGAGCCACATGTGGAGGTTCCAGAGATCGGGACGTGGGTACCATAGGGTGCCCCGTCTCTGAGAAAGGAGGACCGTCTGGGGATGGATTCTCCATTCCCCCGGAAGTGGCTGAAGCCGTGAGAGTTCGTCGGCTGCACAGTTCAGATCTCCCGGGACATGAATGGCATGAAGCGACCTCAGATTCTTCTGACTCCATATGAGGAGGTGGCGAGCGAGTTGCGACATCCTGCGGGAGCGTAGACCACCTTGATGGTTGATGTACGCTACTATGGCCGTGTTGACTGCGATCTTTCTAATTTTGCAATTTAATAATTGTTTAATCGATACGTCATCCTCAATAAACCGTCTCCGGCATGATGACTCCGATCTTTCGAATATTCCGATCTAATACGACCCCTGACCTGTAAAGTTGCTAGAATAATAATCATACGCTGTTTGTAAATTGGCCAGAGGAGAACTGGCACCCCGACTGAGCCTGGTTTCTCCCAAAGTTTATTTTTCTCCATTATGCCACCTGATGGAGTTTTGGTTCCTTGCCACTGTTGCCTTTGGCTTGGCTTGCTCAGTTGGGGACATTAATGTTTTCAACCATACCGCTAGCAACTCAAGGCAATTGACATGCAGGCGGCGCTAGGGTCCTGTCCAGGAGCCCGCGGCAGCATGTCCATTTCACATGGCAACCCACCCCCTGGTAGAGGCATCTGTTGATACAACAATAGGCCTGGAAACTCGTTCTAAGGGAACACCTGCCCATACAAAAATGAGGTTCGACCACGGGGTGAGGGTCTGTAGGTAGACCGAGTCACCTGAACCCGGAGCGTGCCTGTCTGCCATGCCCACCTCGGGACTCGATCGCAAAGCCAGTGCTGAAGCAGTCTCATATGAAGCAGTCCGAGTGGCTTGACTGCGGATGTCATATGCCCAAGGAGCCTCTGAAATAACTTCTGTGGAACCACACTCTTGCTCTCGATTTGACGGAGGCAAGTCAGCAGTGAAAGCTGCGCGTACATGGCAACCGAGTCGATCTCCATACAGAGAAAAGAGATCCTCTGCACTGGGGAGAGTTTGCTCTTTTCCCAGTTGACCCGAAGGCCCAGACGGGTTAAGTGGCGGAGTATCAGGTCTCTGTGTTTCCTCATGCAGCTCGGGGAAGAAAGAAATTGGGGGCGGGGTCTGACGAGAGTCAGAGCGCGGCGCTCCCAAAAACCAATTGTCCAGCCGTGAGCGCTCAGGACAGGACGGAGGGTTTCACTCCAACCTGAGGCTTGCGGCTGCCCGAGATAGCATGGCTGTCAGCTCTGGGTCCGACTCGAGCAATGCTGACAATTTGAAAGCGGCAGCACAGCCGAATCATCCTCCTCAGAGGACTCTAACCCACATTGTGATGCAGCGACTGACATCGCATCGTCCTCTGGAGCACCGAACAAAACACGTGGGGGGGCTGGAGCCGGGCCCGCTGCTTCAATCCGAGCGCAAGAGGGGGGGCGTGGCCCGAGGAACTAGCATCTGGGCTTTGTTCCACACCATCACCCTCAGGTCACCCTGGCAACCAGCCAAAGAACCGCCTCTCGCCTCAGGACGAAGCTCATTGAGTCTCGACCGCAGCACAGCGATGGTCATGTTCCCACAGTGAGAACATGACTCATCCATAAACGCTGCCTGAGCATGCTGAAAACCCAAACCCATCAGGTAGTGATTATGCCCATCAGAAGGTGATCACCGCGGATGACATCCTGAAAGTGCCGCGTGCAAGCTCTTTTGTGAGAGAAAGCTCCGCAGTAGTGCCGAAGAGCCCAGGGAAACACACACCAGCTGTATGCAGACCACTGCACAGATCAGCAGTCAGGCAGTATGTGATCGCAGTATGTGATCGCTGGAACACGCCGTCACACCAACACCACTGGAGAGCTGCTCGTCTCAAAGAAGCTGACGAAACTCAGTATCAGGCTTGAGGAGTGAAGAGGTAATCTTGGCTCTGAAGCAGAAACATAGTGCGATATTGCCAGCGTACTTCCTTGTATACCCACGAGCTGGGGCGGAGTTACACTATATAAATTCTGCATGCCCATAGCTTTGCATCGCCATTGGGAGCTTTCTTAGATCTCGAAGATGACAGGCTTCTTAGCGAAACCCCCATTCGTCAGTCACTGACATTACTCGGAGTGACTGAACGAAAGGGAACATTGATTCTGTCACCTACAAACTTCATCCATATTATAAACCTAGATGTATGAACCTGGTTCAAGAGGAAAATCGATCAGCCAGATTGAACTGTATTGATTTGATCTGCAATGACTGGCGACAGTGAGATGGTGACAAAGAAGGATCACTGAATAAGAGGGATTTCATTTCAAGCAGCTTTGCATGAAATTCATCCAGTTTACAGTTTATATTGCAATGTGCTTTGGATTAGTAAGACATTACGCACCACTTTATGCAATACATTTTGCGGTTATGACCTGGATATGTTCTAGGCTGCATGGTTTGTTCCCCCCAAAGAGTAACTTATCTCATCTCCTGCACAACATCAGTATCCATCCATCGAGACCAGAGTGTCAGCATGTCATAATCTCTGATGCATGCTAACTGTTTACATGTTTCTTTTGGAGAGATGCTGTTCTGATGCCTATAATTATGGGCTGAAGGACATTCATTTGTCTGTCCTTCCATTGAGCAGCACCCAGCTGAATGCTAACACAAACAGAGTTTGCTTTGAGTTCTGCCAGAACCCCTTAATAAGGCATATTCAGACTGTAATTGTTTCTCGTGGGGTCATAAGGTATTTTCATAATTTAAAGGGGCTAGCCAGTGATTTTATTGCCGTCCGAATCCAGGATGTCAGTGTTTTCCTCCCACCACCTGCGTTAAATCCACGGCCGAATTACCTACTTTTTGACAAACACAAAGGTTGTGTGGTCATTTAATTTCCACCCAAATCCACATCTCTGAGTTTTCAAGAATATATCACTTCAAAATTCACTGTTTATATCCTTTTTGACCCCTGCAGAGCACTGTATGGTTGTGAATCGCTGTAATTTGGATGCATTTTAAAGATCTAGACTTTTATTACTGAAATGCTAACAAGTATTTACAAGAGCAGGATATTTCATCACCGCTCAAAAAATAACAATAAAAGCACGTAAACATTTGAAATGGGCTGTTATTACAGCAGCAATTATATATAAATAGCCATGCAGCATTATGTTTACCTCACATAAATAAGAGACTGTATTAACTTATTTCCATGTGGAATAAAATTACATCCTTTATTTTGAGATAAAATACCATTAAAAGATAAAAGAACATTTTAACTATAATGTGCATCTATATCTTCCTATTTTTAAACAGATTTAAATAATTAAATAATAATAAGGATATTATTTTCCTATCATTAGATAAAATATGCATTTAAATATGCATGCAGAAGATGCAAAACCAAAGACCTGAAGGTCTTTGCAGGACCTGAAGGATTTATCTGACAAACAGTGAGAAGCTCGACAGCTCAGAATAAACAGGGGACTCATGAACAACTACCAAAAAACATTCAAACTGTTGTGGACCAGGTAAAGACACATAGTATTACAAATCAATGATATGTAAACTTTTGAACTTTTTTAAATTCAGTTATGTTCAGGACAGTACTAACATGCAAATTTTGTGATGCCTCTTATTTTGTAAAAATTATCAACATTTTGCAGATTTTACAAGCAGTGCCGGCGCTCCCACCACACGCATAACGCGTTGCGTAGGGCACCAAGTGCTGAGGGGGGCACCAAGTCCGCCATGTAAATAGTGAATCCACAATTGTGCAAGCGCAACTGGCTTTTAAAGGGAATGGGAGATGAGACTGATTGGTTTATTGCACGTGAACACACCCACGACTCATTAAGAGACAAGGTACAACCCTTTTGGACCATGCACCTGGCATGCTGACCATTTTTTCTGTCGTTAAACTATCAATAGTGGATTCGGACATGCCCTAAGTGCACCTGCGCCATACGCTTCAGAACATGTGCTCAGATCATTAAAATAGGGCCCCAACTCTTTTTTTTGACCCAATAAATTATAAAAATGTGCTCTCATCTCATGCAGAAGTTGTACAGTCAATATGCTTCCGTAAAGGCATGAAAGGAGAAGTTTCCCGCTGACTTTTTGGATTACGTACCGGTGTACATGTAAACGTGCTCCTGGTAGTTTTAATCTGATTTGCGGGCTTAACGACTTCAGTCAGTCCGTCTGGACTTGAATAATTAATCTCTAAACATTTTTCTGGTGCTTTCTGTAAAATCTCATGGCTATGGCCTGAAACCACAGTGAATTCATGCCGGTTAATTATTAAAGCCCCTAAATGGCATGGGAAAAAAAATGTTGTTGGTCACTTTACATTTCTTAAATTGTCATGGGCAGAATAAGCTGCAGTGAGCAGAATTTTTTTGGCAAATTTAGATTTTTCCATGGTCACGTCTACCTTCATGGCAGCTGTGTTTGTTTACTGTCCGTGGAAACCAATATCTCTAATTACATGAGCTTCAGATTTTGCCACCTTCATTTTTTTCCGTCAGTTTCCATTAATCCACCCACCTGCTCTCTTCTTTTCCTCCATAACTGTATTATCCGTCCACACACACTAAGCCTTCAGATAGATAATTCCTTACTCTCCGTTTTATTCACTTTTCTCTGTCCGGAATCTCGCCCTCTCCACTTTTCCGCTTCCTCGTTCCCAGTAACACCAATCCTTACACACCTCCAATCTTCAATATTGCACACATCTCTTGTCAATCTTTAATTATTTCTTTCTCTAATCTTTCGCTTTTCGCCCACTCTCTCCACTTAACAGCTTCTGGAAGTGTTAAAGTTTCTCCTAAAATTCTGCGGCCAAAAGATTTCCTGAGCTGCTGATTCCCTGGGAGTGTGAAACTTTAAGAAAATAAAAGTGGATTGTTCCGCTATCAGAGTGGCTTGATAAATATTTCCCTCAGGATGCTTTCTTTAATCTTATTATTTTAATTACTACTAGTTAAAGGTCTCAACAGAGGCTTTCAAGCTAAAGAAATTCTTAAGATAATTTGTTTGAATGAAAAAAGTGCCACGAGAATTACAAGTGCCAAAATGTACAATAGGCCCGAAACATACTCAGCGTTACAGAACTCAACTTTGTGAACTCACTCATCGTTGTGTTCTGTCATAACACAAGTAGGCTACACATTGCATTCTCAATGTTGCCACAAGAGGCACTCTAGCTGACATGAGCATTTTCTTTTATGGTCAGTTTCCTTTCTTACTGTAAGTTAAAGGGTAACTAAACCCCTGCTCAGAGCTTAACTCCACCCACTGGCAAAAATGCTGGAAAAGTGGGCAGAGCCCAGCGGAGACAGAGGGGACGAACCGAGGGCGGGGCTGAGCGGAGGGCGTGCACCTGAGACCCGCGGTGATGGGTTGATTGACAGCTGTCAGATCGCGAGTCGCAAAGATGGAGAATGACTGGAGTGACGACAGCTTTGCAACAGAGTGGTAATTCTCCTACCTTCACCTGAAGTAGAGGAGGGTGAAAGGTCTGTAGACACAAACCCTAGTCTCTAGAGACTAACTTTCCTAGTCTCTTGTGTCATGTTGTCATTGGTTGATTTAGTCATGTGTTCTTAGTTCAGTTCTGTCATTGGTTCACTTTCTTGATTGTTCACAGATCTGTCTTGTTTAGTCATTAATCTTTGTGTATTTAAAACATCATGTTTGCCATGTGTCCTTGTCGAGTATTGTTCCCTGTAACCTCTGTTGGTGAGTTTTCTGTCAAGGCTGTTTCCAAGTCAAGGCTGTTCCAAGTCAAGTCTGTTAATTTGTCAAGTCAAGTCATCGTTTCTGTTTGCTCCCTTTGGATTGTTGGACTTCTGTTTGCACATTTTGCATTCAATAAACCTGCACTATGGTTAATCACTACAACTTGCCTCCAGTGAACTATGTTACACTGCCGCACTGCAAAAATACTTTTTTGTTAAAATGTCTAAATTGTTTTTTAAACTAAATAAATGTAGTTGTATAAGATATTAAGCTGGATTTTATGGAATGTATATTTAGTGTTAATTTAATTTTTTTGCTGTACCGGCAGAATTTATATACAGTATATACTACCATTCAAAAGTTTGGTGATGGTAAGATTTTTTCATGTTTTTGAAGTCTCTTATATACTCACCAATGCTGTATTTATTTTATCAAAAGTACAGTTAAAACAATAATATTGTAGAATATTATTACAATTTAAAATTGAGAGAAAATTAACTTTTCTTATTATCAATGCTGAAAACTGTTTTTTCAGGATTGTTAATGGAATATATGTATGTTTATATATGTATGTGTGTGTGTGTGTGTGTATATATATATATATATATATATATATATATATATATATATATATATATATATATATATATATATATATATATATATATATATATATATATACAGACAGACACACACAGACACAGAGATCAGGCATAACATTATATATGACAGGTGAAGTGAATAGCACTGATTATCTCTTCATCACAGCACCTGTTAGTGGGTGGGATATATTAGGCAGCACGTGAACATTTTGTCCTCAAAGTTGATGTGTTTGAAGCAGGAAAAGTGGGCAAGCGTAATAATTTGAGCGAGTTTGACAAGGGCCAAATTGTGATGGCTAGACGACTAGTTCAGAGCATCTCCAAAACTGCAGCTCTTGTGGGGTGTTCCTGGTCTGGAGTGGTCAGTATCTATCAAAAGTGGTCCAAAGAAAGGAACAGTGGAGAACCAGCATTAACTTCTTGAGCAATTTGAATTACTGTAGATCGTCTGTTTGATCGAACCACATGGGCCAGCCTTCACTCCCCACGTTCATCAATGAGAAGGCTCATTGATGCACGTGGGGAGAGAAGGCTGGCCTGTGTGGTCCGATCAAACAGACAAGCTACTGTAGCTCAAATTGCTCAAGAAGTTAATGCTGGTTCTGATAGAAAGGTGTCAGAATACACAGTACATCACAGTTTTTACCGTATGGAGCTGCATAGTCGCAGACAAGTCAGGGTGCCCATGCTGACCCCTGTCCACTGCCAAATGCGCCAAAGAAGATGGCCTGGTCTGATGAATCACGTTTTCTTTTAAATCACGTGGATGGTCGGGTGCATGTACCTCGCTCACCTGGGGAACACAAGGCACCAGGATGCACTATGGGAAGATGGCAAGCCGACGGAGGCAGTGTGATGCTTTGGGCAATGTTCAGCTGGGAAACCTTGGGTCCTGCCATCCATGTGGATGTTACTTTCACACGTACCACCTACCTAAGCATTGTTGCAGACCATGTACACCAATGATGCAGTCATCGGCATATTTCTTCTCAAATAAAATCTAATCAAATCTCATCAACTGCCGTAAAAAATGAGACTTTATTATAAAGTGTTACCATTTATCTAACAGGATTTTTTGAATTCTGAAAATTGAATTGTGTGGTTTTTAAAAAAATAATAATAATTTGACGGGACCAGAGAGGAACATTATGAATAACTGTGACAAGCAAGATGAGGCCAAGAGCGCGATTACTAATGACCATCACCTGCACGCCACACTGGTCTCGAGTGTCTCACGTAGGAGCAACGACAGTGAATGACGAGAGAGGATATTTATGTTATGTTTTGTTTATGTTTGTGTCTCTGTGAGGGGCTTCTGCTTTACTTTCGTTTTGTGTTTATTTTATAATTAAAGTGTTTGAACGTTCGCTGGTTCCCGCCTCCTTCTTCCCTGAACTAACCTTTCTACTATAACGTAACTTAAATCTGAATCTGTTCTTATAAAGCTATCATATGACTTCAGAAAATTATGTTTTGCAGTGTTTTGGTTCTTATTGGAGATAACCGGCGTGGTAACTATGAATTGTCCTTGTATAACAAGGCATCTTTCGTGCCGCACACCATTATGGACAAGTCCATTTCATTGTGAAATTAGGGGGTGTATGTGTGTAGGGACAGATAACCATGAACTGGACATTATAACTACTTCAACGTTTCAACGTATTTCTTAAGAATATTAATAAAATTGACCATGCTTTTGAAGCGTTCATGATGATAAGGGGCTTTTTCTTATATTTTTTTCCTCTTTTTTTTTTAGGTTGGTTGGGGGCCCCCCCTACTACGACCGCTGGTAGGGGGCCCCAAGCAGCCACCCACCTATGCCTCTATGATGGCCACACCGTCTCCAGTTTCTGTTGATCTCACCTGAACAACTGGTGACTTTGATGCTGTGACGGCAAGACTTTCCGAGAGTTTTCAAGAGAGTTTCCGAGAGTTTTTGATCGTCCATTTTCTTCCTACGATACATTTCATTCATCATCTAGATCAGACAGAAACGCACCTTCAAAGGGGCGAGTTTCCCCCAAACTTCAGGCCAGGCGAGACATTCTCGCAGTCTGTCTCCAGTTCTTCTTTAGTCATTGTTTTGGTAGTCGACTCACGCAGAATCAAACATCCCCTTTAATATGACTGCCATTTGCAAAACAAATTTCCTGTTTTGAGACCCAAAAAGATCTGACCAAATGAAAAAGCTGCGATGACACTGATGATAGATAGCGGTTGGGAGAGCGATAGGAGAATTCGTCTCGGCGGGAAAACTAGCAACAAAAGCAGACAGAAAGAAAGGGTGTAGAGGGGCTTGTTAGCTGCAGAGGAAACAGACAGCTGCTACTGTTACTGCGTGACATCCTGGCCCTCAGTGTGCATCTACACAGTCAAGGGGATGTCTGCTTTCTCAGTTAAGCTTCATGGCTGAACACTGATGTGCTGGGAAACGTGGCCAAACAACAGTGTATGTGGTCCAAAACAGAGGATCTGAGCACAGTGGCTGCAAAACATCACAATAGATCCCTTTAATCACAGGTCAGTATGTTCTTCATGCATCTAAAAATTAATATCTCTAGTCTAAGATAAAAATGATCACAAAAACAGGTCTGTTTTTACCAATGCATTCCCTGAGGAATCAAACCCATGACCATGACATTGCCTTGCCAACGCTTAGGTCCTTAAGTCCTTCAAAAGACCATCCACGTAATGGTTCTTTGAAGAAAAGTAGCCGAAACGCTGATCTGAAGAACTCAGAATGAAACATTAAGATCTTTTTAATCTCTAAACAACAATACAAGATGATTATACAACAAATGTGCTACTGCACATTAGGATTATTCACAGATCCCAGAAAATCTCAAACAGTTTACAGACAGCGTTGACCAGTTCAGTTATACTTTATATCAGCATTATATAACATAATAATGTTTCTTAATATTAATGAAAAATTGTATAGTCATACCTGTAGTCTACATTTTCTTATGTTTTTAAATTCTATGCAAATATATATTTAATTTGTTTAAATAAAAATGTCAAGATAATACTATATATATATATATATATATATATATATATATATATATATATATATATATATATATATATATATATATATATATATATATATATATATATATGTAAATATAATTTTTTTTTTAATTTTGAAATATGTTATTAAATATTACATAGTTATATTATCTTTATTTATTATTTTTGTTGTAACAGGTTGCTCATTATACAAAGGCAACACATATATTTAAAAGATTATATAAAGTATAATATTTATATATATATTGGCCCCACTTTATATTAGGTGGCCTTAACTACTATGCACTTACATCAAAAAATAAGTACAATGTACTTACTGTGTTTATATTGTATTGCAAAACACTTTTGCTGATATGGAGGTGGGATACGGGTAGGGTTAGGGACAGGTGTGGTGGTATGGGTAAGTTTAAGGGTAGGGTTAGGTGTAAGGGAAGGGTCAACAGTGTCATTACATCTGTAATTAATTTATGTAGTTACCTTTGTAATTACATACAGGTATATTTAAAAATGTAAGTACAATGTATAAAGACATGTATGTACACAGTAAGTGCATTGTATCAAATGATTAATTAAAATGTTAGTACATAGTAGTTAAGGCCACCTAATATAAAGTGGGTCCTATATATTTATTATTATGATTGTATTATATTACCATATATTTAAACATTAAATCAAATATATATTTATAGAACATTATGTTATTTTTATTTATTCATTTTAAAGGTAATTATATCTTTATTCAGTATTTTTGTTGTATGTGCAACAGCTTGTAAAAAGCTGGTTTTAGTTAATTACTGCAACAACATATTTTATTGGCAAGAGATTTTTAGAAAAAGCCTTTCAGCAATAGATACGACAAATCCCATAGATCATCCATGGTTATAATTGGCCGTATGATGACTGATCCTGAGTTTGTCCTGACCCACTGATATGAAGGAAAGCCACAGACCAAAAAATCTCCAACAATCTTGCGGAAACATTTTGAAACCGGCACATAGCACTTTTTGTCCTTTTTGAACTTATTTTGAACAAAGTGCAAATGTAAGAATTTGTTGCTGCAGAATGTTTCTGCAGAAATGTGTCGTTTCATCTGCAGCGACTCAAAATAGTGACAGACTTCTAAATAACGCTATATCAAAATTTCAGCAATATTAATCAGTGCTCTTCCTCAATAACAGCTCGTAGCTCCATCTATTGTCCTGCTCTCATGAAACTTGAACTTTTCCTGAAGTCTAAAGGGAGACATATACTGATGGCATTTTAACATTTTTGGAATACGTAATGTGACACGGATCCTTCAGATTGACCCAAACGACCTGGAGCCAAGAGACGTTGTTTGTGACTGGTGGCACTTTATGAATAATTCTGAAGCCGATAAACAGATCTGTTGACAAGAGTGAGTTACTTACCGCACTTAAAATTCAAGGGGCCGACGTGGACAAACAAAATGGCACTTGGAGAGGGAGTAGCAGTCGGAATACATCAATACAAATGATCCTCAGAGGAACAAGAAGGAAAGCCATCACCATCTGCAGCTATGGAGGATGTTGGTCCAGGCGCTGGAGTGAAAACATGAGTCCAGGGATAAAATGCTGTAAACACTTGCTGAATCTCAAGTCTCTGAATCTCAGAGACAAGCAGTTAAGAAGCAATTAATGGCTATAATGCAGTAATTTTATCTAAAATAATCAATAATATATTTATAATTAATAATAATTATCAATAATCTCAGTCTAATCCTTTTAGTTATGTCACACACCTACAATTCATAATGTATAATAGCTGTCAAACATTGGAGTGTTTTTTATGATCTTAAAAACATTATTTAAAGGCTTCTGCTTTAAATGATGGACATTAGTTTTGTAAACAAATATAATTTCATATGCAAATGCAACATTTCTATATAAAGTTAGAATTTGCAATAATAATACATTTTGATAACTACATTGCCATATTTCCCATTATTTTTATACTTTTGATGACTACTACAATGTAGAAAATAGCGTGCTGCTGAACAGATTAGCATGGATGGTGGTGTGCCCACTAGGCCTCTTTAATTGAATTATAATTATTTATTATTAATTAAAATTGTGTCACCATTTACTCACTGTTATGCTGTTCCAAACACGTTTGACTTCCTTACTGCTGAGAAACACAAGGTTGCTTATTTCCATGCAATGAAAGCTCCAAAAATTATCATAAAATGCAAAAGCTTTAATAAATGTGACCCTGGACCAGGGTCTGAAAAGGAACATGGAAGCTGAATAAATAGGCTTTTCATTTATGTATGGTTTGTTAGGATAAGATAATATTTGGCCGAGATATAATTACTTGAAAATATGTAATCTGAGGGTGCAAAAAAAATCGAAATATTGAGAAAATCGCCTTTAAAGTTGTCCAAATAAGTGAAAGTGAAAGTGAAGTGACGTGTGGCCAAGTATGGTGACCCATACTTGGAATTTGTGCTCTGCATTTAACCCATCCAAGTGCGCACACACACAGTAGTGAACACTGCCGGGTTACAAAGTTCGACTCTCTAACCATTAGGCCACGACTGCCCGAAGTAAATGAAGTCATTAGCAGCGCAACACATTACTAATAATAATGCATTTTTTATATATTTACAGTAGGAAATTTACAAAATATCTTCATGGAAGATCATTTTAATATCCTAATGATTTTGGCATAAAAGACAAATCGTCTCGGTTATGTTTGGTAACCCTCGTTCCCTGAAGGAGGGAACGGAGACGTATGTCGGTTGTACCGACGAATTGGGATCACTTCAGAGAGCCCCTATCAGCTTCGAGATATAGAAAACGGGCCAATGGGCCATTGGCGTGTAAGATTTGCATCTCGCACTCCGCCCCGCGGTGCGGGTATAAACAGGAAGCGAGAGCAACGCACTGACGTTTTTCACTGAGGAGCCTCGGCCATGCAGTGATGGTAAGGAACTGTGACGAAGGGATGTGCGTCTCCGTTCCCTCCTTCAGGGAACGAGGGTTACCATACGTAACCGAGACGTTCCCTTTCAGTCGGTCACGTTCGACGTACGTCGGTTGTACAGACGAATTGGGATCCCTTTGGAAAACACCACAGTTACTACCACTTCCAGCGCCCAGCGAGAGCCCCTCAGACCCCGTTCTGAACCAGGCGGGAAAAGTCAGGAGTCACACTGCTGTTCCGCAAGACCCACTCAGCAGACTATTGGATAACGCTGGGAAAGCGTGTCCCCCGGAGGGACGCTGCGGAAGCCCCATCATGCTCAGAGGGAGTTACCATGTGGAGAATACACGTATGGACTGGTCTTGGGAAGTGCAACATACGGAAGTCCCAGGGGTGGCAACACCGTACTGAGACGGCAGAGGAAGCTCTGCCGAGGGAAAGACACAAGCTCACCGAAGGGAGCTGTACTTTGGAGAATACATATATGGGACCGCCGTAGGGGTCGCAACATATGGAACCCAGCCTGACACAAGTTCCACCAATGCATACAAGTGCCAGACCTGGCGTCGGACACTCCGCCACATCCGACTGCCGCGGGTTGCGGTGGACTCAACAGGGTTCGCCGTATCCTGGGGAACTCGACCAGGCATGATTCGTCGACTGAAAATGCCTGCAGGTCCCCTACACTCTTGACAGATGTGTGGATGGTTCCACACAAGCCCGACCTTTTCGGCGGCCCGGGAAAGCATAGCCGTCAACTCAGGGTCCGACTCGACCATTGCCACTCTCCCAGAGGGAGGCAGTACAGCCGAATCTTCATCCTCTGAGGACAGGAACTCCCCTCTGATGCAGCGATCGACAACTGTTCATCCGCGGGCGCCCTGAAGGTCACCGCCGGCCGCCCATGGGAGGGGCCAGTGGTTTCCTCCGGAAGTGAGGGTTCAGGGTCCTGTGGAGGTATGCTCTGCGGGTTTGCCCTGAACGTGATCCTCAGGTCACCCCGGCCATCAGTCGAAGTAGGTCTATCTTGGGAGATAGCTCTAGATCGAGGTATGGGGAGGGGGACTCCACCTTCCCGGAGGTAGGCGAGTCTCGACCTAAGCGCCGAGATAGTCATGTTCCCGCAGAGAGAACATGAGCTATCCACAAAAGCCGCCTCAGCGTGCTGAATGCCCAGGCACGTGAGACAGCGATTGTGACCATCAGCGGGCGACAGGGAACGACCGCATCCAGAAATGCACAGGTGGAATGACATCTTGAAAAAGACGCAGTGTCACACCCGTGTTGCTCTTTTTGTGAGGAAACGCTCTTTTCAGAAGTGCTGAAGCACCCAGGAAAGACCGCGGCAACACACAGGGAATAGTGCAGTCTATGTTTGCACTCAAGGAAGCGCCCACCGCAACCAACAGTTTGCTGTGAAAACAGCAGTTGTTTCACTCAATGCAGCAGAGTCTCGCGGTCACGCTGGTTAAAGCCGTCACACCAGCACAGCGTCCCTCTTCGTTCTCTGGAAATCTCTCTCTGTAGGTTTTTCGCTGAACAAACAGGAAAAGCAGTCTGCTTCATCAACGCCGTTCGGCTCCGAAGTGAATGACGACAGTGCGTTGCTCTCGCTTCCTGTTTATACACGTGGCGCGGGGCGGAGCGCGAGATGCAAATCTTGCACGCCAATGGCCCATTGGCCCATTCTCTATATCTCGAAGCTGATAGGGGCTCTCTGAAGTGATCCCAATTCGTACGTCGAACGTGACCGACTGAAAGGGAACAATAATTTTGACCCATACAATGCATTGTTGGCTATTGTCACAAATATACCCGTGCGACTTTGACTTGTTTTGTGGTCCAGGGTCACAAATAGATTTGGATGCTGCTTTAGCTTTAAAAAATAAATAAAAATGTGTATTCGTTGTTCCATCAGACTCGCTTTGTGTGTTTAACTGAGGAATAAACAATGTAATTCAGTAAGATAAACTTGCACACTTGGCCAGAAATCATTGTAAAGTTTTATAGAATGAAAGAAGTCACATGACCTCATCTATGCGTCTTGCTGGTTTTTGCTGTAGGTGTTCAGAGGCCATATGCATGAAGCTAGTATACAAATCCAACCTTTGATCAGGTTCAGCAGGCTCACAACGCTCGGTATAACGTCCTCTGTCAACTCTGTCAGTGTGTGATAAACGCTGGAGCAAACCCTACATATATTAATTTATGTGCAATGTTTTTATTAATTGTCGTAGCACTTTATTTTACAGTCCTGTTACCCATGTACTTATTATAGTAATGGGTAATAACTAGGTATTAAATGTTTCTGTCACAATCACAAATGAGAGTTCCTGTGGTTACCACCAGAGAGCACTCCATCCCGAACTGTCACTTCATCTAAGGACTGCCGCTGCATCCCAATTCGAATACTATCCGTACTAAATAGTATTAGAAAAAATAATTAGCATGTCCCGAATTATAGTATGTTGAAAAGAGTATTCCAAAGATTCCCGGATGGTCTACTATTTCTGGTCAGAATTTGAAGTGCAGATCAATGTGCACTCTAATGGCTGATATTGCCCACAACCCATTGCGAGATGGACGAGGATTCGATTAGAACTACAAACGCAGATACAATTTTTTTTTTAACTACAAACATGACGGTTATGCAAGTCCGACAGAAAGGGTGTAACGTGCAAACGAATATAGGCCTATATATAAAAATATATGCATGTATATTGTAGATGTGTTCCTAAAAATATGCATATGCAAAAAATATGCCATGCCTGTATTTCAAGTTGATAAAATAATTTCAAATCCATATCAGTTTATTTGTGGCCGCGCGGCACGCGCGCGTGCCCTCCCAGAAGAATCAGAACCGCGCGTGCGATCTGCCTGCACTGCAGTCGTCAAGATGGTTCATGAGGAATTGAAGAAAAGAGAGCCGCAAATGTGGAACTTCATCGCTGAAGCACACAGATAACTATGGTAACAAAACCAAGCACAAGCAATTCTATCGAACAGTCTTTTTGTTATGTTTCCTGAGTTTGGTCTCTTAATAACACTGTCTTAGTACATTAAGCCACGTTAAGCGTTTTCTTATAATGGTTTTCTATGGGAGGAAATCGCTTAATGTGTAATTAAACGCGTTGCTTTCATATTCTGGGCTCATCTGATTTTTTTGTACATGGTATACGTTATTGGTAGGGCTGTCAAAAGATTAATCGCGATTAATCGCATCCAAAATAAAAGTTTGTGTTTACATAATATATGTGTGTGTACTCTGTGTTACAAGTACACAGGAGGCAGACACAGATGTTAACAGGTAAGGGTAGTTTATTAGACCACAGTAGAGGAGGTGTTGTGGAGCAGGTGAGTAAACCGGTTGTTGGCAGATTAGAAGGTGATACGAGAGAGAGAGAGTTACTGTCTTTTGTTTTGTAGATGGAAGGACGCTGGAGCCTGGAGGTCGCTGGAGACTGGAGATCGTTGGAGACTGTAGATCGCTGGAGTACTGATGGACGGACAGGAACACACCCACACAACAGACAAGGAACACGGAAGGAAGGAGACACGCTGGAGACAGGTAAGTATCAGTAGTAGAGTCCTTGAGGTAAGCATAGCCTGAAGTATATGTGAACGAGACCGGACGTGGAGTGCTGTGTGGTTGTGAGTCTTGTAGTGCTGGTGATGAGTGTGGTGCTGAGGTGCAGGTGATGGTGATCAGTACTCTGGGGAAGGAGTGCGCTGTGATTGGTGGAGGGTGGAACCTGACGTGTCTGTGACAGTACCCCCCCCTCCACGGCCCGCTACAGAGGGCCGAGAACCCAGACGCCGTGGTGGACGTCCTCTACCCCGCGGAGCTGGCTTCTCAGGATGACTGTCGTGAAAGGTCTGGAGTAAACTGGGATCTAAAATGTCGTTCCTTGGGACCCAGGAGCGTTCCTCGGGACCATATCCTTCCCAATCCACTAGATATTCCAGCCAGGGCTTAAAAACGGAAAAAAATATCAATCGGTTCACTCCGAGCAGAATCGATATTATAGCGTTTCCGTTTTTGCGTTCCTCAATAAAAATTACTGTTCCGAAAACGGTTTGATTTGAAAAAATACTGGTTAATAACGTTATTTTAATTTAGCCTATACTTTAAACAAATATGTATAAATTGACTTATTTTCACTCAATAATAATATAACGCATGGTAATTAAACTTGAATATTTATTTCATAACATTTTTAAAACCACAAAAGAAATACATGCATTAATTACAAAGAATAAACAGCGGACCTGTTTTAATGGAGCGTTAGACAATCGAAAGTGGCCTCTTATGCCTAATTCTTTTCAGAAGAGTGATAACATTCTTTGTAACTTTACATAACTTTTTTTCAACACGACTTGTTTTAAAAAATGTATAAATAAAGAATAAATAAACTGGATAACCATTAATGCATCGTCAACTGGTAATTTCAAAGCAAACACTGCGCAACACGTCCTTGCATCACATAATCAAATTCAGTCAGCTAATAAAGCTTGATCATTTTTAATGCAATATAACATACCATTTAATACGAAGCATCAACCGTATAGAAAACATTGACCTGTATTGGCAATCTGAAAGACTATAGGAAAAATGTTTGATAGATGCTATAGCCTACTTGGATAGGCTTAAACGGAATCCATAAACTAGCCTAAATCAGTCTATTTGAGCTTAAAGTCCGTACTGCTTATTTAAACGTTCGAAAAGAATGTCCTTCAATACCTGCGCTTTCATTGTAGACCTCAGCGGGGAAAGAAATGAACCTGAGGCATGAAAATGCGCGCTCTACACTGACGGTAGATTCATAGATGACTGGTGCGCGGGCATTTCACTCACGCTTGATCCGTCAACGTCACATGCTGTACTACTCATTTCATGATTGGTCACTGCCAAATAAAAATATTAAAGAGAACGATAAAATAACGTTATTAACCGGTTAATGGTCATTTCAAATTAACGTTTCTGTTCAGAACGATTCAAATTGATTTTGATTTCGTTTTCGTTTTTGTTCCTCTTAAAATTTCGTTCGTTTCCGGTTTTCGTTTTCGTTCCTTGAACCGGTTCGGAGCCCTGATTCCAGCTGACCACCACGACGTCGGGAGTTCAAGATCTCATTGACCTTGTAGGCCGTACCGTCCTCCAGGATGAGTGGAAGGGGGGGTTCGGCGGGAACTACGTCAGGTCCTGTGGGAGAAACAGAGGGGTGGTGAGCTTTCAGCAGTGAGATATTTTTTTATTAATTATATACATGCTTGTGTGTGTATTTATATTTAAATAATAATTAACAGAGTACACACACATATATTATGTAAACAAACTTTTATTTTGTATGTGATTAATCGCGATTAATCTTTTGACAGCCCTAGTTATTGGTATTATGTTTACTGAGTTTGGTCTCTTAATAACAGTGTCTTACATTAAGCCACGTTAAGCGTTTTAAAATGTCCCTGCTGAAGTTGTCCTTCTGTTAATGGTCGTGTAATAACTTCTGTATGCTGGCAATAAACATTTTTGTAAGTGTGTGTATGTGATATGCTAAACTGGTTTTATTGCGGATGCAGGTCGGGTGTCGGTTCTATTTTAAGCGGGTCGGGTGCGGATTTGATTTAGTGCTGTTGACGGAAAACGGGTCGGATGCGGTTTTAAGCACTGCGGGTACGGGCGTGTGCGGGTTTACAAAATAGGACCCGTGCAGGACTCTGCCTGCTGGTTCTTCTGCCTGGTAGCTGGACTGGCTCTGAGTGTGTGAGCAGCAGTACGGATCTCTGCTTTATTGTGTCCTGCCCTTTCTTCACCACTACCATCTACCTGGCCTGATCAGTCCACAGAGGTTCTTCGACCTGCTGTATCTTGGAGGTGGTTCCAGCAGTCACCTTCACCTGTCCTGTCATTGTCCTCCGGATTACCTGTTATGACCTCTTGCCTGTTTGTTGACTACGTGTGGATTACCCTTTAAAATAAAGCTGTATTTGGATCCTCAACCTTCTGTGTCAGCAGTTACGTTACAGTTTCCAAGAATGTTTATATCCAGAGAAATAAGCAATTTTAACAAGGACACAGACCGTGTCAATGCGTCACCTATCAAAGACATCATACCCGCGTTATTTATGTTTTTTGTGGAAACACCAAATACGCTTTAACCTCTTAAGATCTGGGACCATTTTTGGGATTTCCGCCTGGATTTGGACTACCCAAATTGAAAAGCTTCCCATACACACATGCAGTAGTCTAAGTAAAAAATTTGTGTCATTTTACAGGAAACCCTTTGAAGTTACATAAAACACTGCTAAAAGTGATAAACATGTAAGTATATGTTGTCTAAGCTGTAATCCCCCCCCCCCATTTTTTTTTATTTTTTATTTTTGTATAAATTCAGTTTTGAAAGGGTGTAACTCAAAACGCAGTGCCAATGCCATGGGCATGCAGAATTTGCATCCGTAACTCCGCTCCACCGTGTGGGTATATAAGGAAGTACACTGGCAACATCGCATTATGTTATCTGCTGCGGAGCCAAGACTGAACTCCTGGCCGTTCCAGCAGTACAGCGGATGTGGCAAAGGGACGTTACGTCTCCGTTCCCTCCTCAGGGAACGAGGGTTACATACGTAACCGAGACGTTCCCTTTCGTTCAGTCACTACGACGTGACATTAGTGACTTAGGATAGCCACCCTTGGCCGCGGCCCCATCGAGGGCAGAGGAGGCGGAGGAGGCCACCGAACGGTCACGGGAAGCACGGGGAGTTCCAGGACCGCGTGATCTCCTCATGCATCTCAGGAGCGAAAGGCATTGAGGGCGGGGCCCAACAGCTGTCAGGTACCGCCCCCAAAAACCAATCGCGCTCGTGACAGGGCGGAATTCCTCACCAGCCCGAGGCTTGCGGCTGCCCGAGATAACATGGCTGTCAACTCTAGGTCGGATCCGGCAGCGCTGACACACCCGAAGGCGGAGCACAGCCTAATCGTCATCCCCAAAGGATTCTAGCCCACCTTGAGATGCGGCGACCGACATCTTGCTGCTATCTGGAGTGTTAACGAAATGAACGGGTGTCAGAGACGGTCCCGCCATTTCAGTCCAGCACATGCGGGAAGCGATGTGCGAGAGGGGGCGTGGCCCGAGGAATGATCGTCGGGGTTCTTAATACCATGGCACCGCCCTCAGGTCACCCTGGCCACCAGCCAAAGTACCACCTCTCTCAGAGACGGTAGATTGGGGTGTGGCAGAGGGGACTCTCTCTCCTCACGGAGATCACTGAGTCTCGACCGCGACATCGCGATGGTCACGTTCCCGCAGTGGGAACATGACACATCCACAGACACTGCCCGAACGTGCTGAAGCCCAAACACGTCGAGCAGTTAATGTGCCCATAGACAGCAATGGAGATTGATCGCACCCGGAAGTGCACGGGCGAACCGTCTTGAAAAAGACATGCCACGCGCAAGCTCTTTTTGTGAGAGGAAAGCTCTGCAGAGTGCCGAAGCGCCCAGGGAAAACACACACAGCTGTTGCAGATCACTGCACAGATCAGCAGGCAGGCAATATGAGATCGCTGGAACACCAACACCCTGGAGAACAGCTCGTCTCGAAGACTGAAGAGAGAACTTCAGAATTCAGGCTTGTAGGAGTGAAGAGATGCTCTTGGCTCCAAAGCAGAAACATAATGTGATGTTGCCAGCTTACTTCCTTATATACCCACACGGTGGGGCAGAGTTACGCATGCAAATTCCGCATGCCCATGGCATTGGCACTGCCATTGGGCGTTGTTAAACTCCTCGAAGGTAATTGGCTTCTAAGCGAAACCCCCATTCGTTAGTCACTAACGTTACGTCGTAGTGACTGAACGAAAGGGAACTGAGGGTTCCCCGTTTTAAAGGGGTAATTTCTAGGGTTGGGTACCGCCCGCGCTCCCATTTGCATGTCTCTGTTTAAGAGCCAATAGAAACTGAAACCAAATGGTTGCACAATAATTATTTTTGCATACAAAATCAGAGATGTTACACGTTCAGATCAAGCCTTCAACATGCTTCTGTTGCATTGTTTTGATGAGTCTGCACAAATTGCTTAATATGCGTACAGACACTAACTAAAAGCCTTTTCGCTCATTACTTCATGAAATATGCATGGATCATAGAAAATGGCACATCCTTATTATGGCAGATTCTCACGATTAAAATGAGTCAAAAGTCAACATAATCCTTTACGGTGATCACAAGATGTTCCTCACGTAGTTATGAACAATAAAACTCCAAAGGCGCACAGGCACTAACTAAAACAAATAGACCTATAGATTTCATGTGGTATTTTCGCTCATAACGTCATGAAACATGCACAGATCGTAGAAAAAGGCACAGATTTATTTACAGCAGATTCTCACGATTAAAATGCATTGCATTGATCACAAGATATTGCTCATGAAAGAGCAATTTTAAAACTGCTCATTAGGGGGCATTTAGGGCTAAACAAGGCTTAGCCTTGGCTACCTTGGTTCCAAATGTTGTAACTTTTGAAAACTTTATGCTATCACCACAAAATTTTATGCGTTATGTGAACGCAATCATCTCTTCCTAAAGAATAAACATGAATTAATATCTGAAGGTATGTTGAGGATACATTACAACTTACTGAAACGTATCATATGTTGTGTAATCGCATAATCAGTGTTTCAACGGCGGAAAGACCTCAATAAAACAGCTTGTAAACAATGTCACGTAGCATTACACTTACCTCAGAAGTCATTCAGTCCACAGCTGTTAATTCACTAGAGAAATGAACTCTTTCACTAAATATATGCACTATATTAGCCTATATATTCATTATATTCTACTTAACCTGTCATTTTCATGACAGATTTTTTAAACATACATTAAATAATCAAGACATCATCACTAATGTCTTGACTATTTAATTTATGTTTAAATAATCTGTCATGAAAATGACAGATGTGTAAAAATTATTATATTTCAACAACGAATTGGAGAAAAAACATAATTTTATAATTAGAATTAGAAGTTAATGCAAAAACTGCCTTATGTGAAGTTTACATGTTTGCACAATGTGTTATTTAAGTGTTGATTATTATATCTGAAAAATAAATAGCAACTGAATATAGGCTAATAGTTTGGGCTCTGTTGTTAACCTTTAATATTATAGTAATGTGCAAGTAAGGGCTCCCTATATAGTTTACAGCATTTTAGTTATAATTGAATTAGTTTAAGGACAGACACAATTTTTTCAGTTTAATAAAAATAAATAAAAAGCAATTTTGTAAAACTGCTGTACCGAACCGTGACTTCAAAACCGAGGTACGTACCGTTATCATGGCGATGAACACATCTAAAAACCAATTCAGCTTCTTGAGCCTGTGGCTGCATCCGAAAACCTAGGCAGCTTACTCGCTGCCTTATCAGACAAGGGGGTAACGCTTTAGATTACGGCCCGGAAAGTACTGCGTAAGTAAAGAGAATTTACAGCATAATTTTCGGTAATTATAGTGTAACTATAAAGTAAGTATGTGTAGGTATAAGGGAACAATATGTAATATTGGGGGAATAAAGGGGTAACTATCAGGAGAATTAACACATTATTTATACTGTAAGTTTTTTTTAATCAAGGGGTAATTATCCATGTAGTTACAGGGTAAGTATGAATCTGCGGGTTGTAAATTAAAGTGGTGTTTGTTCCCCTCTTGTTTCGTGTAGTTACAGGGTAAGTATGAATCTGCGGGCTGTAAATTAAAGTGGTTCTTGTTCCCCTCTTGTGTCATGTAGTTACAGGGTAAATACAATAAAAACACGTACACAATCTGATATCACTCGGAAACCTTTATTTAAAAAACAAGTTTAAAACAGATTTACAACATTTATTCGGTTCTCTTGCTTGGCTTTATCCTTGTCTAGTTCCTCTACTTTTTCATCCTTGCCACAGATGAATCTTAAGAAGGATGTCTCTAGCTATTCTGTATTATGTATCAGCTACACTGAAAATACAGTTCACGCAGAAATGTCCTCACCAATTACTCGTCTTTCACCCTCATGCCATCCGAGATGTACATACAACTTTATTTCTTCATATGAACACAGAAAAATAAATTATCTTGGCTAATGAAAACTCATTTGGGTTCCTAAAAGTTCAAGCATCAAACAGCACATACAGCAATAACTACAGTAATCCATACGACCCCAATGGATGAATCAATGTCTTCTGAAGTGAAACGATAAGTGTTTGTAAGAAAAATAACAATATTAAAAAATGTTTTAAACTGTAGACTATCGCTTCCGACCAGCAGTTCTCACGTGTGTTTCAGATTGAACGCGCGCGAGAACGTAATGAAAGCTTGAAGCTTCTTTACTCATGCACGCGCTGATAACAGCTGATCGGAGGCGAAAAGATTAGTAAATTATGAGAGCATTTCTTGGTGTACTTTTTATTTTAATAAATAATAATACAAAATATCAAAAGACATGGGATTCATCTTAAGATCCATCAGTGGAAATAATGATAAAGAAGAAGAGGAAGACAAGCAAGAGAAACAAAAAAAGGGACTGTCTGGACGTTATTATTTGAAATGGAAAGTTTATTAAAAAAAAAAAAAACAATGAATAAGAAGTGTCAAATCTGTTTTGGATTAAGTTGTTTTTCAAATAAATATTTCCAAGTGATATCAGATTTTGTATGTGTTGTTTATTGTACTTACCCTGTAACTACACGGATAATAACCCTTAATTAAAAAATACTTACAGTATAAATAATGTGTTAATTTTCCTGATAGTTACCCTTTTATTCCCCCACTATTACATATTGTTCCCTTATACCTACACATACTTACTTTATAGTTACACTATAATTACCGAAAAATATGCTGTAAATTCTCTTTACTTACGCAGTACTTTCCGGGCCGTAATCTAAAGCGTTACCGACAATGGCTTGTAAGGCAGCATTTGTGATTGATGGCACTTCACAAAACTAATTTCGGACAGACTTCCTAGGCAGTTTGCTGTATGATCTACAGCAAAATAGAGAGAGCTTTGGTGAGAACTAAACAAATATTTAAAATAACGTTAAAAAATTAAAGCTGCTAGCAGCGATGAAAGGGCCCTCGCACATGCACCGCCACCCGGTGGCCTCAGGAAAACAGTGAATAGTGGGCGACATGCATTTAAGCGGGTCAATATAGGAGAAATATGGCAAACTCACTTCAATGTGCCACACTTCCTTCTGCCAGCAGGTGGCACTTCGACTATAACTGAATATTGCCATGTAGTCTTCAGGTCAGGACTATTATCAAACATGTGAAGTTTGAGGCAGATCGGACATTGTATACCTGAGTTACAACAACTTCCTGTTTAATGCCGTAAATCACATACAGTAGCACGTATCCACGTGTTGCAAGATTTATTGTGTTTCTAGCATGTTTGGGATTTCATGGCATATTTAAAAGTGTTTCTGGGAGTGAATTATAGTATAAAGCATGCCATTTCCTGTTGCCAGCAGGTGGCGTTATGACTAACTGAATATTGGCATGTAGATGGGTTTAGGTCAGGACTCTTATCAAACATGTGAAGTTTGGGGCAGATCGGACATTGTATGCCTGACTTACTACAGCTTCCTGTGTCATGGCGAAACATCAGACTTTGTCAGGCCACCACGGACACGCCCTTCAGGGAAAACTCAAGATCTTCACAATATAACATCACCAAGGCCTTTAGATTAGACTGACCAAATAGGATGTTGATTTGGTTACATCTCAATGAGGAGTTCATCACAGTGTTAAACATGCCATTTCCTGTTGCCCACAGGTGGCGCTATGACTGTCACTAAATATTGGCATGTTGATGTCTTTAGGCAAGGACTCTAATAAAACCAGCCTGGTCTCATTGCGAAAATGTACCTCTGGCAACGTTTTTGCAAACCCCAAAATACGTACCAATATGTACATATCACTGCAGTTTCAAAGTGATATGTCCACTGGGTGTCGCCAAAAGCTTCGTTTTTTTCCCGGAACAGATGAGCGTCAATCTGACGTTTTGTGACATTGTTTTTTTAACGTACACCTACACTAAACCCCAAACCTAACCGATAGTGTTAACAAAAGCAAATGTGACAAAAATACAATAGTAACCATGTCTTGTTAGCTTGTGTGAACTCATCTTTGAGCTCTTTTATCATGACTTGTCTTTCACGGGATTCGTACCTGAGCTTTCATTATTACAAGTACAAATCTGTACCAGCTGAGCTACTGAGCAAACTTATTATATAAAAAAAGCCGAGCATATGGAGCAGATTAAGTGACGCAAACTCCAAAATTTATTAATTTACATGGAAAAAAAAAATCGATAAAACGTGCTTGCTGTTTTACTGCCTCTAGTGTTCATTTCACTTTGAAACTGCAGAGATATGTACTTATTGGTAAGTATTTTGGCGGTTTGCAAAAACGTTGCCAGAGGTACATTTTCATAATGAGACCAGGTTGAATAAAACATGAGAAGTTTGGGGCAGATCGGACATTTGTATGTCCCAGTTACAACAACTTCCTGTTTCATGGCAAAACATCAGATTTTGCGAGGCCGCCACGGACACGCCCTTCAGTGAAAACTCAAGATCTTCGCAATTTAACGTTGCAAAGGCCTTTAGATTAGACTGACCAAATATGATGTTGATCTGATTAAATCTCTATGCGGAGTTGATTAAAGTACAACATCTGGAAATGGGAAAATGTGCAACAATTTAGTAAAGAAAAAGCAAAATATCTCACTTCCTGTTGGTTTTCAGATTTTGTACCAGGGAACTTTTTTGTAGGTATTGGGCTGTTACATGTGTCTACCAAATTTCATACCTGTACGTGAAACATAGCGGGAGGGGCACTTAGTTGAAATGTTGTAGGTGGCGCTATGGAGCCATTTTGCCACGCCTAATTCTGAAATTTATATGTAGATGTCTTCAGGCCAGGACTCTTATCAAACATATGAAGTTTGTGGCAGGTTGGACATTGTATGCCTGACTTACAACAACTTCCTTTTTCATGGCAAAACATCAGATTTTGCAAGGCCGCCACGGACACGCCCTTCAGGGAAAACTCAAGATCTTCACAATTTAACGTTGCAAAGGCCTCTAGATTAGACTGACCAAATATGATGTTGATCTGATTAAATCTCTAGGCGGAGTTGATTAAAGTACAACATCTGGAAATGGGAAAATTTGCAACAATTTAGTAAAGAAAAATAAAAATATCTCACTTCCTGTTGGTTTTCAGATTTCGTACCAGGAGACTTTTTTGTAGGTATTGGGCTGTCACATATGTCTACCGACTTTCATACCTGTACGTGAAACGTAGCGGGAGGGGCACTTAGTTGAAATGTTGTAGGTGGCGCTATGGAGCCATTTTGCCACGCCTAATTCTGAAACTCATATGTAGATGTCTTCAGGCCAGGACTCTTATCAAACATATGAAGTTTGTGGCAGGTTGGACATTGTATGCCTAACTTACAACAGCTTTCTGTGTCATGGCGAAACATCAGACTTTGTCAGGCCGCCACGGACACGCCCTTCAGGGAAAACTCAAGATCTTCACAATATAACATTACCAAGGCCTTTAGATTAGACTGACCAAATATGATGTTGATCTGGTTACATCTCAATGAGGAGTTAATCACAGCGTAAAACATGTCATTTCCTGTTGCCCACAGGTGGCGCTATGACTGCCACTGAATATTGGCACGTTGATGTCTTCAGGCAAGGACTCTAATAAAACATGTGAAGTTTGGGGCAGATCAGACATTGTATGTCCGAGTTACAACAACTTCCTGTTTCATGGTGAAACATCAGATTTTGCGAGGCCGCCACGGACACACCCTTCAGGGAAAACTCAAGATCTTCGGAATTTAACGTCGCAAAGGCCTTTAGATTAGACTGACCAAATATGATGTTGATCTGATTAAATCTCTAGGAGGACTCGTTAAAGTACAACGTCTGGAAATGGCACATTTTGCAACAAAAAATTTAAAATATCTGACTTCCTGTTGGTTTTCAGATTTTGCACGTAGAGACTTTTTTGTAGGTATTGGGCTGTTACATGTGTATACCGAATTTCATAGCTGTACGTGAAACGTAGCGGGAGGGGCACTACGTTAGGTGGCGCTGTCGAGCCATTTTGCCACGCCTAATTCTGAATACCATAACAGACGTACATTTTTGCCAATTTGGACGCGTGTGGAAAGTTTTGTGAGTTTTCGAGCGTGTTTAGGCCCCCGAAAAAGCGATTCATTCGGGAGAAGAATAATAATAATAATTAAAGCTGCTAGCAGGGATGAAAGGGCCCTCGCACATGCACCGCCAACCGGTGGCCTCAGGAAAACAGTGAATAGTGGGCGACATGCATTTAAGCGGGTCAATATAGGAGAAATATGGCAAACTCACTTCAATGTGCCACACTTCCTTCTGCCAGCAGGTCGCACTTCGACTATAACTGAATATTGCCATGTAGAGTCTTCAGGTCAGGACTATTATCAAACGTGAAGTTTGAGGCAGATCGGACATTGTATACCTGAGTAACAACTTCCTGTTTAATGGTGTAAATCACATACAGTAGCACGTATCCACGTGTTGCAAGATTTATTGTGTTTCTAGCATTTTTGGGATTTCATGGCATATTTAAAAGTGTTTCTGGGAGTGAATTATAGTATAAAGCATGCCATTTCCTGTTGCCAGCAGGTGGCGCTATGACTAACTGAATATTGGCATGTAGATGGGTTTAGGTCAGGACTCTTATCAAACATGTGAAGTTTGGGGCAGTTCGGACATTGTATGCCTGACTTACTACAGCTTCCTGTGTCATGGCGAAACATCAGACTTTGTCAGGCCACCATGGACACACCCTTCAGGGAAAACTCAAGATCTTCACAATATAACATTACCAAGGCCTTTAGATTAGACTGACCAAATAGGATGTTGATTTGGTTACATCTCAATGAGGAGTTAATCACAGTGTTAAACATGCCATTTCCTGTTGCCCACAGATGGCGCTATGACTGTAACTGAATATTGGCATGTTGATATCTTCAGGCAAGGACTCTAATAAAACATGTGAAGTTTGGGGCGGATCAGACATTGTATGTCCGAGTTACAACAATGTCCTCTTTCATGATGATACAACGACATTTCTGAGGCCGCCACGGACACGCCCTTCAGTGAAAACTCAAGATCTTCGCAATTTAACGTTGCAAAGGCCTTTAGATTAGACTGACCAAATATGATGTTGATCTGATTAAATCTCTATGCGGAGTTGATTAAAGTACAACATCTGGAAATGGGAAAATGTGCAACAATTTAGTAAAGAAAAAGCAAAATATCTCACTTCCTGTTGGTTTTCAGATTTTGTACCAGGGAACTTTTTTGTAGGTATTGGGCTGTTACATGTGTCTACCAAATTTCATACCTGTACGTGAAACATAGCGGGAGGGGCACTTAGTTGAAATGTTGTAGGTGGCTCTATGGAGCCATTTTGCCACGCCTAATTCTGAAACTCATATGTAGATGTCTTCAGGCCAGGACTCAAACATATGAAGTTTGTGGCAGGTTGGACATTGTATGCCTGACTTACAACAGCTTTCTGTGTCATGGCGAAACATCAGACTTTGTCAGGCCGCCACGGACACGCCCTTCAGGGAAAACTCAAGATCTTCACAATATAACATTACCAAGGCCTTTAGATTAGACTGACCAAATATGATGTTGATCTGGTTACATCTCAATAAGGAGTTAATCACAGCGTAAAACATGTCATTTCCTGTTGCCCACAGGTGGCGCTATGACTGCCACTGAATATTGGCACGTTGATGTCTTCAGGCAAGGACTCTAATAAAACATGTGAAGTTTGGGGCAGATCAGACATTGTGTGTCCGAGTTACAACAACTTCCTGTTTCATGGCGAAACATCAGATTTTGCGAGGCCGCCACGGACACACCCTTCAGGGAAAACTCAAGATCTTTGAAAATTAAAGTCGCAAAGGCCTTTAGATTAGACTGACCAAATATGATGTTGATCTGATTAAATCTCTAGGAGGACTCGTTAAAGTACTACGTCTGGAAATGGCACATTTTGCAACAAAAAATTAAAAATATCTGACTTCCTGTTGGTTTTCATATTTTGCACGTAGAGACTTTTTTGTAGGTATTGGGCTGTTACATGTGTATACCGAATTTCATAGCTGTACGTGAAACGTAGCGGGAGGGGCACTAAGTTAGGTGGCGCTGTCTAGCCATTTTGCCACGCCTAATTCTGAATACCATAACAGACGTAAATTTTCACCAATTTGGACGCGTGTGGAAAGTTTTGTGAGTTTTCGAGCGTGTTTAGGCCCCCGAAAAAGCGATTCATTCGGGAGAATAATAATAATAATTAAAGCTGTGAGCAGCGATGACGGGCCCAAGCCAGTGGCACCGCCACGCCGGTGGCATCAGCTTAACTGTGCACGGCAGGCAATATGCATTTAAACAGGAGAATATTTTAGAATCTCTCAAATATGCCACATTTACCGCAACAACTGGTGCCACAATCACCACAAGCCACACCCATGATGTAATTTAAATGTAGATTAATTTTAATGTCATAGGATAAAATAGATAAAAGTTATCTTTTCCTGCTCAAAATTTTGTAAGTCCAAAAGGCCAGTATTTAATTCAAGGTGTTTGTTGTTCAGTTTTACTTATTCACACTAAAGTGATAGTTTTTTGTGATAGTCTATGATAAGAAAGGGGTAAATTATCATCATCCAGAGAGAAAGGCACACACACAATCTCACAGGGTGAGAGAGAGACCCCCCCCCCCACACACACACACACACGTGCGCGCACACACACTCAAACACACACACACACACACACACACACACACACACACACACACACAGGGTGAGCCTGAGATTGAGGGGGGAGGGGAAGGAGTGAGAGTGAGGCACTCTGCACATTGAACAAGATTCACAAGATTTTAACAACAAAAATAAATAAAATCTAAATGGTGGGAGAAAGTTTTTTTTCATTTTACTCTCTGAAAAAATTATTTTGAATATATTTGAAATCAATGTGTGGTCCAATATAAAAAATGAATGGAGCCAAATCACAGAAACAGCAAAGATGATTTTAATATCAGTGTCAGGTAAGAGTAAGATGCGTGTCTACATTTTATGGAAGTTTATTATAAATAGCCACTTTTATAAAATCATGTGAAATTTATGTTTTAATACATTTATATTATATCAGTAAATAATTAATTTAAAGACATGTGCATCATACGTGATCTTGGCAAACACATCACATGACGTTTTTATTTCAAGTAATAGTTATTTGTGATAGCCTGTATGAAAGGGTTAAATTATCATCATCAAAAGAGAAAGTCACACACACACACTTACACACACACACACACACACACACACACACACACACACACACACACACACACACACACACACACACACACACACACACACACACACACACACACACACACACACACACACACACACACACACAGTGATAGAGTGAGAGTGGGGGGGAGGGGAAGGGAAGGACTGAGAGAAAGGCACACACACAACCCCCCGCCCCCACACACACACACACACACACACACATTGAGTGATAGAGAGTGGGAAGGGGAAAGACAGGCAGATGGCATTCCATAGACTTAATGGTTTTTATACTGTACAAACTGTATATTCTATCCCCCTACACTACCCCTAAACCTACATATCACACACACACACACACACACACACACAGCCCCTAAACCTACCATCACAGAAAACATTCTGCATTTTTTAATTTTTATTAAAACATTGTTTAGTATGCTTTTAAAGCTATTTTTATTTACGGGGACACATGAAATGTCTTCATAAACCATGATTATGTTGTAATAAACACCCCTCCAACACACCCATTTCTGAGGCTTTGCCCATTTCCACTGACTGACATCTCTGATGTGTGTGTTGAGTTTCAAGCAATTTCAAGCATGCTAAGAGCCTCAAAAACAGCCAAAAGATGATTAAACTTTGACACACTGCCATGGCAACAGTATTTAAAATATCAGGAATCCATTCGTATGTCTACATCTGCCATGTTTTGTCATTATACTGATGAAGTTTGAAGTAAATCGGGTGAAAACAAGACAGTGATTTAGCATTTTTGAAAGTGACACACTTCCTGCTGCCAGTTGGTGGACACACAAACACACACACACACACACACACACACACACACACACACACACACACACACACACACACACACACACACACACACACACACACACACACACACACACACACACACACACACACACACACACACACACACACACACACACACACACACACACACACAGAGAAAGAGAGTTTAAAAAATAACACAACACTGCCACCCTTTAGTGAGGGGAGGGCAGACAGAGAATAAATATTCAGAAGAAATATATTAAATAAAATAAATATATTGATCTGAAAAATAGTATGATTATTTTAAAGCTATTTGGTTACATTTGAATAAAACATTGTTTTAGTATGTTTTTAAACACACACACATACACGTTGTAATACCAGTGTAATACCCATGTCATTATACAAATTTGTGTCCTCATAAATCACATAAACAAGAGAGAGAGAGAGAGAAACAAGTTTTTTTTTTAACCTGCTTCAAAACTAATACAATGCTTCCATCTTGTGTTCATTGAGGGGAGAGCAGCACACACAGACACAGAATAGATTATTCAAATAAATATTTTAAATAAATAAATATATTCATCTGAAAAATAGTATAGTCATTTTAAATTAATCTAAGTTCAATTACCAAACATACAATCTTAATTTAATTGAAATCAAAATATGATTTTACAAGATATGAGACAATTTCTGTTCCCCTTTTTTGTCCTTCTTTAATCCCTCGCCATGGCAACACCGTTTGAGATATCCAATATTCGTTCGCATTTTAGCATCTTCCGTATCTTTGTTTCATGTTGACCGAGATTGGTGGAAATTGAATAAATCGCCTACGAGGAGAACGTAAAAACTCAGACCCTGAATTACACAAATATTCACCTTCAAACCAAAATATCTGACTTCCTGTTGGTCGGAGCTAATGACTGTAAATTAGAAAGTTGTCCGGCTCGAAGAGAACAATATATGTACCGAGTTTGGTGACTGAAGATAAAACTAACTCCCCCACTTTTCTCAAAAGGTGGCGCTAGAGAGCCCCTCATCCCCGCCCGTTTCTGAGGCTTTGCCAATGTGTACTGACTGACATCTCTGATGTGTGTGTTGAGTTTCAAGCAGTTTCAAGCAATTTCAAGCATGCTAAGAGCCTCAAAACAGCCAAAAGATTATTAAACTTTGACACGTTGCCATGGCAACAGTATTAAAAATTTCAGGAATCCATTTCATACGTCTCTATCTGTCATGTTTTCACATTATACTGATGAAGTTTGAAATAAATCGGGTGAAAATAAGATGGTGATTCAAAGCATTTTTGAAAGTGACACACTTCCTGCTGCCAGTTGGTGGCGCTATAACTTTGACTCACAAAAGTCATATCCATGTGATCGGCCTCTTACAACAAACACACAGCTGAAGTTTCATCCAAATCAGTCAATGTTTGCATAAGTTATAACACACTTCCTGTTTCCCTTTTCTCGCCATAGATTCGTCGCTTCGCCACGGCCAAAAATATCAAAAATCTGCTTGCAATTTAGCATCCTGAATATCACACCATCACACCATCGGTGCTCGGGCCCTAAAAACATACATTTACTCAAAAACTGACCAGCAAACGCAACTTTTAGACGCCATTTTTTTTTTTTAAGCTCAACTATCACAGAATGGAAAGCACAGGATTGTGGGATATCAAAGGCAGCGAAGGATTCAAATATGCTGCCTTCAAAAATCTATCAGAAGAAGGTATCTCAGGAGACAGGAAGTGAAGCTAACATTGGATTCGGACGTGCCTTGGTGCCTTCCTGCCTTGAAATGTGTCCTCCGAAGGCAGCATTTTCCAGGTTTCGTACGCAGCATGAAAAGCCAGAGTTTGCTCAAGCTAAACTCAAACTTACCTGGGTAGCATCTGAAACCGGCTTCGTACAACAGGCCTCAGGTGCACTGCAATGATCCGTTTCACGCATGAGAGACCGTCAGCCGGTGGATGACAGGGTGACACTCTAGTGAGAGGAGGAGTCTGAGGTCAAAAGTCACACAGCAACAAACTCATATAATCTCAGTGGAGTTCAAGTGTCCTTGGGCAGACACACACACACACACACTTCTCCTACTCTAGAGAAAATACACTAATTAGATTTAAATGTTGAGAGCTTTTACAAGGAGAACTAAGTGTTAGGGTTTCAGCTTAAATGAAGATGAGCGTGTTAAAATCCCACCAATAACAATACTTGATGTGTATATAAAGGCATGGCAAATTAGTGTCAGCAGTTCCCATTCAGTCGGTCACGTTCGACGTACGTCGGACGTACCGACGAATTGGGATCACTTCAGGGAGCCCCTATCAGCTTCGAGATATAGAGAACAGGCCAATGGGCCATTGGGGTGCGAGATTTGCATCTCGCGCTCCGCCCCGCGCCGCGGGTATAAACAGGAAGCGAGAGCGAATGCACGCTGTCATTCACTTCGGAGCCGAACGGCGTTGATGAAGCAAGACTGCTTTTCTAAAAGAGAGCCTATATGCAAGAGAGATGCTCCAGAGAACGAAAAGGACGCTCTGTGTTGGCGAAAAGGCACAATCAGCGCGACCGCATGTTCACCGCTGCATCAGCATAACAAACTGCTGTTCTCACAGCAAATGTCGGTTTGGTGAGGGCGTTTGTTTCAGTGAGTGCACCACAGGACTGCACTTACCACCTGTGTGTTGCCGCGGTCTTCCCCTGGGTGCTTCAGCACTGTTTAAAGAGCGTTTCCTCACAAAAGAGCAACACGGGTGTGATCTTTTTCAAGACGTCATTCCACTCGTGCGTTTCTGGATGCGGTTGTTTCCTGTCCTGACGGCCACGATCCCTCTCACATAAACATGCTGAGACTGTGTCGTGGGTGATCCATGTTCTCTCAGGGGAACGGGATCACGTCGACGCGCTGGTCATCTCACCTTCCGCGTGAGGGTTTGAGTGTTCAGCGCGCCGTGTGCCGTCTGGCTGCCGGGTGACAGCGCGGGTTGCCACGGCAACTCTGCGCGCGTCACTCGGCGCCTCCGATGCGCGGTCGAGACTATGATGCCTCAAACAGGGTTGAGTCTCTTTGCTTATACCCCGATCTAGTCTCTTTTCTGGTGCACCAGAGGGGGGACTATTTTGGCTGATAAGCCTGGGTGGCCTGAGGATTACAGTGAGGCTTCCCCGCCGCGTACATCTCTGTGGGCCCCTCACTCCTCTATCGCATCGCAAGCATGTTGAGACTGTGTTCGTGGGTGGTCTATGCTCTCTCATGAGAGCATAGCTACGTCGGCGCGCTGTTCGTCTTGCCTTTTTCATAAGGGCTTGAGTGTTCAGCGCGCCGTGTGCCATCTCACGACCACGCCCACTTTCTCACGTGTCTGCTGGTAGCTTACAGATGGGATTGCTGGTCCTTGAAAGGGGACCTAGCGTTTCATTTGGGGCTCTAGCAGAGGACAGATGTCAATCGCTGCATCGGAGAGAGGGCTGTTATGTGTTGAAAATGAAGATGATGCTGAGATTCCCACCGTAATAGTGGGCGCTCGTGCTAATTCAGATTCATACTTGACAGCCATGCTTTCCCGGATGGCTGAGGCATAGTGCAATGCGTAAATCGCCTTGCCTGCCCCTTGCCTTTTTTCGGATGTGCATTGGAAGGCTTTGGCATTGTGGAACTATTGGTGCCAAAATATGGAACACCAATAGGGCCATAATCTGTATAAAGTTTTCCTCTCTCTCACTACCCTCATCGGTGGGGTGGCAGTGCCACTGGCAGGCCACCTCCGCCCTGCTTAGTGCACGAGGGTAGTTCTGAGCCGAGGTTGAGCTGCGCACAGCGGTGGCCCTTGGCTAGACGATGTCCACCCTGGTCCAGAAACACAAATGACCCGGATTTGGTCTGGAACTGTTCTTCCCCGGAGGAGGGCCGGGTGGAAAACCATTAGTAATTCTGTTCCGCCACTGATGTTAAAAACAGCCAGTGGTACCCAAAAAAAAAAAAAAAAAAAAGAGCAGTTCCAATACCTCTGGGTCTCGGGAGTTCAGGAATGGCAGCGTGTGACGCTACACAGCCTCGTCGCTTTCATTCCCCTCCCCACAAGAGGGCGAGAATGGCAGTGTGTGACGCTACAAAGCCTCGCCACTCTCATTCCCCTCTTCTCAGCGGTGCGTGGACAACAGTGCGCAACGCTATGCCTCGCCACTCTTGTTCCCCGCTGAGGAAGGAGGTGAGGCAGACCGTGCGCAACGCCACAAAGCCTTGCCACGCTCAGCCCCTCCTTCATTTGGGAGGGCGCTTGGCGGTGGCCGACGCTCCCATGCCTCGCCACCCTCAGACGCCTCTCCCTTCGCCAGCAGGGGGCGCCGGCTGTGGGAACGCACTCAAGCGGCCTCCCCACACTCGCACGCCCCCTCCGCGGACGCAGGTAAGTGTTGCACAGCACACTCAGATCCCACTTCGGGCCGCTCCATGCCGTCCGAGTCGGATCCCTGCATTCCGCGTCGCTGCCCCGCTGCGGGTACGTCTGTGGTTAATCCCCTTGCTCGGTGTCTGGAAGCCTGGCTAGAGCTTCCCAGCCCGTCTCGGGGCCGTACCATCAGACTCGGCTATGCGATTCAGTTCGCCAGGCGTCCCCCTAAGTTTGGGGGCGTTCACTTCCCAGTAGCGAAGGAGAACGCCCCCGTGCTCCGGGCGGAGATCGCAGTCCTACTGGCGAAGGACGCGATGGAGCCGGTCCCTCCAGCCGATATGAGGTCCGGGTTCTACAGCCCGTACTTCAATGTACCCAAGAAAGGCGGCGGGTTATGGCCGGTCTTGGACCTGCGATTCTTGAACCGGTCCCTTCACAGGCTGCCGTTCAGAATGCTAACGCAGAAGCACATCTTCAGGTGCGTCCGTCCCCAAGATTGGTTTGAAGCGATCGACCTGAAGGACGCGTACTTTCATTATCGTTTCCCCTCGACCGGCCCTTTCTGCGCTTCGCGTTCGAGGGACGGGCATGTCAGTACCGCGTCTTGCCCTTCGGCCTGTCCCTGTCGCCCGCGTCTTTACGAAGGTTGCGGAGGTGGCCATTGCCCCCATGAGAGAGCATTGTGTTCGCATTCTCAACTACCTCGACGACTGGCTGATCCTTGCCTAGTCGTGAGAGCAGTTGTGCGAACACAGGGACAAGGTGCTCAGTCACCTCAGCCAGTTGGGACTTCGGGTCAACTGGGAGAAGAGCAAACTCTGTCCCACACAGAGGATCTCTTTTCTCGGTATGGAGATAGACTCGGTCGCCATGACAGCGCGCCTCACCGAGGAGCGCGTCCAGTCAGTGTTGAACTGCTTGAATTTGTTCAAAGGCAGGACAGCGGTACCACTGAAACATTTTCAGAAGCTCCTGGGGCATATGGCATCCGCAGCCGCAGTAACGCCGCTCGGATTGCTTCATATGAGACCGCTTCAACGCTGGCTACACAATCGAGTCCCGAGATGGGCGTGGCACAGCGGTTCCCTCCGTGTCCAAGTGACTCCGAGGTGCCGCCAAACCTTCGGCCCATGGTCGGACCCTTTGTTTCTACGGGCGGGAGTTCCCCTAGAACAAGTGTCCAGGCACTCCGTTGTCTCCACGGATGCCTCATCCACGGGTTGGGGTGCCACGTACAACGGGCTTGCAGTTTCGGGTCTGTGGACGGGGCCTCAACTGCAATGGCATATCAATTGCCTCGAGTTGTTAGCAGTTCGTCTTGCACTCAGCCGCTTCAAAGTTCCGCTCAGAGGCAAGCACGTTCTGGTCCGTACGGACAACACTGCGACCGTTGCGTATGTCAAAAAACAGGGTGGTCTACGCTCTCGTCGCGTATCACAACTCGCCCGCCATCTCCCCTTATGGAGTCAGAAGCATCTGAGGTCGCTTCGTGCCATTCACATTCCGGGCCTGCTCAATCGTGCAGCCGACGAGCTGTCACGTCAGCCGGTGCTTCCGGGAGAATGGCGACTCCATCCCCAGGCGGTCCAGCTAATCTGGAGTCGGATAGACGGATGCGTGCGCTTATTCTGCTCCAGTCGAGTTCCCCGGATCGGCGAACCCAGTTGAGTCCTCCGCAACCCGCGGCAGTCGGACGTGGCGGAGCGTTCGACGCCAGGTCTAATACTCGTATGCATTGGTGGAACTTGTGTTAGGCTGGGTTCCATATGTAGTGACCCCCACGGCGGTCCCATGTGTGTATTCTTCCACGGTACGGCTCCCTACTGCGAGCCCGTGTCTTTCCCTCGGCAGAGTGTCCTCTGCCGTCCCAGGTACGTGTTGTCCCCCTCCACGAATTGGCCGGGGCCACCCCTGGGACTTCCGTATGTTGTGCTGCCCACGGCCTTTGTGCTGCCCACGGCACGCTTTCCCAGCGTTATCCAATACAGTCAGCTGAATGGGTCTTGCGGAACAGCAGCTTGGACTCTCCCTGCGTGAACTTTCCCGCCCGCATCAGATCGGGGTCCGTACGTCGAACGTGACCGACTGAATGGGAACGTCTCGGTTACGTATGGTAACCCTCGTTCCCTGAAGGAGGGAACGGAGACGTACGTCCCGTCGCCACAGTTGCTGTACCATCACTGCAGGTTGAGCCACTAAGTTCGGCTCCTCAGTGAAAAACAGCGTGCATTCGCTCTCGATTCCTGTTTATACCCGCGGCGCGGGGCGGAGCGCGAGATGCAAATCTCGCACGCCAATGGCCCATTGGCCTGTTCTCTATATCTCGAAGCTGATAGGGGCTCCCTGAAATGATCCCAATTCATCGATACGTCCGACGTACGTCTCCGTTCCCTCCTTCGGGGATACGAGGGTTACCATACGTAACCGAGACGTTTCCTGAAGTGTGGCATGATATACTCCAATTAAAACTATTTTAAGGCACTTTTTTATAATTATTAGTCTTATTATTATTGTGTATACAGTTGTTATGAAATTGTAATTGTTTACATGGAATATAAAGTGGGGTCCACAAGTCTGAAACCACATTCAATTCTAATAACATTTTAGAATTTTGGAAAAAAATGAAACGATTAAACATTAAGACAAAAAAAGGGAGTAGCCAGACCTTCAGACTCTTTTGCAGCTTTCATTCGTCAAGGACCACCCAAGAGGACCATCCGAGTAGTGATGTCATATATGTTTTATATAAGGCAATACATTATTAGCGCATATATACATCCTCACGATATATGAAGATATAGGTTTATACCATGTATGAAATACCCATAGAAGAATTATTATATATACATATATTACAATTATTTATATGATGACTTTTTATATGGTACTGTATGTTAATGCCATATATGTAAAGAATATATGTCTAATTTATATGCAAGTTTATTTAAACAACCCTTATGCAAACATTCAGTATGCTTATATAGGATTTTATATGGATTTATATAGTTGTATACCACATATAAAATACCTATAGTAAAATTAGTATATATTCATTGATTACAGATATTTATAAAATGAATTTCTATATGGTACTGTGCAGTATGTTAAGTATGTCATATATGTAAACAGTATATTCTTGTAATAATAGTTTATTTAAACATATGCAAACATGTTGTATGCTCATAGAATTGTCTTATTCATTTTGGACAGTCTACACTGTCAAATTGTTTTTAATTTTGTTTGAAATTGGATCACATGAGTAACTGCAAAATATGGTTGACGGCAAATGTTCACATTATGAACATGTATTTTACATATACATTTTTTCAGGGTTCTGTTACTTGGGTCTTATTCTTGGTTTGGAATAACCCCCACCCCCCCAAGTCTGTAATATATGTGAATTTATGTTTTTACTCTATGTGAGCATATTAGGATATTACATATGAGACATATTTGTCAAAATATCTATTATACATATATAAACATATATAATGTATGGGATAAATGTATTTGTCAATATATAGAATTGTTCCAAATTCTAATAGGTTTCATATATGTTTTTACTTTATATGAGCATATATTGCTATTTCATATATGCACATATATTACATTTCCATATGGGCTATGGGCACTGTGGAACAGTCTTCCTAGCATTGTTCGGGAGGCAGACACACTCTGTCAGTTTAAAACTAGACTAAAAACACATCTCTTTACTATGGCATACACATAGAACATTATCAATTTCTATTATTCAAATCATTGAAATGAACACTTCCCATAACACATGATGTACTTGCTACATTATAAGAAGAATGGCATCTATGCTAATGTTAGTCTTTGTGTTTATCTCAAGGTTTACTGTAGTCAGCCGAATCCAGGCCGTATCCAGATCAGATGGTGGACCTGCACCTAGACATGACCAATGCATCCCTGAAGTGTCTGTAGAGACCGTGTCAACTAGACTCTCCTCTGTGACGGCCTCATCGACACGACATCCTCGAAAAACCCATCTCCGGCGTGTTGACTCCGATCTTTAATCAGATGGAACTGGACAAATATTCTGACTATTCCGATCTCATATGACTTCTGACCTGTTATGTTGCCTGAATCATAATCACACACTGTTTGTTCGTTGGCCAGAGGAGAACTGGCACCCTGACTGAGCCTGGTTTCTCCCAAGGTTTTTTTCTCCATTCTGTCACCTGATAGAGTTTTGGTTCCTTGCCACCGTCGCCTCTGTCGCCTTTGGCTTTTGGTTTGCTTAGTTGGGGACACTAAATGTTCAACTATATTACTGATCTGCCCGCATTGTCACTATGTGATAATTGAACTGAGCTGGATGACATCACTGTTTTCTCCAGAGCGGCTGTACAGCCGAATCAAATTCTGTTGCATTATTTTCCTGTTTAACACTGTGTAGCTGCTTTGAAACAATCAGAATTGTGAAAAGCGCTATATAAATAAAGGTGACTTGACTTGACTAGTTCGTGCCTGTTTTCTATTTTATTCGCCTTTCCTCTTTTCAATTATAAATATAGGACAGGCTTGGACCAGAAATAAGTCAATTTAAAACACAAGATTAACTGTTATCATCAGAAATCACAACTGACCTCCACTAAGCCTTGCCTTAAAATATTAGAAGACAAGTTCTGTGTGTTTGGATCAAAGTAACTTAAATTGTACAGAAATTACCCAAGTATACAAAAAAAAGATAGTAATAAAGACACTCTCTCCTTACGTTAAGCTCAGGTGAGCGAGCACCAGTAACAAAGAGGGGTGAAGGGTCAATGAGGAAGAACCATGATTGATCACCAACAGAAATCCAGGAGAGAGACTATTAATATCGAGGAGGTTTAATACCAGAGGTATTTTGTTGAGAAGTTAACAGGTCCTGAGTGGGTTCCTCCAGACCGAAGAACTCCCAACGGAATAAACCACAGTGTTAATGAATCCTCAACGGTGTGCGGCAACATCATGCAACAACGATACACTGATTTATGATTCCTCGGACGCAATATTGTGGAAGAAGTGCCAGAATCAGGTGCTCGGAGGTGATGGTGCTCCACAAACAGATGCTGAAGTGAACGAGAACACTTAACATGGATAAATGTACTATAACAACAAGCTACTACAGCCACATTACTCTTACACTTCCCTGGTGATAAACACTACTACCAAAACAAAAACAAAGACTAGGTTTTCTCCCTCATGGAAAACACAGCTTAATGTACTAAAACAAGATTTTCACATTATTGATCACCATACATGCAAACATGTGAACACATAATGTAAATGTAAATGTAAACTGCAAAGTTATACGTTCATATTTTTAAAAAGGAAACATCTATAAAGAAAAGGCCTAGCATGGCGTAATGTCCTAAAGCAGTGCCCATGGCAGACCGAATGGGCACTTTATTGATACTGAATACTATTTACAGAGAGATTGATGAACCCTGAATCTAAATGCAAATTGCAAATCTATTTTCATCTTTTTTCCTATAATAGGGAATATATATGGGTAGAAAAAGTTTACGATCAAGTGCACAAATAACTAATCCCAGTCTAGGTGAGTCAATTAGAAGATATGATTGTAAAGTTTTATTCACACTAGCCAAAATACATCAGAAAGGTAGTACAACAACAAAAACAAAGAAGAAACCAAAAATAGCCTACAGCACAAATACTTTGCTTTGATTTGCTCTCAAATTTGCTCTCTGAAAAAAATCAACAACATGTATGCTCGACCCTGTACCGACTAGGCTATTAAAAGAAATGCTACCAGAGGTCATAGATCCTCTTCTTACAGTTTTTCTCAGTCGCTTTGGTACATTTCTCAGATCAGAATTTAAATTCTCAAAGCTACCTGTTCAATCTTCACATCATTGTGTCACTTGTGCACATCAAAAAAGCAGTTTCTCATTTCTTTGAACAAGTTGCAAATGCTTTGGTACATCCATGCAAATGATTATGTACAATTCTCTGCTGTTTCCTACATTATCAAATGCTTATGTCATGTTGATCAAAATGTATTACAATGGGTCTCTGTTGAATAGTCTCACCCCCCACAACATTTAGGCATTAATTCATAGCATAAGTCTTTACATGCAAAATGGTTGAACAAGTTGTCTATTATGTCAAGCATGTTTCTATACATTTCCATTAGACGTTCATATTTCTACTTTTGATTTTTTCTTTTATTTTCTTTGTGCTATGCAGTGCCGTCTTTTCCTTTCTGTATCGCAATGACATGGTCTGTCAACAAATTACAGTACAAACAGAAAAAGTGTAAATGTGAATCTTGTCCAGTCTCTTGCAATCAAACTCCCACATACACTGAAGTGTAACCTACAAATTACAATAATTGTCATCAAAACTTTAGCCATATTTACATCAGAACATCCCTCCAGTGTACACGGTTATATTGACAACATGACTAAGCAATTTGACTGTCTTATCCGTACACAATGACACAAGGACTTGTCATTTTGATGGCACTGACATGTTCATTGACACAGATATTTACTTTTGAGAAATGAACTAAGGATTTTGAGCAAGAGACTGGTTTTTGCAGGTAATCCATGGTGTTTTGCTATTTGTATGAATTGTTTTGGGAAATGCACTTACTGTTTTGCAAATGTCGAGGATGATTCGAGAAATGTACCAAAGCGACTGAGAAAAACTGTAATATCATTAATTCATCCTTGTCATTTCCATGTACCGAAAACTTTTAAGTTGGCTATTATTAAACTACTTATTAAAAAAACGCAACTTGATCCTACAGAATTAGTCAATTATAGGCTAATCTCAAATCTACCCTTTCTGTCAAAAATACTTGAAAAGGCAGTGTCTTCACAATTACGTTCCTCTTTAGAAAGAAATGGTATCTGTGAGGATTTCCAGTCAGGATTTAGACCGTATCATAGTACTGAGACTACTCTCATCAGAGTTACAAATGATTTACTCTTATCATCCGATCGTGGCTGTATCTCTCTATTAGTATTACTCAATCTTAGCGCTGCATTTGATACTATCGACCACAACATTCTTTTGAATAGACTCGAAAATTGTGTAGGCATTAGTGGAATTGCATTGGCATGGCATTGGCATGGTTTAAGTCATACCTATCTGACCGTTATGAGTTTGTAGCAGTAAATGAAGAGATGTCACACCGATCACAAGTTCAGTATGAAGTACCGCAGGGCTCAGTGCTAGGACCGTTGCTCTTCACCCTATACATGCTACCACTTGGAGATATCATTAGGAAGCATGGCGTTAGTTTTCATTGTTATGCTGACGATACTCAGCTCTATATTTCTTCACGCCCTGAAGAAACTTACCAATTCACAAGATTAACGGAATGCATAGCTGATATAAAACATTGGATGACCGGTAATTTCCTGCAACTCAATTCAGAAAAAACTGAATTTTTAATTATTGGACAAAAAAGCTCCAAAAGTAGTAACCTAGAATACTGTCTAATACTTGATGGCTGCTCTGTCAAGTCCTTGTCGTCAGTGAGGAACCTGGGTGCAGGGTTGGGCATCTTTTTGATTTGAACGATTCTGATTCCGATTCCGATTCTTACTTTTGATTTCGGTTCTTTTCGATTCTTGATTCCGATTCTTTGAGGGGTGGAGTCAAAACATGTCACAGGCTCATTTCACAGAGGACATTTTTATTTTGATTCAATAATGAGTTTTAGTTTTGGGACTTTCTCCGCTGGCATTTTCCCCTGCTTTGCTGCAAAGGTGAATGGAGTTTCACACAGAGTCTCCTCCGGTTTAGCAATAGCATTAGCAGCAGTCATATTAGGACTGCTACTAGAGTATGCAATCTTGGTAAAGCTACATTTATCTACGAGGGGGAAAAAATATTTCAGTAACGTTGTTGTTCACCACAATTAGCAATTTGGTCAAGGGCTTTGTTATTACACTATGTGGCGAGGTGGACAAGCGAGAGACATGGGAGGAGCGAGTGAGATCAGTGTGCGTGATTGAGATTGAACGTCACCTGCGAGGCACACCGTTCTCGTGTCCTCTCATGAGGGAGCACGGAGCCATAAAAGGACGAGCGACTCCAGTGAAGGACGAGAGAGGACCAGGCCTGGGTTTTAAGTTGTGTTTTATTTATGTTTTGTTATGTGTGTGTGAGCGCGGCAGTCGTCCGTGAGGGGCTGCCGCTTTTACTTTCACTTTGTGTTCATTTATTTTATTAAAGTAGCCTATGTTGAACGTTCGCCGGTTCCCGCCTCCTTCTTCCCACATTAACAAACTCTGTTACACACTACAATCACTTACCTGATTGTGACGAGGTAACCTTAAAGGGATAACGTCTCGGTTACGTATGGTAACCCTCGTTCCCTGAAGGAGGGAACGGAGACGTACGTCGGACGTAACCGATGAATTGGTATAACTTCAGGGAGCCCTTATCAGCTTCGAGATATAGAGAACGGGCCAATGGCCATTGGCGTGCGAGATTTGCATCTCGCGCTCTGCCCCGCACCACGGGTATAAACAGGAAGCGAGAGCAACACGCAGTTGTTTTTCACTGAGGAGCCGAACTTAGTGGCTCAGTACTGCTGTGATGGTACAGCAACTGTGGCGACGGGACATACGTCTCCGCTCCCTCCTTCAGGGAACGAGGGTTACCATACGTAACCGAGACGTTCCCTTTCACTCGGTCACGTTCAACGTACGTCGAATGTAACCAACGAATTGGGACCCTTGGAAAACGGCACAGTTACAACCACTTCCAGCGCCCAGCGAAGAGCCCCTCAGACCCCGTGTGTATCAGGCGGGAAAACTCACGCAGGGAGAGTCACACTGCTGTTCCGCAAGACCCATTCATCAGACCTTTATTGGATAACGCTGGGAAAGCGTGCCTGGAGGGACGCTGCGGAAGCCACATAATGCCCGGAGGGAGTTACCATGTGGAGAATACACGTATGGACTGGCCTTGGGCAGTGCAACATACGGAGGACCCAGGGGTGGCCCCGGCCAAGTTTGCGGCGGGGGAACAACACCGTACTGGGACGGCAGAGGAGCCTCTGCCGAGGGAAAGACACGAGCTTCGCCGTAGGGAGCTGTATTGTGGAAGAATACACACATAGGACCGCCATGGGGGTCACAACATATGGAACCCAGTCTAACACAAGTTCCACCAATGCATACGAGTGTTAAATCTGGCGTCGGATGCTCCGCCACATCTGACTGCCGCGGGTTGCGGAGGACTCGACAGGGTTCGCCTATCTCTAGGGGAACTCGACTGGAGCAGGATGAGCATATCCGTTCCATGGGGAAGGGAATGGCGCAGCAAGCCGACACTAGAACGGGCACTCCGGTGTTACTGACTATGGGAAGCGAGCACACAGGATGCTACCGGCTCTACACGTAGGCTATAAAACCTAGCGAATATGTTGGGTGTCGCCCAGCCCGCAGCTCTACAAATATCTGTCAGCGAGGCGCCACGAGCCACCGCCCAGGAAAAAGCTACACTCCTAGTGGAGTGGGCTCTTAACTCGGGTGGGCAGGGCACGTCTTGCGTTTCATACGCCAAGATGATGGCATCCACTATCCAGTGGGCCATCCTCTGTTTGGAGACAGCCTTTCCCTTCTGCTGTCCTCCGTAACAGACGAAGAGCTGCTTTGAGGTCCTGAAGCTTTGCGTTCTGTCTATATAGGTCCGCAGGGCGCGGACCGGACAGAGAAAAGCTAGGGCTGGGTCTGCCTACTCCGAAGGCAGCGCTTGCAGGCTCACCACCTGGTCCTGGAAGGGAGTGGTGGGAACCTTGGGCACGTATCCAGGCCAGGGTCTCAGGATTACATGAGAGTTACCAGGCCCAAATTCCAGGCACGATTCGTCAACCGAAAATGCCTGCAGGTCCCCTACCCTCTTGATCGAGGCCAATGCAGTCAGGAGTGCTGTCTTTAGTGACAGGACTTTTAACTCAGCTGACAGCAAAGGCTCAAAGGGCGCCCTCTGCAGTGCGGTAAGCACCAGAGTTAAGTCCCAAGAGGGTATAGAGGGAGGGCGAGGCGGATTTAGTCTCCTCGCCCCCCTCAGGAACCTTACGATCAAGTCGTGCTTACCTAAGGACTTTCCGTCTACTAAGTTATGATTAGCGGCAATAGCGGCAACATAGACTTTGAGGGTGGAGGGAGACAGCCTTCGCTCCAACCTACTCTGTAGAAAGGAAAGCACCGAGCTGATCGTACATCTTCGGGGGTCTTCTCGGCGAGAAGAGCACCAGTTGACGAACAGGTTCCACTTCAACACATAGAGCCGTCTCGTAGAGGGAGCTCTAGCGAAAGAGATGGTGTCTACCACATTCTGTGGCAGACCACCTAGAACCTCCGCGTCCCGTCCAGGGACCAGACATGGAGTCTCCAAAGGTCCGGACGCGGGTGCCAGAGGGTGCCCCGTCTCTAAGTCAGGAGGTCCTTCCTCAGAGGAATGGGCCAAGGAGGTACTGTCGCGAGGAGCATCAGTTCCGGGAACCAAGTCCAGTTGGGCCAACACGGAGCCACCACCAGGACCTGCTCCTCGTCCTCCCTGACCTTGCACAGGAACAGTGCAAGAAGGCTCATTGGGGGAAACGCATATTTGCGTAGGTCCCCACAAGAGGAGATGGCAGGCGAGTTGTGACATGCGACGGGAGCGTAGACCACCCTGTTTGTTGATGTACGCAGCGGCCGCAGTGCTGTCCGTACGGACCAGAACGTGCTTGCCTCTGAGCAGCCCCTTGAGGCGGCTGAGTGCAAGACGAACTGCTAACAACTCCAGGCAATTGATATGCCATTGCAGTTGGGGCCCCGTCCACAGACCCGAAACTGCAAGCCCGTTGTACATGGCACCCTAGCCGGTGGATGAGGCATCCGTGGAGACAACAGCATGCCTTGACACTTGTTCTAGAGGCACTCCTGCCCGTAGAAATGAATGGTCCGACCACGGGCTGAAGGTTTGGCAGCATCTCTGCGTCACTTGGACACGGAGGGATTCGCTGTGCCACGCCCATCTTGGGACTCGATCGTGTTGCCAGCATTGAAGCGGTCTCATATGAAGCAATCCGAGCGGCGTTACCGTGGCTGCAGATGCCATATGCCCCAGGAGCCTCTGAAAATGTTTCAGTGGTACCGCTGTCCTGCACTTGAATGAATTCAAGCAGTTCAACACCGACTGGACGCGCTCCTCTGTGAGGCGCGCTGTCTGGGCGACCGAGTCCAGCTCCATCCCGAGAGGGCGTAGGGCAGAGTTTTCTCTTCTCCCAGTTGACCTGAAGTCCCAACTGGCTGAGGTGTCTGAGCACCATGTCCCTGTGTTCGCACAACTGCCCTCGCGACTGGGCAAGGATCAGCCAGTCGTCGAGGTAGAGGTAGAGGTTTCCTCTGCAAGGTTTCGTCGCGTCGCGGGTGCCCCGAATGTCACCGCTGGGCGCCCGTGGGCGGGACCAGCAGCTTCTTCCGGAAGCACCACCGGCTGAGGAGCTTGTGAGGGATCAGGGGCCCAATTCCGCGGAGGCTCGCTCGGCGGGTTAGCACTGAACGTAATCCTCAGATCACCCCGGGTATCCGTCGAAGTAGGCCTATCCTGCTGGGCAGGGATAGTACTAGATCGAGGTATGCGGAGGGGGACTCAACCTTCCCTAAGGTAGGCGAGTCTCGATCTAAGCTCTGTGATAGTCATATTCCCGCAGTAGGAACATGAATTATCCACAAACGCTGCCTCAGCGTGCTGAACGCCCAAACACGTGAGACAGTGGTTGTAACCGTCAACGGGTGAGAGGGAACGACCGCATCCAGAAACGCACGGGTGGAATGACCTCTCGAAAAAGATGCAGTGTCACACCCAAGTTGCTCTTTTTGTGAGGAAACGCTCTTTAAGAAATGTGCTGAAGCACCCAGGGAGACCGCGGGCAACACACAGGAGATAGTGCAGCCTGTGTTTGCACTCAAGACAACGCCCTCACCGAACCAACTGGTTTGCTGTGAGAACAGCAGTTGTGTTTACACAAAGAAGCAGCTGAGCACGCGGTCCCGCTGACATGTGCCATTGATCGCCAACCCGAGTGTCCTCTTCGTTCTCCGGTCTTCTTTGAAGAATACTCTCAACTCTTGCTGATACAGCAGTCTCGTCTTCGTAATAACGCCTGTTCGGCTCCGAAGTGAATGACAACTACGTGTTGCTCTCGCTTCCTGTTTATACCCACGGTGCAGGGCGGAGCGCGAGATGCAAATCTCGCATGCCAATGGCCATTGGCCCGTTCTCTATATCTCGAAGCTGATAGGGGCTCCCTGAAGGGATCCCAATTCGTCGGTTACGTCCGACGTATGTCGAACGTGACCGACTGAAAGGGAACGTTAGTTCACCCTGAAATGAAAATAAAGCCATCTTTTACTCACCCTGCTGCTGTTTTAATGCGTGTGTTCCTATGTGTGCGCACTCCGAGCCGTCAGTAGCTTCACGTCATGACAACCGGTACACGACATTCACTTCAGGAGGTTTTATTATTAGTATTATTTCTTATCCTATACAGTACATTATAGAAAATACGAGAGTCGCGTTTGTTTCTATTGAGCCTGATTTCTCAAAATGGTGCATGTGTGTGCTTATCCTGGTTGCCATGACAACAGCGCGAGTTATAGTAGGCATGAGCGCCGGCGCCTGCTGATGGCTCTGAGTGCGCGCACACACAGGAACGCGTGCAGAGTAACAGCCGAGCTCAGTGTTTTGAATGAGTAACACAATTTCTTTCTCGCAAAACCTTATAGTATGCCTCTGAACACTTTCCATATATGTCGCGCGTCTCACTGTATCATTGCGTGATACATTTGTATATTTTGTGTAATGTTTTACCCTGGCCGCTATTCACTGCCATGATAGGAAGGAGTGCGTGCAGGACTATTTTAAAATTTCTGCTTTTGAGGTCCGAAAAAAATGCAAGGACACAGGGCACTGGGACAACAGCAGGGTGAGTAAAAGATGGCTTTATTTTCATGTCAGGTTGAACTATCCCTTTAATAACGTTGGTTAGCGCAGGGTTGCCCGAGGAGGATGAGACAGTGGACCTGCGCAACATGTCAAACACGCTACACTCGTTAATTTGTAACGTTACACCACATATTTGTAGTGCATCCTCCCATGCAAAAATAGGTTTGTCACATGTGTTGCACTGTGCCGACCCAGGCTTTTTTAAAGTGAAATAAAGCCACACTTTTGAGCGCCGCTTACCGTTCTCCATGGCTGCAACAGAACAAAGGGGCGCGGCAAGCACTTCCAGAAATCTGGTGGCCACTATGGAAACCAAAACTTTCGCATTTGGAACCGATGATCGCAATCGAAAATACATTTTCTAAACGATTCCAACGGAATCGTAATTTTTTTAACGGTTCCAAGTTGGAACCGATTCTCGATGCCCAACCCTACCTGGGTGTACTCTTTGATACAAATCTTTTGTTTGAAAGCCACGTTTCTAGCATCTGTAAAATTGCATTCTACAATCTTAAAAATATATCTAAATTACGGCACATGTTCTCAATGAAACATGCTGAACAGCTAGTTCATGCGTTCATGACCTCAAGGCTAGATTATTGTAATGCTCTACTGGGTGGTTGCCCTGCTCGCTTAATAAACAAACTCCAGCTGGTCCAAAACGCAGCAGCTCGAGCTCTTACTAGAACCAGGAAGTATGACCATATTAGCCCAGTTCTGTCAACACTGCACTGGCTACCTATTAAACATTGCATACATTTTAAAATCTTGCATATTACTTCCAAAGCACTAAATGGTTTAGCTCCCCAGTACTTGAGCGAGCTCTTAACACATTATACTCCATCATGTCTACTGCGGTCTCAAAATTCTGGCCAGTTAATAATACCTAGAATATCGAAATCAACGACAGGCGGTCGATCCTTTTCCTATTTAGCACCTAAACTCTTCCTAGCATTGTTCAGGAAGCAGACACGCTCTGTCAGTTTAAATCTAGACTAAAAACACATCTCTTTACTATGGCATACACATAAAACACTTTTGCACTAATGCAGGCTGCATTAACTAGGTCAGCCGGAACCAGGAACACTTCCCATAACACCTGATGTACTCGTTACATCATCAGAATAATAATAATAATAATAATAATACATTTTATTTATAAAGCACTTTACATTTTAAAGAAAATCTCAAAGTGCTACAAAGGGAGGGAGGAAAAAAATTTCATTAAGTTTCATTAAGTTAAAATCAGCTTCCAACTAAAATTAGCATCTACAATGGCATCTACACTAATGTTAGTCTCTCTGTTTTATCCCGAGGTCTACTGCAGTCAGCCGGATCCGGGCCGTATCCAGTTCAGATGGTGGACCTGCGCCCAGACAAGACCAACGCATGACCCTGAAGTGTTTGCAGTGACTGTGTCAATTAGACTCCCCCTGAAATTGCCTCATCGACACGGCATCCTCAATAAACCCATCTCCGGCGAGATGACTCCGATTGTTCGAATATCCTTATTTAATAATTGTTAAATCGATATGTCATCCTCAATAAAACCCGTCTCCGGCGTGTTGCCTCCGATCTTTCGAATATTGCACTTTAATAATTGTTTCATCAATACGGCATCCTCAATAAACCCGTCTCCGGCATAATAATTGATTATTCCTATTTAATAATTGTTTAATCTGCACATCATCCTCAATAAACCCGTCTCCGGCGTGTTGCCTCCGATCTTTCGAATATTCAGATCTATTATGACCTCTGACCAGTAAAGTTGCCAGAATAATAATCATACGCTGTGTGTTAATTGGCCAGAGGAGAACTGGCACCCCGACTGAGCCTGGTTTCTCCCAAGGTTTATTTTTCTCCATTAGGTCACCTGATGGGGTTTTGGTTTCCTTGCCACTGTCGCCTCTGGCCTAAATATCCAGATAAATCAAATTATTAAAGTAAATTAACCATATAAACTAAATGACTGATCTAATTACTGATCTAAAGCCCACATTGTCACTGTATGATAATTGAAATGAACTGATGACATCGCTGTTTTCTCCAGAACGGCTATACGGCTGAATAAAATTCTGTTGCAATATTTTCCTGTTTAACACTGTGAAGCTGCTTTGAAACAATCTGCATTGTTAAAAGCGCTATATAAATAAAGTTGACTTGACTTGACTTGACTCAAGCCTTGTTTATACTCGACGCGTCCGCAAGAGCACGAGGGTGTGCGCGGCAAAAATGGCGCCAACGTGGAGTGGGCGGTCGTGCGCGTTCGTGCGCGTTGGGTGCGCAAGACCCCATTTCGCCTGGCGGTGTGCAGTGCATTTTTTGTAACAGCGCGCGCGACTCCGCATCCGAAGATGAACGAGTTCTAGGCGAATCTAGCCGAGCATGATGTCTCATCACACCGGCTCCCAGTTTGCACATACAAATTAGGTGCTTATATTTACAAAATTAGTCTACAAAAGCAGAAATAAGCCATTTTAAATAACGATCCATGTTTAATAAAGAAAATAATCACGAAACTAAATGAAAATGTTTAGTGAAATTAAGAAATATTTAAGAGATCGTTAATTTAGTTGTAAACGTGTGCATATATTTTGTTCTCATGTCACAAGTAATATCAAGGTTTACTGAGTTTTACACAATCCTTTTGTAGTGTGGTTTTTGGTGAAGTGTACTAAAATAAATATCATCACCTGAGTACATTAGCCCACTTCTTCTCGACGCTTTTTCCTGATGGTTTATAAAACAATTACTCCGAGTCGCCCTCTGTCGGTTCAAAGAATAGCACAACGGCGAGCGCGTCAAGTAAAAACGCCTCGTCCGTTTGGGGAGGAGCGCGCGCAGTCAGCAGAGGCTCGCGCTGCGGAGTCAGGCGAAAGTATAAACAAGGCTTCACGCTGGTCATGATATTATGCACACCTGACAACTGAATGACTAGATTTCAAAGCAGATGAAATCATGTTTGAAATCGATATGTAACTAGTCACAGCATGTCTAACAAGTCACTAGAATACTGATAAAGTGCCCCTATTATGCTACTTAAAAAATTCCTAATTTGGTTTTGGAGATCTCCAACAACAGGTTTACATGCATCCAAGGTCAAAAACAGTTTCATTTTATCATAGGGGAGAGCAGGACACAACCTCTTTTTGACTGTCTCAGTTTGTGTAAATCCACTTGGGAGTATTTTTTTCCCCCACATTAATTTCACACATGTCTAGTACCATTATGTGGCTTTCTACAGTGTATACATTTTTTCTTGATTTACCCTGAAAAAATGGAAGTGAAATGTGACAACATGCCCCGTAGGTTTACATTGTAACATTGTAACATGCGAGGGGCACGTTGTAACATGACCAAATGACAGCTTAAAATGTTACCTGATATAATAAAAAAAAATATCCAAGACAAACTAAAATATTTTGTCAATAACTTTTTAAAATAAAATTATGGCATTTTTTAACCATTAAAAATCTACACATTTTTGAGTTTGACAACAAACACATTGCTAAATACAGCTATACAGCAGTTAAAAAAACAATAACAATGAATCATTTCTGAACATTGACTCTCAGTCATTATTTACCTCATGGTTTCTCAAAATAATTCATAAAAGTATAGAATATAATAGCATATTTCTAATAGGGGCTCATTGTAACGCAGTGTTACAACATGCCCCACCTGAGCAACTTGGGATTTAACCCCAGCTTGTGTCTTCTCATGGTTATATCAGCATTAAAGAACAATCTCAACTGTTAAATTACAGATATAAGATTCAAATAATATCAGATTTGTCTTATTTTAAATAACCCCAAAAAACAGAGATGACAAATAAACTTAAGAAATTTACTTTTGCTATAGTTAAATAAATGTTCAGTATTATCTTCCATAGATTTTTCAATTTTGGCGCAATTATTTTCTCTAAATAATGTTGATATGGCAACTAGTAAATACACAGAGTTTCGTCATACTGGCATGTGTGGAAAGTGTTAAACCATGTGTGTTACAATTAACCCAGTGTTAGGCTGTGCCCCGCGCTCCCCTACATTGCACATCACAAAATTTTTTCAAGATTCTCAAATGACTAATATGAAGATTCACTCGCTTTAAACCCCTCCTTTCTGCAAGCCTACTCTGCTCTGATTGGCCAAATGTGATTTAGACCTCAGAGATTTGAGAAGAAATAGTCAAAAGTTTTACTGCTGTGGTAATTTTAACCACTGACTCCTCACATACTCATCCTTTGGAAGTGTTTACAAAGAAAATTTGCTTTTGCAGCACAGAAAACACTTGTAGAGCACTTGGCCTAATGTAAAATAAAAATGCAGTCTTTGTAAATATATGGCTTTTCCTCAGATAAATGTGTTTTGTTTTAGTAATCCACATTGAATGAATGAGAATAAATAAATAAACGCAGCTAACAGGGAATGCTATCACGTTTGGTTTTGAGTTTTGATCTTGTTGTTGTTTCTAGTTCTTTTATTTTGAAGTTTACTCAGTCATGTTGCTTGTGATTCCCTTCCCATCATGTGATCATGTATTGTGCTTCCCTTAAGCCCGATTTATACTCCTGCATCGAGTGTACACCATCTACGTCGTAGGTTGTGTGTTGCTGGCGTAGCCTACGACGTACCCTAACGTGCACCTCTCCAAAAACGTAACAACGCATCAATTCTACGCGGACCGCAAGTGCTGTGATTGGTCAGCTAGAACCCCTCCCTCAGGTCAATAAATAAATAAAAAATTCTGCGATAGGAGTGTGTGTGTGTGCCTAGAAATGTGATGATAGTTTCATCCTTACATCTGCATCTGCTATATACTGTGACGTATGACATCATAGTGCCACAAGAGCGATTCGAGAGCAGCCGGCTTGTGCATTCTGTGCAGCTTCCCCAGAGCGACTGCAGGAGCTCTGATGACGACACAGCTGTTCCACGGTTGGCCGGATTCACCACATGACAGCGATCACGTGTGTTTCATGTTAATAAAACCACTAATGCTCACAAATAATTTTTTATTATAATGGTAAAATCTCTTTTCATGTAGTCATGATGTTATATTGTGTCATGTTTATCAAAATAAAACTGATTAAAAACATAAACACCACTTCATTGATAGTGTAGGCTTATGTTGAACTTCATTCTTACATGAACAGAAGCTGTATTATGCAGTACATAAAGTATTGAATGAAAATATCTCTGAAACATCAGTGTATTTGACAAATATTGCATATATTTCACTTCAGCAGTGATAAGCAAACACAGCACGAGAGTCACTACGGGAAGCAGAAAGTGTCCACCTTCACGTCTCCGTTTGCAGCTCCTCCCCGCAAGCATGCGGCTACTCTCGCCCGATCGGTCGCATTCAGCCACAGCCGATGTCGAACACACCTCTAGTCTTATGTGTCATGTTCTTAATGGTTGTTTTAGTCATGTGTTTCTCAGTCCAGGGGCAAGTTCAAGCTCAAACCGGTGCGCAACGTTTTGCTACGGTTTCCTGGTTGAACAACATGTTTCCTGGAAACGGTGTGCAACAGGGTTTGAGATATGTGATCTCTTGTTTGGTGGGTGTGTCAAAAATGTCAGCCCAATCAGCAGCAACATGTAAATAAACCACGTGGTATAAAAGAGACAATGGGTCCAAATAAAGTCGTTTACATGTGTCCACTGCAGCTCGGTATATGCAGCAATTGAAAATATTACAAGACATGTTTGTCTTTTTACAACAAATAAATTTATACATCATTTATGTACCATTTTTCTGAAACATTTTAGTTGGCTGTTAGTCTAATGTTGTTTAAACGTTACTACTTTTTCAGCTGGTTCAGAGAACATTCAAAAGTAACATTCCTGTAGGCTAATACTAGCAAAATAATAAAACATTCAGAAAGTACCAAAAAAAAAAAGAAAAAAAGAAAAGTTTAAAGTTTAAAAAACTGGACGTTTTGAACATTCAGAAATAACATTTTCATGACTTGGGATGGGATCGTTAGCAAAATGTTCTTATTTTTGTTTATTGGGGATATACACAGGACACATTAGACTCCCTCATCTGACATCTCATTTCCATTATACTCCAGCAATTCTGATGCTCAGCTGAAGGTCATCGAACCCGTTTCTCTGTGTTAAGCTAAGAGCCAGTGACATACAAAACAGAAGCTTTCTTATCCCCCCTTGATAAGTGCCTGCCTTTACTGCTAATGGAACGCTAATGAAAGGATGCATCTGAAATGGAAATGTACACAGTAAAACATCATTTTTAAGACTGAAATTGTTGACAGAAAATAGCCATCTACACAAGATCCATTGACGATGAGAGCCAGCGACGTATAATTTACTTGCGCGGCTCTTTCTCGAGTGGCTGACCGGACCTCCTCCGCTTTAATCAGAGCCGCTAAATGAGGAAGGGTAATTTCCTTCATCTCTTCAGAGGTGTTAACATGCTTCGGAGCTGTTTACTCAGCAAATGAAATGGTAGCTTTAGCAGTCTGAGGTCAATAGTTTAGTGAAACACATTTAGTTCATCAAAGGCGGGCAGTTCACTTGAGTGTTTACTCGCTTGTATTTTCAAAGAACATCATATCTTTATCTTCAGGTACATTTTGTAAGCGGTAAACATACAAAGGCAAAATGGCCATTAAAAATTATTTGGCGAAAAAGGCCATCTAAAAAACAGAATGTTCACACCAATGCTTTCAAGCGCTAAAAAAATATTAATAAAAAAAAAAAAACAGTATAAACAGTAATATTATGAAACTTTGCCGTTTAAAAAAAATATATAAATATATAATAATATTTTTTTTCTATTAATTTATAATAGGTTTATTCATTTATTTATTCCTGTGATCAAAGTTGCATTTTCAGCATTATTATTCCAGTCTTCAGTGTCACATGATCCTTCAGAAATCATTCTAATATAATATAAGATAATGATTTGTTGCTCAAGGAACATTTCTTATTACCATGGGACCCAGGAATAGACTTTTGTCCTCTGTAGTGGACATTTTTTTTTATGAATTTCTCTGACACCATACATGTCAATTTTAAGTCTGGATGTCCTTAAAGGGCACATTCAGGTGTTTTCAGAGATACCAAATGTTTGGAAGGTTCAAAATGACAACTGCCTCTCCTTGGGCTTTAAAAATGACTGACATTAGTTTAGTGATCAAATTGAACACTCTTATGGAAATATGATAATATTTTGTCATAATCATTTAAATCTGACTTGGATATGATTTTCTGTTATGATACAGGGCATTGATTTCCTACATGAGGATACCAGGACTTAAATCAGGCATTTTGGGCGACACAACAATTGAATAGGGAAATCTTGAAATCTTGCTAATTACTACTCCCATTATTACACTTCTTTTTTCATTACATGTTGCCCCAAGAACACCTTAATATGCAAATTAGATAGAATGTATAGATACATTGTATATAATGGGAAAACCCATGTATGGCCATTTTACACACATATTGTGACAGAAACAAGCTTCCATGTGACAGCATAATGTTTGAATAAAATATAATTTAGCAAAAATTTTATTTTTCAATTTCTTTTAAATTTAAATATATTGACACGGAAAGTTCACAAAACTTTTTTTCACAAACAGCTGCCGGTACACAAGGCTGCTGTCCCTTTAAGACAAATGCACGGAGCCAAGGACCTAATGAAACACATCCGTTTCCTTCATCAATTGTTTGCAACACATACCGACTGTATTTACAAGGATACTCGCAGAGACGGGCATTTTCCGAGCACATGTCAGTTAAGCTTAAAAGAAAATTAAGTCAAAATGCTGGTGCTTTTTTCTGTGCGCACAATGTATTTGGCGTTTGATCAATCTAATGCATCTTTGCTTAATAAGTGAAACTAAAAGTATTAATTTCTTTTTTTTTTTTTTACTATCGCCTAACCCAACCCTTGTCCTATTCATATGAAACTGCTGCAGTGGCACAGCGCCCTGTGCTTGAGGAGCCCTGCGGCGAGCACGATAGGCCTACGGAACGAGGGGGACAGCCCTGCCTATACCCATCACAGAAACATGCGAAAAACAAATAAAATCATGTGTAATAAACCTTTATACAGCTTTTTACTACAGCAAGGACCAGTAAAATGTCCTTTTGTCGTTTGTCATAATATTTCACTATACAGGTTAGGACATTTGGCTCTCACAGGTAGGCCTATAGCCAAACCTGTTCTCTCTCTCTCTCTCTCTCTCTCTCTCTCACACACACACACACACACACACACACACACACACACACACACACACACACACACACACACACACGTGTGGTTTCCATGTTTTATGGGGACATTCCATAGGTGTTATTATTTTTATACTGTACAGAGAACTTTCTGCTATTTAAGATTTAAAAAAAGATCATTCTGTATGATTTATAAGCTTCTCTCTTCATGGAGACATTTATTTGGTTCCCATGAAGAGACAAGCTAAAATTTACTGGTATTACTATACTTGTAGGGAAATTTGGTCCCCATAACATAGGGAATACCAGGATCACACACACACAATTATAGAGAAAGTTTATGAAAAGTTAAAGTTATGTAGTATGAGAACCCCAGGACAAAAAAGCCTGTATATTCATTTTCCCTGTTGTAAATGAGGTAAGAATATGTCAACAATGGTGCGTGGGCAGAATTCTGCCTCTAGAACCAGAGCTCATGTTGAGATGAGAGGAAGACTGTATCATCAATGCTGGGGTTCAACAAACACTGTTAAATAAACGATGAAAAGGGGGCAATTTTCCCATTAAATGTACATCTCAAACACAAACCTGTTATAACTGAAATAAAATAATATTTATTACATTCTGATGTACACAGGGCTCAGGACATTATTTGTCAGTTTGCCGCTAACCTTATTAGGAATTTATTATTGCATGTTTTATTTTATTTATTACCAGCAGCCATATCACCCTGTAGCCCAAGACTGGTTTCCCACTGAAGCCAAGCAGGGCTGAGCCTGGTCAGTACCTGGATGGGAGACCAACTGGGAAAACTAGGTTGCTGCTGGAAGATGTGTTAGTGAGGCCAGCAGGGGGTGCTCACCCTGTGGTCTGTGTGGGTTCTAACACCCCAGTTAGTGATGGGGACACTATACTGTAATAAGAACTGTCCTTCGGATGAGATGTTAAACCGAGGTCCTGACTCTCTGTGGTCATTAAAAATCCCAGGATGTCCTTCGATAAAGAGTAAGGGTATAACCCAGCATCCTGGCCAAATTTGCCCGTTGGCCCCTGTCCATCATTCTCCTAATCATTCCCATATATATTATATATATATATACGATTGGCTTCATCACTCTGTGTCCTCTCCACCAATCCGCTGGTGTGTGGTGGGTGTTCTGGCGCAATATGGCTGCCGTCGCATCATCCAGGTGGATGCTGCACACAGAGCCGGCGGCAGAAACAAATCAATGGACGGGCATTTAATATTCTTGGGGGGGCCTAATTATGACATCCAATACATTTTTCTATAGGACAACAATCAACTATTTCTACAACAGTTTCACGGCGATTTCAATATCCTAACTACAATTAGCCTATTGCCCACTCATATTTCGGTTACTGAAGAAATCATGTTACAGTTATAGCCTTGGTCTGCATTGTTCCGTGAACACAGCATGCTATAAGCCAACTTCCTAATAACAGCCTAATAGTCACAAATCTCAAGTTAAGTATTAATCAACCATGCATAATCAACTACGACACACTCACACACATATAGCATATCAGTAGCTGCGTTTCCATTACAGATTTGCGCAGCTGTTTTGCGCTATTATCTAAATATCAATTAAAAAAACTATTTGGAAATATTTTCAATTCGCAATTTCAATTTTAATAATTCCACTGGCCTGCTTGGTCCCACCGTGACGACATGCTCACCAGACTGGCTAGCGCCAGAAAAAACATAGCTTGGATCACCACCTTCTGTCGTTGTAGCAGGTGTTTCAGACGCCACAGGTGTCAGTTTCTTCCCTCCAGAAGCTGACGATTTGAAAATGCTTCGTATATCCATATTTTAATATTTTCACTTTCACGATTCATTTAAATTTAACCTAGCTAGCTAGCTTAGGCAAAACCGAGCGCACGTCACTTCGCTATAACTTTACCGAGATGCTGCCGTTAGAGCGGGTCAGCGGGAAAACCCTTTTTTGTAAACAATCAGTCAAACTTCGCTTTTTTAAAAAAAATAAGATTATGAGTCAAATATTACACTTAAATACACACATCAATAAATATATAAATACTACACGTAAATTATTATTATTTTTAAAATAATTTTTAAATGTAAATTTTATGGAGGGGGGGAGGGGGGGGGCACAGGAGCTCTGTGGGCGGGCCCGGCCCCCTAAGGCCCGCCCATAGCGCCGGGAGTGGCTGCACATTGGTGGTGGTTGAGGAGATTCCCCCCTTCTATGTAAAGCGCTTTGAGTGCCAAAAAAAGAGCTATATAAATGTAACAAATTATTATTATTATTATTATTGCATTTACCATCAGATGTTTCACTGGGAAGCTAAAGTATTTTTAAAAGACAGAAAATGAATAATTTTGCTTTATTCCTCATTAAGGGAAGTCACTTTGCATAAAATGTATGCCAAATAAAAAGTAAATCTGAAAAATAAAGTGCGATTATAAGGCATGAAGATGTTAAGATATTACTATTTTCTGTTAAGCTATCGTAACAACAACAACAACAAAAAATAATGATTTTGTTGAGGTGGCATTACGCCAAGAAAGTGTTTTAACTCCATAATCTGTTAAAAAGGTTTAATGTGAATCCAGACATGTTGGCCCAACTCAGAACACAATAACACACTTCCCAAACAAAAGCGAGTTTGCAGGTGGTGAATATACCCACAGGATATGAGAACCAGGAATGGTGGCCTAGTTTATTTAAATGCCAGAAGGGGTTGGGTAACTGATTTTGATGGATGAGATGCTGATATATTATCTGAAGGAGGGGCCCACCGGCTCGTGGCAAGAGATGGAGGTAGACAGGTGCAGAGGCTGGAAGATGCCTCTTGCGTTTACAGATTCTGCCAGAACATAGTCACACAGCTCAGCTTTTTTAATGCCATTTAGACAGCAGGCTGTTGGGGAAGAATTGAGGGAGGGAGGGAGGCTGCTACAACCACACATAGGAAATGAAATGTTCCACATCAGTAAATATTGGAAGGGAACATTTGGAGAACGCCAAAAGACGGCACAAAGCCAAAGGCGTATTTTTATTCATGCGGTGTGGCAGCTTAAGGGCATAAGCCAATATAATACATCTGTGGTGATGATAAGACTGTCCTACATTATCATAATAATCAAAACTTATATTATTATCGGTTAGACGGTGGGGGAGAAATTCACTTTCACCTCTAATGTTCTGAAAGGTGCGTCACGCTCCGGTGAAAGTCAGACCCAATTTACTGCGGCAAAAATATTCTACACGTTTACATTTTCTGAATACAATGTGAGTGATGCAAAACTCACTGCCACCATCCTGGGGAGTAATGGATGGTTGCCAAGGTGTTGGTATGTGGTTGCTAGGTGTGTATCACGTAAAAAGAATCCACAGTGAAATTTCCGGTGTCTAGATTTGGCCTTATTAAATTCTACACATTTACATTTTCTGAATACTACATGAGTGATGGTTACCATGCAAAACTCACCATCACCATTCTGGGCTTTAATTGATGGTTGCCAAGGTGTTGCTATGTGGTTGCTAAGGTGAATTGCATACAATTTTTTTTACCATTGTGCTATTTTGGTCTCCAGATATGGCCTTGTTAAATTCTACATGTTTACATTTTCTGAATAAAACGTGATGTTTACACATGCAAAACTCACCACTACCATCCTGGGATGGTTGCTAAAGTGAGGCTATGTTGTTGCTAAAGTGTTCTGGGGTCCGTTTCCGAAAAGCATTGATCAGCATTATTCAACGAGTCAGTGTTTCCCCGAAATCATAGTTCCAACAAACATTTGCAAACAGCTTCGCAAAGTTGTGTGGTTGGAACGACAGCTCTCCAGCTGTGGTTAGAAGCAGAGATTCTTGTTTGCATGATGTATTAACTAATGTTAACTAATTCAACCTTATTGTAAAGTGTTACCAAAATGTAATTTACGTCTCTTAGTTTGTCAGGAGTTTTTAAAGTCTTTTGAAAATAGAGTGCGCATGTGTGTATATGCTCTAGTATGTAAGAATGAGCCTATGATTGAATCTGGAAATAAAGCAAAATAACTGGGAAACATGACAATTAGTCCTCAGATGCCATGTCTGTTATTTATAGCAAAATCTAGCATTAAAGGGATAGTTCACCCAAAAATGAAAATTACCCCATGATTTACTCACCCTCAAGACATCCTAGGTGTATATGAAGTTCTTCTTTCAGACGAATCCAATGAGAGATAAGTGCTTTAAACTGCCAGAGGCGTTAAACTTTCTTCTTAACCCTCTGAAGTCTGAGCTGTTTTAATATGCGAGCAACCATAATATGAGAGCAACATCTATGTACATGCTTGTATTTTTGAGAGAATAACGTTTATGCGTGGTTGAATACGGAAGGCGGTCCGCTGGTAGCTAGATATTTTACTTTATAAAGTTTTAAATATGGATATTTTTCTTACACAAACCCATCGATTCACTTCAGAAAGCCTTTATTAACCCAATGGAGCCGTGTGTACTTTTATAATGGATGGATGCACTTTTTAGGGCTTTTGGGCTGCCATTCACTGCCATTATAATGCTTGGATTAGCCAGGATATTTTTTTATTTATCTCTGATTGTATTCGTCTGAAAGAAGAATGTCACATACACCTAGGATGACTTGAGGGTGAGCAAATCATGGGGTAAAAAAGTTATTACACCACCACCTGCATGACATCATTAACCAACATGGTTGAACATCAAATTTGCGACAATAGAGTTTTTGGGAAACAGTTGTAACTAGCTAGTTGATTTATTCAACAATGCATCGTACTGGGGTAGTTAAGCGAGTTACGTTGTTGTGCGGGAAACGTTCTGTATCACCTGAAATAAGTCCATTGTAATATTTCGGTCTCTAGATATGGCCTTATTCAACATGTGTCTGAGGGATTTTCAACTGTTTTATCATCAAGCAAGTAGTAACAACACACCTTCATTCCCAAATTTCACAACCCTTATTTTCTCTCAATTATAGTCAAAATAAACCAGACTAGTGATTTTCATTTCGAATGCACATTGTATTTTGCATATGTGTTATTGTTTTAATTAATGATAAATCATGATCATTAATTCAAACGATAACAGCTTGTGTTTTGTACATAACATTTCTTCAACATACTATACATTTTGTCTAGAAACAGTTTGACATGTAAAGTTCCTAAAATAAACTTTTGTTACTTTTGTGAACAGAGAATCGTCCTCCCTGTCAGACGGCGTGTTTCACCACTTCACCACGTGGTTTGGCAATGCAGAGGAAATGAATGCAAACACTTCCCGTTCTCTCTCTCTCCCGAGTCTCAAATGTTTTGTGCTTTGGCTGCGTGCAAGAAAAGAGTGAAAAGTTCCAAAGAAAAGAAAATCAAGTTACAAATGTCATATCAGTCCAGTTCAAGACGATCAAGCCCACCTTCACCTTCCGGTCCAAGATGCCCCCAGTTAAAGGACTTGTAGGAAAGAGCAGAGACCCAAAAGCCATATTCTCCTGTTAAGGGAAGGTCTTTACACATCTCATATAAATATACTCTTGTGTTTTAATCACATCTTATTATAAAACTAACATTAAGTTAAACTTGTGAGTTATAATCAGGCGTAGAAAGAATCTGCCACACAGTTTTGAAAGTCAACATCAAACACCATTGGCAACTCATTTTACCTCTGTAATGTGAAGCTTTACATACTGAAACATAATGAGAAAAAAATATATAGGACTTGATTTCATCTCTCAGGAACTGACGGGATGGTGGATAATTGAGCCAAGTGGTTGGAGTGGAGGACTTGTTTGCAGAGAATATATCTTGCATTAAGTTTATTTTACTTTCCCTGATGCCTTTTGTTTTTTCTTGTTTTACACACAAACCTCACTAAATTAAGTTGGATTTTTGCTTTAAACAGGATAAAACAACTTTCCAAAATAAACTTAATTCAAGACAGTAAATTCTGTGAAAAACAAGTTTTTTTTCTTTTCAAGTCACTTTAGATGTTTAAATGTTTAAATTGAATAACAAAATTAGAGTAGTGATTAAAAAATGAATTATTGCAGTATAAAGACATCAGCCGAAAAGGAAAATAGTTTCAGAGGTCATTTCAAGTTATTTCCTTTTGATGAAAGATTACAAGACTATTCTCATTATAATAATGTGCCCTGTTGAATCATTCACTATAAAAATAAATCAATCTTGAATTCCTATTGACTTCAAATCCATTCCACAGATTCTCTCCAGGCCTGGTTATAATTGACCCCTCACCAGCCCTACCTTAGCAACTGTTGCAGTGTACCATATTATCAGACAAGCTTTTGTTGTTTTCTAATGTAAGTGTTTGGATTTATTTAAATGCATTTTCAAATCATAAAATAAACCTTGATTAATAAATTTAACTGTATGTTGCGCTCATTCCCAAATCAACATGTAGGGCGTCAGCAGAAAAAAAAAAAAACTGCTGACTTGTTTAAAAGTCATATCTAAAAAAACTCAAAAGAGATACATCTTCTTAAGAAGCAACACTGAATAAGATGTTAAGTTTGAATATAGGTAAACACTATATATAGTCAAACCAAAAATATTCAGACACCTTCAACATTTTCTCACATTATCACAGTTTATTCGCTATAGTTTAGAAAATGGTAATAAAATATGACAAGAACTGTTAGAACAAATTCATCTTGATAATGTCAGATAATTTGATAGAAAGGTATGTAATGGATTGCAATCAACCAATCAGCTAAGTACACAATTAGATTTAGGTCAACCAATGACCAAGCAATGCTTCATTTTGTTCAGTATGTGGTGTAAAATGAGCAGTTAAAGAAAAAACACTTAAGCAAAACATGGTCAGGTCAAAGTGCCTGAATAATTTTGGTCCCAAATTTTTTATATTTTACTGTTAGTCCACTGTATGAAGACTTTTTGGGTAAATTATGTCACAGTTTACTTTATTTTGGTATCCTCACTCACATGAACTATAGTGTCCTCCACTCACTAGTAAAAATTATATATGGTGTCTGAATATTTTTTGGTTTGACTGTATGTGATATGTCTTAATGCACTGGAAGATTTTGCTTCTTTAGTAAATGTATCTGGTTTCAAAGATTTTTTATTATTTTAACTGGAAAACAACTCAAAATACTAATCAAGAATCATGTTTTTTGCAGTGTACTGTTGTACAATCAGAGTTATATATTGTACAATATAAATGCATCTTTCTAACTTAAATGTAATTTCATATATTGATTCAGGTCATTGTATCAGCGGTAGCAGTTACACTAATGTGATCAGCTGTAATTGCTTTTCTCTTTTCAGTGACTGTGAGAAGCATTTGGCAGTCTCTGTTCACAGTCTCTGCAGTTTTCAATCACGTTACTGCGTAATTTATCAGTTTCAGATCCAAAACAGCAGATAAAAGATCCTCTGCAATGTCACGCTTCATTCCAGCCCACGTAAGAATAATATCCAATCCATTTTCCCACTTCATGAACTCATTTCACTAACAATTCCACCATTCTTGTCAAGGTAGTCTGAGTGAGCAACAGTAACAAAGGCAGGCGGAGCTTAGCAAAGGGTCAAATGAGCTTTTAGTGCACTTTAAGAGAAACACTTTGTCCCTTTGCTTCCCTACGTTTTTAAAAAGTGCTTGTGAATCGGATATGATGAAATAGAGATACAACTGAGTGAACCATTACACAGATTACCGAAACCAGATGGTGTCATTTTACAGTATTGCTAAAAAAAAGGAAGAAAAAACAAACATTATGCAAACATTAAAATGGTAGCAATGCCAAAAATGCTACAGAAATCTGTAAACAGAGATAAAAAGGAATTATGGGAAAGGAAAAAAAGTTCAATCCCAATGGCCACAGAGCATTAAGGCTAGAGCCACGAAACACATCAACGACAGCTCTGTCAGGTGCACTATATTACAGGAAGGCCTGTTTGCGCCCGGCAGAGAAGATTAGCTTCCACATTCTGAGTGGGTGTCAGAAAGTGAGCAAGGCTTCTGTATCAGCACATAATCCTGGGCGTGTGGAAAGTGGGTGTCCGGTGTGCTAGAGGCGGTGGGGTCGTGTTTCGCATGTGTCAGCGTCATCCGCTCTGAATGTACTTCTTAATAACCACGCAGCCGTGTCTAAAGAGTGGACAAGGCAGGCTCTGCTGTAGCGTCCACGCGTTGGCACAGGGGTCGAAGGCCTCCATGGTTCCCAGAGCTGGGCCCTCGCTGCTCACTATGCCACCGGTCGCGTAGATCTTCCCATCCAGTACCACCGCACTGGAAAATAGGTTATTTGAGAACTGATTCAGTTTCTTTCTTTGTAAAAATTGATTTTCACTTTGACAAGCAAAAATAAATAAAAGAACCACATAGATCGATACATAAAATACATAAAAATATATCAATAATATGAAAAATAACAATAATAATACTAATAATTAAAGGGAAAAAACCCTAATAACAAACCAGACAATCCTGAGCCTAATAATAAAAAAAAAAAAAAAAAAAAAAAATAGAAAGACTGAAAAAGTATTTTCTTCCAAAACATACTCCAACAATCATTGTTTTATTTACAATTTTTAGTCCGTTAACTGATTACAAATTACATGACAATGATTGTGGGTACTAACATTATCATAATCATATTAGACTTTTTAAGTAATGTATTCTGGCTATTATTGATTACTTATCACATAGAATAGGATTATTTTGTACCACACTTATATAAAAATACAAAGATAAAGAAAGATATACTCCATTCTTTGTTATCAACAACATTAAGTGCATTAAACATAACATATTGTGTCCCAAATTAGGGTTTGTGATGGAGCTGCAGGTGGTTTGTTATTGAACAGCCAATAAATTAATTACACCATAATGTAAAATGAAAAAAAAAAAAGAATTTTTTAAAAATTAAATACAAGTATTTCATTTATTTACCTGCATGTCATGTTAGTTGTAACCAATAACAAACATAGGAGAACCTTGAACATATGGATGTGTTATTAAATGTTCATATATTAACTTACAATCTTAAGGGGATTTCAAGTAAATCTTTTAATTTAAAGAGGTTCGGCCACCACAAAAAAAAAAAAAAAACACATTTGTGTACACTTTGAAGCAGAGCACACAACCAGTTGACAAAACTAAGGGGTAAAATCATGCTAATCTAAATGCAAATTCTTGATTCAGTTTTAGATGTGGACAGAACAAAGTGCTAAAATACCCTGGCAGTGTTTGAGTTGTGAATTGGCACCAGAACCGTTTAATTCTCTCAGATTCTTGACCCTAGTTATTTGAGAAAAATGTCTGGATTTCCCACCGCATACATAAGCGTAATGATAAAGATTATGTTCCCATTTGCCATCTTACATGAAGGCTTTGCATTGTCAAACTGTCTAACTGATGGATGAGACGAATCATCTACCTCGTAATCTTCTCTTTGGGACGTATTCATTTCAAGCCCTTGACAGGTTTCAAAATGTTAATGCGGAAACTCATGTGAGTGTGACTGTAACCGAAGTGTCGATTCTGGAAAACATATTTGTATCACAAATACACAGCAGAAGCGTAAAAGGTGCCCGTGTGTGCTTTGGGGAGACGTGATGCACTAGCGATTGTTTGGCGGCTCATTCGTGCTTTATCTGCTGCTGAGCTAATTACTGCCTCTGCTGCGAATACCAATCAGCAGTGAAAGCAAATCGGGCCCAAAGCACGACCCTGGGGGACACAGAATAAAGTCTTAGGAGCAAACAGGGCAGGCCTTTGTGTAAACTGGAACACATCACTTTAACAATGTACTTTTCTCAGCTGGATCCATCTGCACTTACTTGATGATGGTTGTTAATGGTCATTTTCTTCATTAACATTAGCAGTTATACTGTATGTGGTGGGAATAGCATTTTTTGGAATATGCAACAAATTTACATGAATAACGACAAAAACAATAAAAATAACTGTCAAAGCACTGTCAAAGCACTAAAACCTAAAGACAAATGTGTTTTATGTTTTGTTCATCTGGAGTTGAGTACTATATGAAGACTTCAGATGTAAAAGCTGCTAAACGCCTTTGTAAAAAATGAGATAACGATATTGAGCGAATGCTCTCTGTACATAGTTATACATCATATACTTTTGCTTCAAACGCTTTCGCTTCAAACCCACTAAATCCCAGCCTCAGCCCATTCAGAAATTCACCGGTTTGTTGGCAGAAACCTCTAAACGCCACTTCCCTTTGCCAGCAAAAAGTTCTAAGTTCACAGAACCAATCAGAAGACGTGAACTGATTCATAAGATTTCAAGATGAATGACGGTGTGCGTATGAGCAGACTTTTAATCGAGCTGTAAGTTTTTATCCTGTTTAAAGAGATTTTTAAATAAACAAGATGTTTAGAAGAAGTTTACACTAGAAATGTACATTTTATGAAAGTGAATTGTTTAGATTTGACTAATATTTATTTATTATTTGTTCTTTTTTATTTATTTGTTATTGTGTGTGTGATTTATCTGTGCAGCATCTCTCTACTAGCAATGAAGCTGTGAGTCAAAACCAGACGTGTGATATGAGGTATAATTCATATCTGTAGTAAACTGTAAAAAGCAAGATATTTTCCAGTCTACAGACCTTTTGACTAAGAAATTAGTTAAAACTATATAAAAGCCCTTGTTAGACCATCATTATTCCCGCAAAAATTGTCCAAACTTCAAACACAGTTAAGTGAACAAAGAATTTCAAATAAAACAATATTATTGAAATGTTAGCATGTTTGTGAGCATGTTTGCAGCATGAATAAAATATCTGTTAACTGTTAAAGGACGATTGTTTCACTGTTTGCTGACATTTGTTGTTTTAATATTGTTTGATTTGAAATTATTTGTTCAACACTGAACTGACTTCAACTGAATAATGACACTATTCTCTTTTTTAGAGCTTCTGTACAGCAGAATTGTATTTATTGATCATTATTTTCCTGTTTATTACTGCAAAGCTGCTTTAAATCTGTATTGTATAAAGTGCTATATAAATAAAGGTGACTTGACTTGTCATCATTGCTAGTAAATACATGACAAAATGACAGATAAATGTTTTGTCTTACTACTTGAAAATTTGCAATCTGTAGTTGACTTGACAAATGTATTGTCTGGATTTGGCATTTTGCATTTAGAGAACGAACTAATTCAAAATGACAAATTTAAAGGGGTGGTTGATTGCCCCTTTTTACAAGATGTAAAATAAGTCTCTGATGTCCCCAGAGTGTATATGCGAAGTTTTAGCTCAAAATACCCCACAGATCATTTTTATAGCACATTAAAATTGTCATTTTTTGAGGGTGAGCAAAAACATGCTGTTTTTGTGTGTCCCTTTAAATGCAAATGAGCTGCTCATGGGGCGGAGCTTCAAGAACTCCAGTTAGCAGCTCTGATAACCTGCAGACAGGCAATGAAACTCTTCAGTCTATTATGTTCAAACCGGAGTCTGACAATGATGGAGAGACTCAAGAAGAAGTGACAACATGTAGAATGAGACAGGGCATTCTGTCATGATAATCTCACCCCCTTTGCTGTGTGTTCCCGGGGGCGGGGTTTATGTAAATTTTAGGGTTAGTGACGTCACTAACCCGGGAAGAAACTCGCAGTCCCTACCAGCCGTTTGTTGTAGTCCTGATAAGTGATTTCTTTAAAAGTAATTATCTCCCTTTGCTTTGAACTTTGCAGATGTTTTTTATGCTCAAACAGCGACACTACACACTCACTAAAGTTAAAAAAGTCAAATCATAATCAACCACCCCTTTAAACAAAGCAGTACATTTTTAAAACAATAATTGAGAGACCCTAAAAATCTGAATGTGTGGATTTTTTTTTTTTTTCTCAACAATTCCTTTCTAAAAGTGCAAAAGATCAATACTTAAGTAATATGAACGACGAAGAAGTAAAAATAGCAATATAATGATGCACCACTAACAAGGGCACTAACTCTCAATCAAGTTTTCTTCAGGGACAGATGATGGTCTGCAGCTCAATTTTCAGACTCATTTGTGATTCACATGATGGTCTTACCTGCAGAACTGCCTGGAGTGGTTCATGTTGGGTCCTGCTTTGATGTTTCCCTTCTCAGGGTCGTAGATGGTGGTGGCTCTTGCGTATGCTCCTCCCAGGATGAAGATATATCCATTCAGAGTCACAGCCGGGGCGTATTTGTTATCTGAACAATGGCAAAATAAAACTAGTCACCACTAACCCATTTTAAGTCCATAAGGTCAGAAACATCCATCACGCAAATACACAAACGTAAATGCATGCGTTAATGTGTGCTACTGTGTTACTAGTGCAACATACAGTACTTCTCATCTCATTTTGGATCGCAAGCTTGTATGCAAGCTGTGGCCAGAAGCAGTTTTAATATTTTGGTGAGAGATTATGACAATGTTTTTTTGTGAATTATTCACAAGACCAGAAACACATATTAAAGGGATAGTTCACCCAAAAATGAAAATTACCCCATGATTTACTCACCCTCAAGTCATCCTAGGTGTAGATGACATTCTTCTTTCAGAGGAATACAATAAGAGTTATATTAAAAATGTCCTGGTTATTCCAAGCTTTATAATGGCAGAGAATGGCTGTTTCTATTTTGAAGTCCATAAAAGTGCATCTATCCATCATAAAAGTGCTCCACACGGCTCCGGGGGGTTCATAAAAGTCTTCTAAAGCTAAGTGATGCGTTTGTGTAAAAAAATATCCATATTTAATGAATACTGTAATCTCTAACTTCCGCTAACTGTCTTATGTGCGCTCATGAGAGACTGGCGTTCCAGCAAATGATGTAGGATGCTCCGGTTGAGAATATGCTAGTTCTCACGAGAACCAAGTTTTGTCTTGCTCTATCCTCTGCGCTTCCACATTCTTCACCGGAACTTACACTACGCCTGCCTCCTATGCTGGAACGCCAGTGAACACGCGTACAACAATTAGCAGAAGTTAGAGATTACAGTTTGCAAAGTTTTAAATATGGATATTTTTCTTACACAAACATATCTCTTCGCTTCAGAAGGCCTTTATTAACCCCCCAGAGCCATGTGGATTACTTTTATGATGGAAAGATGCACTTTTATGGACTTCAAAACAGAAACAGAAATTCACTGCCATTATAAAGCTTGGAAGAGCCAGGACATTTTTTTATATAACTTTAATATAACTTGTATTCGTCTGAAATAAGAATGTCATATACAACTAGGATGATTTGAGAGTGAGTAAATAATGGGCTAATTTACATTTTTGGGCTAATTTACAATAAGGTCGATTGATTTTATGTTGACTTCAGATGAATCTCTGGTAAATGCATCACACCTCAAATCAGCTTATAAACAAGATTACAAAGCACATTTTACAGCAGAGACAAGCAATTCTTATGAGTTTATTATGTTTCATTTATTGAGAAAGGCACCAGAACAGATTATTAATTTCAACAATATACAAGTATAAGAGTAACAGCTGGGGTCATTCTGTCGACTGCCCAATTGTAAATCAATAGCCCTGTTCCAGCACATTATGTTGGCATGAATGCAGTTAACTCCTTTGATTTAAGTAATCAAGCAGGAGAAAACACATAAATAATTGATGAGTGGCAAATAATTGAATTGAATTCACATTCAACCCAGCAGCTGTGACTTCAACCTCAGCCACTGAAGAGAGACGCGAGAACATTGAGCTAATTAAATCTTGAGCCTTTTCAGATTTGGAGTGAGACCTCCCGGGAAGAACAGATATTATGGATAATGTAAAAAAACAGAGAAAGGTGGAGGGAAGGTTAACAAATAATGGTCAGAAATAGAGGTGTGCATGCAGATCCATGTGCAATGGGCAATACTGAACACTAAACAAGAGTAATATTTGATCTCACCTAATCTATTAAGCGGTGCCCTAAGTACAAGACAAATACGAGGAGATTACCACAGTCCTAGGGTAAATCTCAAAAAAACCTGTTAAGAACTGGGTTATATTTCAGCCCACAATATACAGTCATGTAAAAATGTTAGGACACCCTATTGAATTCCATGGTTTTCTGGAAGCAGGACATATCAGGACATAATAAAAAATCATCTAGTGCTTGGCAGGTCTTAAAATTTGGAAAATAAAACCTCAGATGAACAGCAACAAATTACATATTACACTGTGTCATAGCAAAAATAAAGTCAAGATGGAAAAACAATGGGTGACAAAGTTAGGACACCCACATTCAATTGCCTGTAGATCAACTTTTAGCAGCAATAACTTGAAGTAATCATTTTCTGTGTTTTCTCTCACATCATTCTGGAGGAATTTTGGTCCAATTTACAACATTTCTTCAGTTTGTTGAGGTTTGTGGGCATTTGTTCATGCACAGCTCTTCTCACAGCATTTCAGTCAAGATGCGGTCTGGACTTTGACTAGGCCATTGCAACACCTTCATTCTTTTCTTTTTAGATTTGAAAAAGAAATCTTCTGTTGTAGATTTGCTGGTGATCTTCGGATCATTGTCCAGTTGCATGACCCAATTTTAGCCAAGCTCTAGCTGTCGGACAGATGGTCTCCCATTTGACTCTAGAATACTTTGGTATACAGAGGAGTTCATAGTCGACTCAATGACTGTGAGGTGCTCAGGTCTTGTGGCTACTAAACAAGCCCAAAATCATCACCCCTCCACCAGCATGCTGATATGCTCTTTTGGTTTTCACCAAATTTGGCACTGTGCATTATGGCCAAACATCTCCACTTTGGTCTCGTCTGTCCAAAAGACATTGTTCTAGAAGTCTTATGGTTTTTTCAGATGCAACTTTGCAAACCTATGCCTCGCTGCCATGTTCTTTTAGAGAGAAGAGGCTTTCTCCTGGAAACCCTTCCAAACATGCCATACTTGACCCATCTTTTTCTAATTGTATTGTCATGAACTTTAACATTTAACATGTTAACTGAGGCCTGTAGAGTCTGAGGTGTAGTGCTTGGGTTGTCTGCAATTTCCCTGAGCTTTAGGGTCACAATCTGATCTTGGGGTGAATTTGCTTGGATGTCCACTCATGGGAAGATTGGTCTCTGTTTTGAATGTCTTACACTTGTGAATAATCTTCCTACAATAATCTACTGTAGAATGATGGACTTCAAATTGTTTGGAAATGGCCTTGTAACTCTTCGCAGATTGATGGCAGCAACAATTGCTTTTCTAAGATCATTGCTGATGTCTTTCCTCCTTGGCATAGTGTTAACACACACCTGAATGCTCCAGACCAGCAAACTGCCAGAACTTCAGCTTTTATAGAGGTGATCACACTTGCTGGTGGATCAGTTAATCAAAGGCATTTGATTAGCAGTGCCTGACCATTAATTTCCCTCTTAATTCCTATGTTAAGAGTAAAGGTGTCCTAACTTTGTCACCCATGGCTTTTCCATTTTGGCTTTATTTTTGCAAAGCAAATAATGACATGCCAAGGACCAGATTTTTTTTTTATTTTTTTTTTATTATTATTATTATTATTATTATGCCCTGATATAGAAACCATGGAATTCAACAGAGGGTGTCCTAACATTTTCACATGATTGTATACATTATATATATATATATATACACACACACACAAAAAATAATCCAGAGAGTGGCAGTTCTGTGGATGAAAATGCCTTTCTGATGCCAGAGGTCAGAGGAGAATGGCCGGACTTATTCAAGCTGATAGTAACTCAAATAACCACTCATTACAACCAAGATCTGCAGAAGAGCATTTCTGAACGCAACACATATTGAACCTTGAAGCTACAGCAGCAGAAGATACACCAGTGCCACTCCTGTCAGCTAAGAACAGCTAACTGAGGCTACAATTTGCATAGGTTTAACAAAATTGGACAATAGAAGATTGGAAAAACGTTACCTTGTCTGATGAGTCTCAATTCCTGCTGCAACATTCAGATTAACATTTGGTGTAAAAAACATTAAAGCATAGACCCATCCTGCTTTGTATCACTTGTTCAGGCTGCTGGTGGTCTAATGCTGTTTGGGATATTTTCTTGGAATACTTTGGTCCTCTTAGTACCTTTTGAGCAAGGTTTAAACGCCAAAGTCTACCTAAATATTGTTGCTGACCATGTCCATCCCTTTATGATCACAGTGGACCTTCTAATGGCTATTTTCAGCAGGGTAACACACAATGTCACAAAGTTCATATAACATCAAACTGGTTTCTAGAACATGAAAATTACTTTAATGTACTCAAATCTCAATCCAATAGAGCACCTTTGCGATGTGGTGGAACGGGAAATTTGCATCATGGATGTGAACAAATCTGCAGCAACTGTGTGATGCTTTCATGTCAATATAGACCAAAATCTTTGAGGAATATTTTTAGCACCTTGCTAAATCAATGCCATGTAGACAGATCTAAAGAGTCACCTACTAAGTTTCTAAAGTTGTGAATCTTTTCAGTGTTTCTTGATTCAATCTCCTATTGGCATCCAGGTCTCTGCTTGACCACACATATTTGTGAATGATTTTTCAGCACCCCCATCACAGTGTATGTTAAATTCTCGTCTGCCGTCTCCTGCTGAGCATTGGAGTGTCAATCTCAGTGATGTGGCACAACTACTAAACGGGTTCTTGATAGATTATCTCAAAACAAACAGCGGCAGTCCTTTTACAGTTAAACAAAGTTTCACACGTCCATAAATGTGGCTAAAACACCAAAGAACTTCATCCTGATGCATTTCATGGCCACGGGCGGCTCTTCGCCATGGCTGGAATATTTACATTTATATTTACAAACACAAAACACAATATAGTACAGCGTGAGCTTGTCCCACTGCATTTTCTGGCCTGTCAAACACAATAAGCATGCCAGCGGGGGGAAGGTGTTGTCATTCACAGATGGTGGCGGTGACAATGCCGTTCCCTGCCGATAAGACAGAGAGATGAATAACTGCAAATGGGAACATTAGGCAGATCACTGACTGTCAACTGAGAGATGAAACTCTTACTGCCGACTGACCAAATCACTGTTATGAAGCTTCTCTATGGCAGATCGTACTGTTTTTCAGTGTTCACTGTAAACAATACTATTCTAAACAGGTATTTTATGTGACTTCCCAATTAAAATATCTAAAAATCTTTAAAAAATAAGATGCATTTATAAGAAAAAAAGAAAAAAGAAGCAATACTGACTGCATACATCCTTAAGACTTGTTTTCAGACAATAAATCTTTAACATAAGTGCATATTTTTTCACGTTTTAAGGTATAAACAAGTTCAAACGTTCAAAAGTGTTAAAAAGTTGCAAGCGCAATAACAAAATTCAATATTCAAGATGCAATCTTTTGCATTGTTGCTTCTCGAGTAGATTTTTTTGTAGATCATTTTGACTTTTAATTAATTTGTTTTATTCATCATTGGGTGGGTTGCACCAACAAGGATTAAATTAAACTCAGTTTAGAGCTAATCTAGGATTTGTTGATCTAGGCTTTATTTTAAATCGAGTTGTGTTGCACCACTTAATTTTAAATCCAGATTAACAAATCGGGGATTAGAATTTAACCTGCGATTAAAACCTCCATTTACGATACATTTTCGCCGCCATGATGGATTCTCCATTGACAGCAAAAATACTAATATTCAATTTCCTTGTTCATTGACCAAGGACCAAACTCTCCCTCTGACATAAGTAGCCTAGCTCTTGCCAATAAAGGAAATAAACTTGTAAAATGTCAGCTGTCTTTATAAAGCGATACGTAGAGAGACCGTTAACTGACCAAGCAATGAAAACAGCGTGTGCGTAAAATATATGTATAGTAGCCTATCAATTAATAATGGACTATATTGTGGCAGCGTAATTTATGACAAAACAACTGTCATGATTTGCGGAGTGACTATCTCCGCTCTTGACAGCGCCGCCCATCCCGTTTGATCGCCGCGCAGCAGCCACGCGTGGAGCGGACATGAGAAACGCGAGGCGCGGCCGCGATCACTGGCGCTCACCTCATCATCACCGCTGCCATCAATACTAAAGTAAATATAGCTACTCCTCTCTACTTTTGTTTGTCCGACACCGAGGTGCACCGAGGTGAGTGGATCCGCATCCCGGACTCGATAGCAGGCGTAAACTCACGGACTGCCACGACCTTCACACTCCACACACATTTTTAATTTTTATTAGTAATAAACACCTCTCTGAGACCTGACGACACACCAACTGTTTCTATATCTGTTCAATCATCCGCATAGTTTAATTGTAGGTGCACTTTACTTTATTTAAACCTCCTCACATGTAACTTTAAAATTAATCCATAATTGAGATTTAAATCTGAGTTTAAAGTAATGGAACAACAGGATTAAAGTTAATCTATCTTAAATATTAATTAAATCCAGGATCAAAATGATGGTTTAAATGTAAACCTGCTTATTTTTAAACAAGGTTTAAAGTTTGGTGCAACAGAATTATTAGATAAACCTTGATTTAATCTAGATTTAAGATTAATCCTTGTTGGTGCAACCCACCCATTGTGTATTTTAGATTGATTTAAGGCACATTTGTAATTCAAATATATATAAATACCTATACTCTATAACTTTATTCTCACATACATATACACTACAATTCAAGTTTGAGGTCAGTAAGATGTATAATGTTTTTAAAAGAAACCTCTTATGGCTGCATTTATTTGATCAAAAATACAGTAAAAACTCTGAAATATTATTGCAATTTAAAGAAACATATCTACCATAATATATTTTAAAATGTAATTTATTCCTATTCAGAATCATTACTCCAGTCTTCAGTGTCACATGAAATCAATCTTCATCCTTCAGAAATCATTCTAATATGCTAATTGTCTGCTCAACATTTATCAATGTTGAAAACAGCTGCTTAATCTTTTTGTTGAAGAATTATTTGATTAATAGAAAGTTCAAAATAACAGTTTTTATTAGCAATATAAATCACAACATTACAAAAGTCTCTTTTAATCAATTAATTAAAGTGGTCATTTGATGCTTTCTATTGTTTTCCTTTTCCTTTGTGTAATCTGTTTGTGAGTATATATCTGCAAAGTCACAAAGCTCATAGTCTCCCACAAAAAGATTTAGGGTGTGTCCACACTTGGCACGTTTGGTTGGATTAAAATGAACCCTGGTACGATTGCTCTGTTAGTGCGGGCAACCCGAACCCTATGAGTCTTGATCTGCTTTCAAACGAACTCTGGTGTGGTTAGAATAAAATATGAACGTGGACCAGAGACATGTAAACTCGCAGCAGATCTTCATTTGTGTGTGCTACGGAGGGATTCCTTTGGCTGTTTTGACTTCTTTACACATTTTATAAGCTCTTTACAGTTCTCAGCTCTTCAGAATATCATCATATGAAGGCTACACACAACAAGCACATTTATCCCAGGACACAGCATTGTTTTGGATGTTTGGTGAGTTCCGTCTCGAAATATACGTAATATACGTAAAAGCCGACCAATCAGTTTGTGAACATATCCCTGTGCCTTTAGGTTCTCTGTTAAAAAGCCACTGTGAACGCGAAGCAGACCAGGACTAAATGTTTTTTTTTTTGGTCTGGACCAAATGAACCAAGCGAACTGAACTACAAGTGTGAACACACTCTTATTCTATCTAACAGACAGAACAGATCCAGACCTGCCTAAAACGCCTCGATTGAAGTCCAGTAGTTGCATAAACCGCTTAGGCTAGGCTTTTAAAGTTAGTCACCTAATTTTTTTCTTCAAGACTGGTCCTTACTTTTAAAAGGCAGTTACATAAAATGGTAGGTCAGTTTAATTTGAATTAGAAAAGTAAGATTGATTACATTTTGACTAATTGCTAGTTGGTCAAGACACAGTCTCAAAGGAATAGTTCACCCAAAAAGGAAAATTAGCCCATGATTTACTCACCCTCAAGTCATCCTAGTGTAAGATTACAAATTTAAGAAAGTACATTGTATTTAGCATTTAAGGTATATATAATGATTCTGGGGTTTCCAGCAGGAGATTCCTGCTGGGCCTGTTTTACAGTGAGCATTTGAGGTATAAAGGAAGATTGTTGAGGTTCCAGCAGGAGATTCCTGCCGGACCGGTTTTCAGACTCTCACCATCGTTGCCTCTATGCGTTTGAATAGTTATGCTGATTAGGAGTAGGATTGGTGATACTCTGTCTGGGCGGGTTTTCCCAAAACCTGTATATTTAATTTACATGCTTTGTTCAACCACAATGTAAATCCCTCCCCCTTTGGAATGTATATAACCTATCAGGTATGCTGTTTGAGTCAGACTGTTTTCGGACAGAGAGTTCTCATTAAAAGAATAACTTCTGTTTGATCCCGAAGTCTCCTGGTCTTCATCTTCTGAGTTTCCTACACTTTAGAAGAGAAAAGTTCACAACAGATGGTGCCTTGTGACCCGGATAGAGTTCCAGCTTCCTCACCTGAAATCCAGATTGAAACTTCAAGCTCAAAGATAAATATCTGCCTATGTTCCAGACTGGAATCCAGAGGGAAACTTCCAGCTGAACAAAGATTTCTAGACCAAATGTTTCTCTCAACCAAGGGTTGCGGTGAGTGCTGCTCTATCCAAAAGAACTTTAAAGACCAGTACAAATTTGTTTTCCTCTGCGCTGCCAGGGAAGAGTTATCAGACAGCTGTAGGGTCTGGTTAACTAAGTTACCCTCTAAAAAAGCTTGTTTTAGAGATGAGTTACCCTCTGTTTTCAAGCAGGGAAGTTGTTTGCCTCTTCATAGAGAATATTAGCATAACGTGCTAATAATTGTTTTGCCTCTGTTTTAGGCAGGGAAGATTAGCATTCAGTTAATATTTGTGTTTGTCACGGTTCATGGATTCCCTGTCTCACTCTTGGGTGCGTGTTGTATGTAGGTTGGGGCGGAGCCTGGGATTGGCTCATCACGCACCTGTGGCTGGTCGTCAGTGCCAGCTGCAACTCATCACCTTCACCCTACTTAGTCTCTCTGTTTCTCCATTGTCTTTGTCAGAGCGTTGTTGGATGTTCCCTTGTGTGTCTCCCCGTCGGTTGCTGTTCCTGTACTCCTGGGTATTGTGGATCCCTTTCCGGATTCCCCTCGCCGATCTCCCGAGTCTCTGCTGCTCACAGCCTGCCCGTGCTGCCAAGAGATTTCTCTCACGGCTCCGTCTTATCCGGATTTCGTCACCGTTCTGAGTTTTGTCTTCCAGTGACATTTGTGTCAATAAAGACTGAGTTACTTGCAATTGAATCCTGCCTCTGTGATTACGCGACAGTGTTGTCCTCTGTTTTTGCAAAAGAAAGTTAACAATAGTTGAGCTGTGTTAACAAGTTTGTTGATCAGAGAAGTCTGTGTTTGTGTGTTTGTGTGTGGTAACAAAGTAATTAAAAAATGTTTAGAAAGAATGCTAGACTGACCCCCACAACTGAAAAAGGTGGTCTCGCAGCTCCTTTGTGGACAGACAAATCACAGTTAGGAGTGCAGATGGATTTAATTGTCACAGAGAAAGTTAGGCAAGAACTAATGCAGAAATTTGAGATCCATCCAGACAAGTCTTGGTCGATTGATGAATGTAAAAAAGTTTTAGGAGCATGTATTCGCAAGAACAATGTGAAAGGCATTATTTGTTGTCACAGAGAATTTGGTTTAGCGCTAGCTAGTCTCAGCATATCTCAGAGCTAGAGAAACAGAACAAAGAACTGTGCTAGAGTAGCATCTTTGACTAAGAAATTGAACCGCAACAAAGCTGCAGAGAAAACTGATGTGAATGAAGCTAGTCAGCCTGATAACGTTTATCCTGACTTGCAAGCTTTCTTTGAAACAGATGTAGCCATTCAATCAGTATCTGATGTGCCTGTTGATTCAGTGAAATTTAGCGTCACAGCCCCGAACATTGTTTTACAGCGTGCACCAGTCATGAACCCATCCTCATGTATGTCTGCAATGACTGAAGATTTGTTAGAGGATGAAATGACTCATGATTGTGTTACGCTTACATACGCAGCTACGAATGAAAAAGCAGAAACTCCCATTGAGAATGCAGAATTGGAGTTGTTTGTTGATGGTTCAGCTCAAGTGATTGAAGGTAACATTACAGCAGCTAAAGTGTTGTGTCTGGGAAGGAAAACCTGGAGTCATGTGTCACACTGTAAAGTTGTTCCCCCACCAACAGGGATAGGATAGGACACGGAACAGTGAGCAGCCCAGGAAAGAACCGAATGCAATAAGCTTCGGGGGCAAACCCTGCGGTGAAGACTTCCTTATAGGCCTTTCCCCATCCACTAGTCCATCCTTTCCTCACTGTTCTTTAGGTGTCCAGGAATTAAGAAATAGGGAAAGAAGAAACAACAATAGCAGACTCCGATTGAACAGATGAGACAACCCTGATGTTTGCTGTCTTTTAGAACAAATACTGCTCTGTTGTCTTTTCTTTTCTTTTCTTGATCTGTGCAGATACCACTTGAAAGCTGTCCCCAGACCCATACGCACGCACTTTCTCACCTGCGTATGAAGCCACAACCTCTGAAGGACAACTAGACCCACTACTGAGTCAACTGTCAAGAAGAAGAAAAAAAAATACACAACGCAGAGAATCATCTAAGGGAACTTCAGTCTTCCATCAACATGATCAAGATTGCTTTGCTACTACTCATCATGGACATCGCACAAAGTGTAGGCTCCAGAAACAACATATTCTTAGAGCTGATGAATATGTCAAGAAACACCTTGTTTGCTGGAAAGAATGTTTGCATGCCACACCTGCCTTCAGTAGGAGCAGGAATCCCTTGGGTGCCACATGATGGGAGGAACGTCTGTATATAACATCCTGCTCAGCCAATTCAATGGCAGGTGCACCCTGGTTGCTACATAATTCAGCTCCTACCACCAACAAAGAAGATAGCTGCATTGAAGGACTCACTTATGCACAAACATGGTGGTCAAGTACTCTTGAACAAAAAGACATTCTTGGGGCCCTATTCTAACGATCTGAAACGCAAGTGTCAAAGCGCGAAGCGCAAGTAACTTTGTGGGCGGGTCTCGGCGCTGTTGCTATTTTCCCGGCGGGATAAATGGCTCTTGCGCCCGGCGCAAATCTAAAATGGGTTGGTCTGAAGTAGCTTCATTATTCATAGGTGTGGTTTGGGCGTAATGTGAATAAACCAATCAGAGCGTCATCCAACATTCCCTTTAAAAGCAGGTGCGCAAGTTCCATTATGGATTGCTATTATTATGGCGTATTTACCAGGCGCATGCCAGGAGCGGTTCACAGCCGAGGAGACTGATGTTCTTGTAAGAGCAGTGAAAGACAGAGAAGTGAAGTTGTAATGTTGTACATTATTGTAAAGGTGATTTCACAGTCTTTTTTTTTTCAGTCTTTCAGTTTTTTTCAGTTTTTCAGTCGATTTTTTTTCCTGGTTCTTGACGGACAAACCAATTTGTCAGATGTCCTTATATACATATATGTCTTGCCACTATTGGGCAAACAGGTCTTATCGTTAATTATTACAATTAGCCTGAATAATTTGTAAGCTAGATTTATGCCTATTTTTTCACATCTTCGTGGCACACCACAATGATTTCCGTCATCTCATGTGTTATTTTTTTAGTGTAACAATTTATGATTTGCAAAAATAACTGTTGCATCTGTGTAGATTACATGAGCAAAGTGCATGCGCGTTGTGCACGTTATACATTATGGTCAAGCATGCGCCCTTAAAATAGCATAATGAACAACGCGCAACGCGCCACTGACTTTAGACTAGGTTTTTTCTGGTCAGTGGCGCAATTGTTTAATGGAACAGCAAAATAGCACCAGGGATTGTTTGCGCCGGAACACGCCTCCTTTTTTGCGCTGAACCGCCCAGGGAGCGCAAGTTCATTCACTAGTTTGGCGACGTGCTTCTGTGGAGGGAAAAGCGCGCTTTGCGCAGGTGCAAAATAGGAATGACACATGCGTCGGTGTACAAAGTCAATTGCGCTGGGTGCAAGATAGGGCCCTTGATCTTTCAGCAACATTACATCAGATGACTGAAGATAATTCTTCATGGTTCAGAAACCTGTAAGGTCAACAAATGACTCACAAGGACTGTTCCAACCACAAAAGAACATTACCCGTAATGAACTACACGGACCCTAGTGGCATGTTTGTTCCTGTGTCAACATGTCATTTGTCACTACAGACAATCAACACAGAGAAAAAGATATGTGCCTGTAACTTTTTCCAAGTTACATGACTAGACGATGGGGCTTATGCTAAAAAACATAAGCTACAGAATGGACTGATGAAGGTTTAAATTTGTATTATGTGAGAGTTATTAGAACTCCCAAAGGGGGGAATGTAAGATTACAAATTTATACATGTTATATCTAGGTTCCAATGTAATATAATATAACTGAAAACATTATCTATATTTGTGTTTTACATTTTGAAGTAAACTTGAGGAAATTCTAAGGAGATTACATCAGGCTGTGTAAGTGGTTGAGACATTAAGTATTTTGTCTTTTTGCACTTCCTGACTATTTACCATGACAAGTTTAAAGCAATACTGCCTGAGTGATTGGATTAGCATCTATGCATTTGAATGACACCGTTATGCTGATTGAAATAGGATGGGTCATACTGTTATGTCTAAGGTGTGTCCTTTACCTACACAACATATGCATTCTTTTGTTTGAATGTCTCCTCCCCTGCTGTATAATCCGTCCCCCTGAAATGTAGATAAATTGCATTGTTTTGTACAGTTAATCAGTCTGTTTTCGGACGACCTGCAGCACAGAGAGTTCTCATTAAAAGAATAACTTCTGTTTGATCCTCTGAGTTTCCTACACTTTAGAAGAGAAAAGTTCACAACACTAGGTGTAAATTACATTCTTCTTTCAGACGAATACAATCAGAGTTTGTATTGAAAAATGTCCTGGCTCTTCCAAGCTTTATAATGGCAGTGAATGGCTGTTTCTGTTTAAAAGTGCATCTAAAAGTAAAAGCATAAAAGTAATCCACACAGCTCCGGGGGAGTTAATAAAGGCCTTCTGAAGCAAAATAATGCATTTGTGTCGTACGCGTGTTCACGAGAGACTGGCCTTCCAGCATATGACATAGGACACAGGCGTAGCATAAGAGCAGAGAATAGAGCAAAACAAAACTTGGTTCTCACGAGAACTAGTACCTGTATAATGTCACCGGCGCGTCCTACGTCATACGCTAAAACACCAGTCTCTCGTGAACGCGCGTACGACATTTAGCGGAAGTTAGAGATTACAGTTTGTAAAGTTTTAAATAATTTAAATGCACCGTTCTGCTTTAGAAGGCCTTTATTATCTCCCCGGAGCCTTGTGGAGCACTTTTATGATGGATAGATGCACTTTTATGGACTTCAAAACAGAACAGTCATTCACTGCCATTATAAAGCTTGGACGCTTATTTTTTGTATAACTTGTATAACTCTGATTGTATTTGTTTGAAATAAGAATGTCATATACACCTAGGATGAGGGTGAGTAAATCATGGGCTAATTTTCATTTTTGGGTGAACTGTCCCTTTAACATAGTGGCTAAGTTTATGCAACTGGCCAATGTGAAATATTAGATTAATGTCCGGCTGAAGGTATACACAAAGACAGAAGACAAGGCTTCAGTAAATTGTAGAGTTGTTATCATGTCGCAGAGATGCTGAGTGTTTGGATGCGAAAGCAAAATCACTTATTTTGGCTGTGAATTAAGAATCAGAGGTCAAGATTTATTTATAAAGATGTTCTTGAGCAGTACAATCCAAAAGCTTGCTTGTGCACAGCGCATTTTACAGAGGATAGCTTCCTGAACCTGGGAGATTACAACGGCGGCTACATACAAAGAGTACTTATGGCGTTACATTTCTGACAAATGCTTGAGGTGTTTGGCCATTCACAATGCACTGGGTCTGCTGGCCAATCAGAGCACTCTGAGCTTTTCTGGAAGGAGTGGGCTTTGTAGAAATCAGAGCGTTTCAGACAGACTTGGAATAGAGGAGCTGCGATAATGTACAGTATGCAAAAAAAAAAAATGTTTTAACATTAAATCATGTTAACCTATTCTAGTAATCAAATAAACAAAATAATGAACTTTTAAAATAGCGTTCACTGTGAAGTAAATACTACAGAAAAAAACTAAAGTAATTTCTATCTGAATAGGTTCAAGAATAATAATAAAAAAACAACAAAGCAAATTCTATATTAATACTCAATTTAAGCTTGTAGAAATTAAAGCGTAAATATAAAAATCATAAAATTAAGTAAAATCTACTCAACTATCTGATACTGGTGTTCCCATCATGCACTGGGGCATTAATAATTGACCCTCCGGGGTTCTTCATTTATGGGTCACACTCAGGACCTTCGGGTCAAAAATGACCCGGAGGGTGGGATTAAGATAAAAAAAGATTTGAGTAAAATCAATGAAATATATTTTTGTTCAATAATATTTTTTCTTTTCTTTTTTGGTGTTTTGAGATAATTTTATGATTTATAATTCATATTCATGCAATAATTATGACCCACATTTTCCCATTCAATATAATAAAAAATTTATATATATTTATATATATATATATATATATATATATATATATATATATATATAATTGTTTTACTTTTTTTTTTATAAAAGCTGTATTTCATTTTAGAGTCAAGCCTAGGCCTCATGAAAGCAATTTTTTAAATGAGATCGGTGCCATCCGGTGGACACATTGAGCATTTTTATCACGCAATAGCACATTTTTACCACTATAGTGGAAACTTGGTGAATTTATTGGTACTTGGTATATGAACACCCACAAATATTGGGGACAGGATTTGAAAAGTCTAAGTGGTCGTAAAAAAAAATAGTCACACTCAGGACCTTCGGGTCTTAAATGACCCCTATAGGAATTGAATGGGAAATTTGTTTTTTTTGTGCATACAATCTACAAATCAGCCCAGATGCAGAAAAAAGGACTCAACAGTGAAGGGGTGAATCTCTAAAACATCAAGAGTGCAAAACAGACAAAAACTCACACACACACACACATACACAAAAACACACACAAATTAACGCGTGCCTTTCCAAAAGCTAATTGTGTTTTTGTGTGTTTGTGTGTGTGAGTTTTTTTGTCTGTTTTGCACTCTAGATGTTTTAGAGATTCACCCCTTCACTGTTGAGTCCTTTTTTTCTGCATCCTGGCTGATTGTAGATTGTATGCACAAAAAAACTCTGTATTTTCATATTTTTGCCAATTTCCCATTCATTTCCTACGGGGGTCATTTTTGACCCGAAGGTCACTCCAGTATGAACTGTCATGTTACATGAAGTAGAAACATTATGAATGAAACTCACTTGACACTTGCTTTAACATTGTAATGAAGAAAATACGGTTAAATAATGCAGTTGTCAGTACACGTTAGGCTTTTCTTGCCATGTCTCGTCATGTGTACAGATCATTTTCATACATGAGACGCGCTTTCAAACCCTGACACGCAAGTGGTTGCCTCGGTAACGAACAACAATACCGTTACGTGCTGGGGTATATAGTCTAACTTATTTGAGGAAATCTATTTATAATAGGCTTTTAGGTCTGAACTTATTGATTCAGTTAATTTGAATGAAAATACATTGTATGTATATCAGATATCTGATCTATTTTTAGTGGCATTCAGTGTAAGGATTTGACTGTTCATAGATTAGGTCAGTTCTCTTGCGCTGCTGCTTCATCGTCTGCATCGGGAGTTAACGCAGTTTGAGCCAGCGGCTCGCATTGATAAGGCTCCGGGTTTGTGTCTACAGACCTTTCACCCTCCTCCACTTCAGGTGAAGGTAGGAGAATGACCGCTCTGTTGCAAAGCTGGCGTCACTCCAGTCATTCTCCATCTTTGCGACTCGCGAGTCAGACAGCTGTCAATCAACCCGTCACCGCGGGTCTCAGGTGCACACCCTCCTCTCAGCCCCGCCCTCGGTTCGTCCCCTCTGTCTCCGCTGGGCTCTGCCCACTTTTCCAGCTTTTTTTAAAAATTGCCAGTGGGTGGAGTTAAGCTCTGAGCAGGGGTTTAGTTACCCTTTAAAGTTGCCGCTACCCAGTGCGGCGATCTCGAGTGTGTACACTTGGATGAGGAACACGGTGACGACAGCGCGCAACCGGGGTCCTCCCGGGGCGCGACTGCTCTTATCTGGGCAGACCAGCCCAATCCTGAGTTCCCCGAAGAGGACATCTTCGCGGGCAACCTCCCGCTCGTGGGTCCGGTGACGACGCGGGCATTCTCGGGGTCTCAGGGGACGAGGAGGCCATCCCGCCCTCTGGTATTCCCCAGGCCAGCGCCCCCGCGGCCTTGCCTCAGTCTATCTCCTGGATGTATGTGAGCGAGCGGCCGCTCGTCTCAACATTGAGTGGCCGGCTCCAGAGAGCGCCACCGACCAGGAGAGGGATATTTATGACGGGAAAGTGCTGGGAACTCCCCCTGGCCCGAGGAAACAACTTTTTCCTGTTCTTCCAGTGTGCGCTAAGCACATGAGGCACTACTGGAGCGACCCGCTTCACTTTAAACACGGTGTCGCGGATCTGGAGGTTAAGGATATGGCGGCTCTCGGCATGGGCGAACCGCCCGCCATTGAGCCCTCGATCGCCAGGCACCTCAACCCAGTCCAAGGAGGGCTCCTCACCAACAACGGTGCAACGACAAGAAAAAGGAGGACGAGGCCTTCAAGTTGTGCCTTCCCAGGAAGGCCGCCGCACGCCAGGTTCCCCCGCGCGGTTGATTAACCCCGGGACGTGGTTTTCATCAAAGCAAGGAAAGGCCCCGCAACAAGCCCCCGCCACGGCAGAGCAACCCACCATCTGCTAAGCCCTGGGGGAAACCTTCTCCTGCCGCTGCGGGAAAACCCCCAAGCTCTACCCCCACCGACCCCAAACGCAAGCGGCCGGCCTGATGTTTGGCCGATGGGGGCGCGGGGTCCATGTTCTTGAGCAACGAGCTCTTTGGACCCTCTTCCTGCCCAAAACCCCTGTCCAAAAGACGGAGGATCTCTTCTGGAGGGTGCCCCCCTCCCATGGCTTCCCAGCCCATGTGTTTAGTGGACGATGTGTGTTTCCCCCGTTCAGGGGGTCTGTTGTGAGGAAATGTACCCAAGCACTGTTACCCCACTGCACTCATTGTGTCCCCCTGACCCAGTTAATAAAGGCTTCGGCCCCAGTGTTTTCCCAAAAACAAAACACACAAAAAACACGTTAAATCAGACGAATCAAATGAATTTGTTACAGAGAGATACCCTCTCTCTGCAGAGAAAGTTTTCTCTGCAAAGAGTGGACAGCTCTCTGAACCCACGCATGCAGTCCCTAGTTTCTCCAATAGCGGGCACCATTACATCACAAATAAGCCAGCTGGGCAAACATGAAGCCAGCAAGGTGTGAGTGGGCACGCTCGCGAGCCATGTGTCGGCTTGGCGAACTGCAGAACCACCCGAATGGGTATTGCGCACAATATTGCAGGCTTATCGTCTACAGTTTGCAATGAAACCCCCACGTTTCAACAGTGTTCGTTTTTCTCACACAGAGGTAAACAAGGCGCATGTTCTGAAGGAGGAAATCTCCTCTCTGCTGAGCAAAGATACGATTCAGGTGGTACCCCCCAATCTGATAAACCAGGGTTTTTATTCTCGTTATTTCCTGGTTGCAAAGAAGGACGGTTCCCTCAGTCCTATCCTGGACCTCAGGGTGTTGAACAAACATTTGAGGAAATACAATTTCAGAATGTTAACTCATGGTTTGCTCGCCCGCGACATAAAACGGTTCACATCGGTCGATCTGAAGGATGCTTTTTTCCACATAAGCATTTATCCACCACACAGGAAGTTTCTTCGTTTCGCCTATCAAGGCATTTGTTACGAATTCCCGGTCCTGCCCTTGGGTTAATCCTAAGCCCCCGCACCTTCTGTTTGTGTGTGGAAGCGGGCTTGACTCCCCTGAGAATGTCTGGTCTACGGATCCTGACATACATAGACGATTGGCTCATCATAGCCGATTCGAGGGAAAAGGTGTTGCGGGACACCTGCCGCGTGCTCGCGCACATTACATCTCTGGGCTTTAGGGTGAATGTGAACAAAAGCAATTTTACACCCAGACAGAATGTGATCTTCCTGGGCATGAAGCTGAACTCAGTCTCCATGCGAGCGCGTCTCTCACAGGAGCGCGTTCTCTCTCTGATGAACTGTCTGTCGCAGTTCAGAGTGGGAGCGAGGGTGCAATATCGCACTTGTCTCAGGCTACAGGGTCTTATGGCTTCATCTATCCAGGTTTTGCCACTAGGACTCCTGAGAATGAGGGCGTTCATGAAGTGGGTTTTGTCACTACATTTCAGCCCCTTACACGATCTTTGCCGCTCTGTAACAGTGACGCGCACCTGCGCTGCAGCTCTGCGCCACTGGAAGAGCATGGACTTTTACGCACAGGGCGCCCCTCTGGGGGCGGTTATGTCGCGGAAAGTTGTGACGACGGATGCGTCCTTAACAGGCTGGGGTGCCACCCAAGAGGGCAGAACTGTGAACGGTTTGTGGCAGAGCAAACTACGTTCAGAGTATATAAATTATTTAGAGCTTCTGACTATTTGGAAGGCTCTGAATAATTTTCTGCCTCGTCTGCAGGGATATCATGTGCTCGTACGCTGCGACAATACCACGGCAGTGGCTTATATCAATCGTCAAGGCGGCGTGCGCGTCGAAACTCCATGCTCTAGCTTACAAGCTTTTGGTATGGAGCAGGCGATTTTTCCTGTCGTTACACGCGACATGTTCCAGAGATTTTGAACAGAGGCGCGGATCTTCTGTTGAGGGGGAACCCGCTCTTCGTAGATTGGCGCCTCCATCCTCAGATAGTAGACATGATTTGGATGAGATTCGGACAGGCGTCCGTAGATCTATTCGCCTCGCGCGAAAACAGCCATTGTCCTGTGTTCTTCTCGCTAAAGGACTTGGATGCGCCCCTCGGGGTGGACGCACTGGCCCACCCGTGGCCCACCCGTGGCCCAGAGTGCTGCTGTATGCCGTTCCTCCCCTGTGCTTGATAATTCCCACACTGGCCAGGGTGAAAGAGGGCCACCTGTCTCTCATCCAGAATGCCAGGGCCGTTTCTACACGGTACTTATATGGCTGTAAGTGGCAAGTGTTCAATGAGTGGTGTGATGGGCAGGGTCTCACTTCATATCAGTGCTCAGTTTCTGATATTTTGTGTTTCCTCCAAGACCTCATGGATAAAGGAAGGTCCTTTTCCACTATTAAGGTCTATCTGGCAGCCATCTCTGCTTGTCATGTGGGTTTTGAGGGCTCAACGGTTGGGCAGCATCTTCTAATCCGCAGATTTATGAAGGGTGCCCGTCGTTCGTTGCCAGTCATTAGGAGGACGATTCCCGGGTGGGACCTCTCCATGGTGCTGGAAGCCCTGTCTCAATTCCCTTTTGAGCCTCTGGGGAATATTTCCCTAAAGTTGCTGTCCTTCAAGACAGCCTTGCTTTTGGCCTTTGCGTCAGCCAAATGTGTCAGTGAGTTACATGCACTCTCGGTTCACCCCGCATTAAATTCTCTCTGGGTGGAGATAAGGTTTTCCTTAAACCGAATCCAGCCTTCATGCCGAAATGTTTTCCTGCATTCACATCGGAGGTGTTGGAGCTTTCCACTTTTCACCCTCCGCCCTTTTCCTCCACGGAGGATCAAAGGCTGAATGCCCTCTGTCCGGTCCGTGCGTTACAGACGTATTTGGCTAGGACCAGTGCTTTCCGGAAGAGTGACCAACTCTTTGTTTCATGGGCTCCTCCCCACAAAGGGGATCCCCTGTCTAAACAACGGCTTTCACATTGTGTGTACCACACACGTTTCATGCCCTGCTTCAAACCGCAGTTACGAGTGTGCATCGGTGTGACGGGTTCATGGTTATGAGACGTGTCCGGCACCGCCCTTCGGGGTGACCGTCTTTTCTGGCTAATGTGGCGTTCACACCGGACGCGAATGACGCGAATAATTCGTGCTATTCGTGCGAAGTTGGACGCTTGAACATTTTGAGTTTACTAGCTTCATTCGCTCCTCCATGAACTGCCACCTTAACGTGGTGGAGGGGTTTGAGTAACCGAATGACCCTAGGAGCTACGTTGTCCGGGGCTATATGCCCCTGGTAGGGTCTCCCAAGGCAAACAGGTCCTAGGTGACGGGTCAGACTAAGAGCAGTTCAAAAAACCCTTATGAAGAAAACAAAAACAAGGACCGTGACGTCGCCCGGTACGGCGCAGCCGGGGCCCCACCCTGGAGCCAGGCCTGGGGTTGGGGCTCGTATGCGAGCGCCTGGTGGCCGGGCCTTCCCCCACGGGGTCCGGCCGGGCTCAGCCCAAAGGAGCGACGTGGGGACACCTTCCCGTGGGCTCACCACTCACGGGAGGGACCGTAAGGGGCCGGTGCAAAGCGAATCGGGCAACAGTCAAAGGCGGGGGCCTAGACGACCCGATCCCTGGACACGGAAACTGGCTCTTGGGACATGGAATGTCACCTCGCTGGCGGGGAAAGAGCCTGAGATTGTGCGTGAGGTTGAGAGGTTCCGACTAGAGATAGTCGGAATCACCTCCACGCACGGCTTGGGCTCTGGAACCACACTCCTCGAGAGGGGATGGACTCTTCACCACTCTGGAGTTGCCCATGGTGAGAGGCGGCGGGCTGGTGTGGGTTTGCTTATAGCCCCCCAGCTCTGCTGCCATGTGTTGGAGTTTACCCCGGTGAACGAGAGGGTCGTTTCCCTGCGGCTTCGGCTCGGGGATAGGTCTCTCACTGTTGTGTGTGCCTACGGGCCAAACAGCAGTGCAGAGTACCCGGCCTTCTTGGTGTCCCTGGGAGGGGTGCTGGAGAGTGCTCCGACTGGGGACTCCGTCGTTCTACTGGGGGACTTCAACGCCCACGTGGGCAATGACAGTGAAACCTGGAGGGGCGTGATTGGGAGGAACGGCCCCCCTGATCTGAACCCGAGTGGTGTTCAGTTATTGGACTTCTGTGCTAGTTACAGTTTGTCCATAACGAACACCATGTTCAAGCATAAGGGTGTCCATCAGTGCACATGGCACCAGGACACCCTAGGTCGTAGGTCAATGATCGACTTTGTGGTCGTTTCATCTGACCTGCGGCCGTATGTCTTGGACACTCGGGTGAAGAGAGGGGCGGAGCTGTCAACTGATCACCACCTGGTGGTGAGTTGGATCCGATGGCGGGGGAGGAAGCTGGATAGACTCGGTAGACCCAAACGTACTGTGAGGATCTGCTGGGAACGTTTGGCCGAGTCTCCTGTCAGAGAGATCTTCAACTCGACCGGAACTTCGACCGGATCCCGAGGGAGGCTGGAGATATTTTGTCCGAGTGGACCATGTTCTCCACCTCCATTGTCAAAGCGGCTGCTCGGAGCTGTGGACGCAAGGTCTCCGGTGCCTGTCGAGGCGGCAATCCCCGAACCCGGTGGTGGACACCGGAAGTAAGGGATGCCGTCAAGCTGAAGAAGGAGTCCTATTGGGCCTGGCTGGCTTGTGGGACTCCTGAGGCAGCTGACAGGTACCGGCAGGCTAAACGGACTGCAGCCCGGGTGGTTGTGGAGGCAAAAACTCGGGCCTGGGAGGAGTTCGGTGAGGCCATGGAAAAGGACTATCGGCTGGCCTCGAAGAGATTCTGGCAAACCGTCCGGCGCCTCAGGAGGGGGAAGCAGTGCCCTACCAACGCTGTTTACAGTGGCGATGGGCGGCTGTTGACCTCGACTGGGGATGTTGTCGGACGGTGGAAGGAATACTTCGAGGATCTCCTCAATCCTACCGTCACGTCTTCCATTGAGGAAGCAGAGGCTGGGGGCTCAGAGGAGGACTTGTCCATCACCCAAGCTGAAGTCACCGAGGTGGTCAAGAAACTCCTCGGTGGCAAGGCACCGGGGGTGGATGAGATCCGCCCTGAGTACCTCAAGTCTCTGGATGTTGTGGGGCTGTCTTGGCTGACACGCCTCTGCAGCATCGCGTGGCGGTCGGGGACAGTGCCTCTGGGATGGCAAACCGGGGTGGTGGTCCCTCTTTTTAAGAAGGGGGACCGGAGGGTGTGTTCCAACTATAGGGGGATCACACTACTCAGCCTCCCCGGGAAAGTCTATGCCATGGTACTGGAGAGAAGAATTCGGCCGATAGTGGAACCTCGGATTCAGGAGGAACAGTGTGGTTTTCGTCCTGGTCGTGGAACACTGGACCAGCTCTATACCCTCTACAGGGTGCTGGAGGGTTCATGGGAGTTTGCCCAACCAGTCCACATTTGTTTTGTGGATTTGGAGAAGGCATTCGACTGTGTCCCTCGCGGTGTCCTGTGGAGGGTGCTGGGGGAATATGGGGTCCGGGGTCCTTTGCTGAGGGCTGTCCGGTCCCTGTATGACCGAAGCAGGAGTTTGGTCCGCATTGCCGGCAGTAAGTCAGACTTGTTCCCGGTGCATGTTGGACTCCGGCAGGGCTGCCCTTTGTCGCCGGTTCTGTTCATAATTTTTATGGACAGAATTTCTAGGCGCAGCCAAGGGCCGGAGGGTGTCAGGTTTGGGGACCACACGGTTTCGTCTCTGCTCTTTGCGGATGACGTTGTCGTGTTGGCCCCTTCTAACCAGGACCTTCAGCATGCACTGGGACGGTTTGCAGCCGAGTGTGAAGCGGCTGGGATGGGGATCAGCACCTCCAAAACCGAGGCCATGGTCCTCAGTCGGAAAAGGGTGGCTTGCCCACTTCAGGTTGGTGGAGAGTTCCTGCCCCAAGTGGAGGAGTTCAAGTATCTAGGGGTCTTGTTCACGAGTGAGGGGAGGATGGAACGGGAGATTGACAGACGGATCGGTGCAGCTTCTGCAGTAATGCGGTCGATGTACCGGTCTGTCGTGGTGCTCAGTCACTCGGGAGGAACTCGGAGTAGAGCCGCTGCTCCTCCACATCGAGAGGGGACAGCTGAGGTGGCTCGGGCATCTGTTCCGGATGCCTCCTGAACGCCTTCCCGGGAAGGTGTTTCGGGCATGTCCAACCGGGAGGAGGCCCCGGGGAAGACCAAGGACACGCTGGAGGGACTATGTCTCCCGGCTGGCCTTGGAACGCCTCGGTGTCCCCCCGGAAGAGCTAGAGGAAGTGTCTAGGGAGAGGGAAGTCTGGGCATCTCTGCTTAGACTGCTGCCCCCGCGACCTGGCCCCGGATAAGCGGAAGAAGATGGATGGATGGATGGATGGATGGATAGCTTCATTCGCGCGTGAAATTCGCTTAATTCGCGTGTGACATTGACTGCACAACAGACGCAAATTTGCGTCATGGGAGGGGCTTCTGCCAGCCGGCTCATCTTGTTGAGAAATGGCTGACATGGGCTGTTTACACACGTCTTTTTTTTTTTTTTTTTATCTACTGTTAATGTGTGACAAAACATAGTTTTAAGACTTTTTCAGGCGATAATGTAGTTGTTTAAAGCTCAAATCTGTGGTTTATTTATAAAAACAGTGCCTATTTGAACATTTTATCTGGCGTTTTCGGAGTTGTGAGCTCCAGTGGATCAGCTGCGCTCCGCATTGGTTTACTCGGCGAGAGTAGCCTTTCCTCGGCTAGTCCTTCTGCTGTCTGCCGCTGGCTCTGATGTCTCTGTGGTGTCTCGAGCTATAATTCGTCTTGTGTATACGTAACGGGCGATCTTTGGTCTCAAGGATCTATAATTTGTTCCCTGGCAAATCGTTTAGGCTGAGGGAAAAGTGCAGTTTCATTACTTTTTTATTTTTAGGCTATAACTTTACGTTACAGTTGTAGCCGACTAGCACTGACTTTGAATGTTTGACTGAATTGTTTGCTTTATTTCATGTATAGCTTATTATACCTTTTACTAATACTTTTGTATTATTGATCATACATAAACTTGCATTTAACAAAAAGAGACTGGGTTATGTTTCATGTCATTTAATGTTATCACAGTGATAATCATATTGTCTGAACCAGATATTAATATACAGATTTTCTCCTCATTGTTGTCACTACTAGAGCAAGCTCCTGATTGGTTAATTCGCGTCCGGTGTGAACGCACCATAATAGGACCTCACTGTGAGTATATTGGGCAATCGGGGAGCTGTCCATGTCTCTCCAATAGGTGGATCTCGAACACGAGATGATGAAAGAGAACAATAGGTTACTGTCGTAACCACGGTTCTCTGAAACATAGAGTGGAGAGATCCACCAGCTTTGCCCAGCTTGTTGCACGAGAAGCAAATATACTTACTGATGTACAGTAGCGCATGCAGGCTATATATGCCCGTAGGTAAGGGGTGGGGCCTTACTGGGCATTGCCTGTCTTGTCAGACTTGGTGCAATTGGATGCTTCTGCAGAGGTCAGGTATGGATGCCCTTCCCATAGGTGGATCTCTCCACTCGATGTTTCAGAGAACCGGGGTTACGACAATAACCTATTGTTATGCTGATGATACTCAGCTCTATATTTCTTTGTGCCCTGACGAAACTTACCAATTCACAAGACTGATGGAATGTATAGCTAGATTATTGTAATGCTCTACTGGGTGGTTGCCCTGCTCTAATAAATAAACTGCAGCTGGTCCAAAACGCAGCAGCTAGAGTTCTTACTAGAACCAGGAAATATGATCATATTAGCCCAGTTCTGTCAACACTGCACTGGCTCCCTATTTAACATTGTATACATTTTAAAATCTTGCTTATTACTTACAAAGCACTAAATGGCTTAGCTCCCCAGTACCTGAATGAGCTCTTAACGCATTATACTCCATCACGTCTGCGATCTCAAAACTCTGGCTAGTTGATAATACCTAGAATATCAAAATCAACTGCTGGTGGTCGATCCTTTTCTTATTTAGCACCTAAACTTTGGAACAGTCTTCCTAGCATTGCTCGGGAAGCAGACACACTCTGTCAGTTTAAATCTAGACTAAAAACACATCTCTTTACTATGGCATACACATAGAACATTATCAATTTCAATTAATAAATAATCAATTAATCAATCAAAAACTTACTTTAGCTTTTCTTCTAAAACAAAATTAATTTCCTATTATCACTGTAAAGCTGCTTTGAAGCAATCTGTGTTGTAAAAAGCGATAAATAAATGAAGGTGACTTCACTTCACTTAGTTAAGTAGATTTTACTTAATTCCATATGTGTTACATGACATATCTGCATTGAAAAATCATTTCAAAACAATCTTACTGATTCCAGAATTTTGGTCAAATGTAGCAGATACTTTATAATACCAATGGGGTTAAAAGTCTTGATCAAGAGCACAACTGCTGTGAACCGGCAACCTTTCCGCTACCTGTCCACGTATTCAACCACTAGGCTTTTCTGTCCTACACTGCAATTACTAGACCACTTTATTATGCTACACAGTGATTTTAGTTGCTTTATCACTGTTGACCGTTTCCATGGCTTTATTGATTGAGGAGCAAGTCAAATAACAAGACAATGAAGACTGAGGAGCTTTGTATTTAAGCCTTTGCTGGTTCTTACACAAACACGGCTGCAATAAACATATGATCCCTGGGTCACAATGTTCATAGTGACATCCAAATCAATAAGAGCCTCAGTCCATAGCAACATCAAAATCAATAAGCACCCAGGCTGAGATGACGTTACCGACCGAAACCCTCAAGAGTTCATTATCCGCTGGCACAGGAATACCTGCAACACTTGACATCTACACCGACCTTTCCAGATCACTCAAGCCCTTCACAATAATCAAAATATCATGTTCCTTCTCACATGCAGCTGGCCTTTCGAGACCGGCTCTCGGCGAGAGATGATGTCAGTTGCCGTCTCTGAACTTTGAGTCACCTGCTATAAACGCTCATCGGCTACACAACAGTATGTGTTTGACCCAGTGGGTCACGGAAGTGTTTTTAAAGTCGCATGTGTGCGAGTGAATGTTTGCTGTCGGCTGCAGAGTTGAATGTCAGAAGCATTCATATCTCACTTTCACTGATACTAACGGCATAACTGAACTCTGATTTCAATATCTGAACCTTTTGAAGGAGTCTCATGTGACACGGCAGACAGCAAAATGTTATTCACGTTCCACTGGTCTGGTTCCATGCAAAAGGAATAGTTGACTCTCCAAAATGACAACTCTATCATTATTTACTGATAGAGTAAAACTGATAGAGTTCTGAACCTGACTGTATGCTGGCTGTTATTTATTTTGTGGAACTAAAAAGCAGAATCATCCAGATCTATGACCAGCAACCCATAGTGAAGCCTGTCAAGCTCAGAAAAGAACATAAAACAACAAAAAAGCACCATAAAAAATGGTCCATATGACTTATTAAAATCACTGAGAGCTACAACAATAGGGGAAATTATCAGCAAGTAAAAAAATTTAGTTTGTTTCTATGCCATTTTCACAGCGAAAACTGGATTTAAAAAAACAACAACACAATAATACAGTACACAAAATAACTGTACAAGACAAAAAGCAATTTAACTACATATAAAAAAATCTATACGATGTTTAAGATTCGTTTTTAATGAAAACGCTAAAACTAAATCTGGACAAACTTAAAAAAAAAAATTTAAGTGGGTAATAAAAAAATAAAAATAATATTATGCAATAAAACAACTTAAATTGGTCTGTTCCTCACGCAAAGTGCACTATGGCATAAAACTTGCAATATAGTGCACACGTCGCATTGAAGAAATTCGAACACTTGAATCAACCTTGTGAAACATTATGGGCCCTATCTTGCACCCAGCGCAATTGACTTTGTACACCGACGCATGTGTCATTCCTATTTTGCACCCGCGCAAAGCGCGCTTTTCCCTCCACAGAAGCACGTCGCTAAAATAGTGAATGAACTTGCGCTCCCTGGGCGGTTCAGCGCAAAAAAGGAGGCGTGTTCCGGCGCAAACAATCCCTGGTGCTATTTTGCTGTTCCATTAAACAATTGCGCCACTGACCAGAAAAAACCTAGTCTAAAGTCAGTGGCGCGTTGAGCGTTGTTCAATATGCTATTTTAAGGGCGCATGCTTGACCATAATGTATAGCGTGGCCAACGCGCATACACTTTGCTCATGTAACCTACACAGATGCAACAGTTATTTTTGCAAATCATAAATTGTTACACTAAAAAAATATTAACACATGAGATGACGGAAATCATTGTGGTGTGCCACGAAGATGTGAAAAAATAGGCATAAATCTAGTGATTCAGGCTAATTGTAATAATTAAGGATAAGACCTGTTTGCCCAATAGTGGCAAGACATATATGTATATAAGGACATCTGACAAATTGGTTTGTCCGTCAAGAACCAGGAAAAAAAATCGACTAAAAAACTGAAAGACTGAAAAAAAAGACTGTGAAATCACCTTTACCACAATGTACAACATTACAACTTCACTTCTCTGTCTTTCACTGCTCTTACAAGAACATCAGTCTCCTCGGCTGTGAACCGCTCCTGGCGTGCGCCTGGTAAATACGCCATAATAATAGCAATCCATAATGGAACTTGCGCACCTGCTTTTAAAGGGAATGTTGGATGACGCTCTGATTGGTTTATTCACGTTATGCCCAAACCACACCTATGAATAATGAAGCTACTTCAGACCAACCCATTTTAGATTTGCGCCGGGCGCAAGAGCCATTTATCCCGCCGGGAAAATAGCAACTGCGCCGAGACCCGCCCACAAAGTTACTTGCGCTTCGCGCTTTGACACTTGCGTTTCAGATCGTTAAAATAGGGCCCTATACCGGACTAGATAATTACATTGCTAAACATAATTTATCTGTATGCCTTTACCTCATACAAACCAGGGTATCTGTCGAGTTTTTAACTTCAATTTGACTTTATAAAACCTGCACAAATAAAATGAATACCCTATAGGGTGATTTCAGGGTGATTGGGACACTTTTTGCCATTGAGATGACTTGGAAAAAGTGTCCCAATTACCCTGAATTCACCCTACCCAAGCAAGACAAATCCAAACAATCTCAAAATAAATCATGTATCTCGGATTCTTTGACTAAATAAACAGGCATATATTCAAAAAGGTTATTTCAGTAATTGTGAATTTAAAATACATTATATGCATATGTTCTGCAATTAATGTATGTACATATACATCAATACAAAAAAAAAAGGTTGAACGATATTGGAGTTTGTCGATACAATAACGATGTGTTTAAAGAATGGCAATAAATAAATTATTGTGCCGATACTAGTAAAATCTATGACCTCTTATTTTGAAAAGTCTTTGATTTACCACTCCCAGCTGCTCGTTTAAAATATGACGGAGAAAAAATAGGCAATCTTATAACCATAAAATAGAAACAAAAAGTTGAATAATCAAATTTAAGACCTCATAAAATGAAAATTAAGACTTTTGTTATTCCATTTAAGATGACTTTTAAGGACCCATGGGGATCCTGACAAACCACAAAAACAAGTTCACATTTAAAAATGGACCAAGATACTCCTTGAGATGAAATCTAGAGGTAAAGCATAACACATGACTCAGAAGTGTAAAAATATCAGTCGTCCATAAGTGTGACCCTTTCATCAGTCGTCTTACAGGTAGCAGATCAGCCAATAATGAGGCAGAGAGGATAATGGTTGGGAAACTGTTGAAGACATATGCCAAAAGAAACTAGTTATTAGCTAAAGTGGAATTTTCATTATCAGAGCGCTTAATGTTAGCAGAGACAGTATACAGTAAAGCTCTGTTCACAGTGACAAGCTCATTAAAACCAAACTACTTCTGGTCAATTTGTTGCTGAAAATGCTGCTGGCGTCAAAGGACTCACTGGGTTGCATTGTTTTAAAGAACACACGTGCCCATTAGCTGGAAAATACTCTTTTAGAAATTTCAGACTAACCGAATTCAAACAGATACAAGCTGTACATGCATGATTAGAAAATAAGCGCCTGAGTCGCCTTAAATGTGCAGTGTGTAATATTTATGAGGATCTATTGACAGAAATGAAATATAATATACATAACTATGATTTCTGGGGGTATATAAAAAAATTACATAATGAACCGTTATGTTTTTATTACCTTAGAATGAGCCATTTCTATCTATATACGCCGCAGGTCCCCTTACAGTGAAGTCACCATTTTGCGCCACCATGTTTCAACAGTGGCCCTAAACGGACAAACTGCTTTACAGAGCGCTAGCTACTCTCTGCTGTCTCAGACGATTACATCTTTTGACCTGTGTTGGCCACCGTAGCAACTATGTGCTTCGAAAGGGAGGGGTGAGGGTTGGGCAGTTGCAATTCGCAACCTCACCACTAGATGTTGCTAAAATGTACGCAGTGCACCTTTAAAGTGATCTTGATTACTCATGAACTATCTGATGCATGAGGCACACACATATAGCAAGAGCTTAACAAATCTATAGGTGAACTTGGTGACAGTGAAATTGACTGATACTGGTCAACCGATATTGCAGTTTTCATATACAATAATAATGTGTTTAAAGAACAGCAATACATTGCTGTGCTATTACTAATGTTTTTTGTCTTTACTTCGCTTTTAAATATAAACAAGCCCACTGGGACTTTTCTTTTGAAATGTCTGCACTATACCATTTCCACTTCCAGCTGCTCATTCTAACAGATGAGAGTGATTAAATATGCACTCTTACATCTATACATCTATCTAGAACATAATACAATAGAAACAATTAATCAACAGTAGATCAATAAGTAATCACTTGACATAAATGCAATGACTGAAAACTGCTCTGAAATGGCGAGAGTGCGAAACTGTAGACCGAACAAGATAATTCATGCAACAGTCAGGTGGATATCCAAAATAACTTATTTTACTGACTAAAAATGGCAGATAAAGTTGGTTTCAGGGCGGTGTGTCTTTTTTTTCTTTTTCTTTTTTTAAATCCACACTTATTTCCACACTAATGGGGAAAAGCTTGCTTTCCAGCTATAATGAAACGCCTCAGTCCTGTGTGTCCCTCAGGGCTGCATTTGCCACAGAGTTACAGGTTGAAAAAAAAGTTCCTTCACCCTTAAGCGTCCCTCCACCCACCACCTCAATATCTCTGGAGCGTGTCAAAATGCCAAATACTAATGAAGTCAAATACTTGTGAAATTCCATGAAGTTAGTTTCTCGTAGTTTCAACACTGTCTAACGAAAAATTTTAGACATAAAATGTATCTGATGTGGGACCTGGGATTGTACATGCATGATGCTTGAACATTTTCTAAACCGAGATTGTTACTTTTTATATGGGTTCCTACATTGTTTTAGTAAAATATATATTTCTTTACATTTATATATTCCTTTCAAATTGGTAAGGTTGGTAAGATTTTTTTATGGTTTTTGAAAGAAGTCTTTCATGCTCACCAAGGCTGCATTGATTTGATTAAAAATACAGTAAAACTGAGGTATGTACCAAACCGTGACTTCTGTGTACCGTTAAACCCCTAATATATATATATATATATATATATATATATATATATATATATATATATATATATATATATATATATATATATATATATATATATATATATATATATATATATATATATACACACAATGATCAGGCATAGCTTTATGACCACTGACAGGTGAAGTGAATAACACTGATTATCTTTTTATCACGGCACCTGTTAGTGGGTGGGATATATTGGGCAGCAAGTGAACATTTTGTCCTCAAAGTTGATGTGTTAGAAGCAGGAAAATTGGGTAAGCGTAAGGATTTGAGCAAGTTAGACAAGGGCCAAATTATGATGCTAGACAACTGGGTCAGAGCATCTCCAAAACTACAGCTCTTGTGGGGTGTTCCTGGTCTGCAGTGGTCAGTATCTATCAAAAGTGGTCCAAGGAAAGAACTGGCGACAGGGTCATGGGCGACCAAGGCTCATTGATGCACGTGGGGATCAAAGGCTGGCCTGTGTGGTCCGAACAAACAGACACGCTACTGTAGCTCAAATTACTCAAGAAGTTAATGCTGGTTCTGATAGAAAGGTGTCAGAATACACAGGGCATCACAGCTTGTTGCGGACCAGTCAGGGTGCACATGTTGACCCCTGTCCACCGCTGAAAGCGGCAACAGTGAGCACGTGAGCATCAGAACTGGACAATGGAGCAATGGAAGAAGGTGGCCTGGTCTGATTAACCACGTTTTCTTTTACATCACATAGATGGCCGGGTGCGTGTGCATCGATTACCTAAGGAACATGGCACCAGGATGCATTATGGGAAAATGACAAGCTGGCGGACGCTGGGAAACCTTGGTTCCTGCCATCCATGTGGATGTTCTTTGACACATACAACCTACCTAGGCATTGTTGCAGACCATGTACACCCTTTCATGGAAATGGTATTCCCTGGTGGCTGTGGCCTCTTTCAGCGGGATAATGTGCTCTGCCACAAAGCAAAGGTCGGTTCAGGAATGGTTTGAGGAGCACAACAACAAGTTTGAGGTGTTGACTTGGCCTCCAAATTCACCAGATCTCAATCCAATCGAGCAACTGTGGGATGTCCTGAACAAACAAGTCCGATCCATGGAGGCCCCACCTCTCAACTTACAGGACTTAAAGGTCCCATGGCATGGCATTTTTCTATTATTTTATAATGTTTCCTGAGGTGTACTTATATTGTTAGTATGATTTTTACATCAAAAAATTTCATAATTTAGAAATAAAAGGCATTTTTTCTATACTGTTATTACCCCTCTGGCTGAATGCCCTGTTTTATTGGACGTGTCTGCCGTGAGACTTCAGTGAAAACGCCCACTGTTGTGATCGGCTGACATCTTTGCATTTGAAATGAGTGTTAGATTATGTTGTGGAGGGGGCGTGGTTTAGCGAGGCACTGCATGCACTGCATGCATGAGAGAGAGAGAGACTGACTAGGCACTCGTGAACCACGGAGAGCTGGAGAAAGTTTTATTGTACTGAGTTGTTGAGAGCGCTGTGCTGTTAGCGCAAGCTTATTTGTATCTGAGAGTTCTGAATAAACAGTCCCAGTCACGTTGACTCTGTCTTCTTCCACCTTATTCTACGAACTTTGTAATGTATTCTACTAACACATGTAATGTACTATTACAGCCGTCGAGATGAACGAATCGTCAAAGTGTGGATTATAGCATTATTTTATGATCTATTCCGATCACATGAAAAGCTGCAGTGATGAGCATTGAGTAGACAGACTGTTGATCATGTGAATGCAGTGATCTCGTCATTGCAACGCGTTTTCTCTCACAAAATGCTTTCACCACAACTAACAGCAAACACAACGTCGAAATGAATACAGTAAGAGCTTCGCTGTGCTGCATAACAGCGTCATTCATTATAATGGCAGTTTGGGCAAGTGTGCAGATACACTTGCGACGTGTGATTGACAGCTCTGAACATTATAAAGAGTGTCCTTTGATCGCTCTCTGTAGTTTAATCACTTAAAAAACGGATTTGTTTCATGCTACTAACAGAAACGATCGTTTTAGTCACTGGCTTGATTCACTGATGCATTACGCTAGGGCATGTGTTTTCAAAGTCTAAGACAGTGGGCCTCCCTTTTGACATAACCCACACAATGGCACCCCCCCCCCCCCCCCAGTTATTTTCCAAATAATAACAATTTAATATTTTTTAAAACTTAGAATAATGAAAAGTTTTTAAAACTTGGAATAAGGAAAAGTTTTTAAAACTTAAAATAATTAAACACTTCTTAAAACATAGATTAAAATAATGAAATGAAAACAATGATGCTTCCATATGAAAAGAACAGAACACAGCTCAATTTAAAATTTTAAGAACTGTCCATCACACTGGTGATTTATAACAGAGAGTGGGGAAAGAACTTTAACTTTAACTTTTTGGCCACATCGGTGGATTTGTAAATTTGGAGTGCAAAAAACTGGCTGTGTCTGACACTGTGTAACACTTTCTCCTTCATATCCTGTGCCATGTCTGAGATGCGCGATTTATTGTGTTGTCAGATAGTGGAACAGAATCGATCTTAGAAGTTGCTGCCTCTCCTACCATCAGAGAACATGTCCTTCGCTGCCGGCAGATTTAACATCTCTCCAATGGTATGTGCTTTGCCTGCCTTGGCTATACGCAATTCAACGCGATATGCCAAAAAGCCAAAATCTCTTGACAAACCACACATAGGTCGTGGTTCATCAACTGGTTCTGTCCACGTAAATCCTAAACTCAAATACCAATCGTCATATCGTCGTCTTTTGGGTTTAAGCTCTGAATTTGAAGGCTTTGAATCGGGGGTCTCAAAAATCGCTCCATTGTAGGCTATTAATAAGCATATACCTGTATCGGCAGGCTTTCCAAAAAGTAACGAATTCACAGCTACAGCATTCTGGGTGAAAAATTTTTATCTTATTTTTGTCTTATTATTTTTAATATTGTTTAAATGAAAAAAAATTAATATAGAAAAAATACATATTATAATTAAACTCAATAATAAACTAATTATTAGGCTATATTTTTTACCACTCTCCACACCTCCCCTTGCATGCTCTGGCGCCCCCCAGGGGAGGTGCGCCCCACAATTTGAAAACCCCTGGCTTAGGGCATCAAGACTGCGATCATTAAACGGTATAGAAAGAAAGTCTGAGTGAACTTGAATGATTAGCTACACATCAGAAATCACTGATCACAGATCAGGCATTAATGAACACTGTTAATCACTGTTTGTCGAAGTATTGTTGAATCCATATCGTAAAGTCTGTTTGTAAAGCCTGTGCTAACATAAACTGAATCCATTTTATCCGAATGTTCTGGGCGCGCAAAGCAGAGGAAGGGGATGTAACCTTTCCTGGTATGACGTCATAACAGGAAAATTCAAGATCAGCTCTTCTGAGCTGTAATTTTCTCAAAGGCAGAGAAAGATAGCCAGAAATCGGTTTACACCCATCAAAATTTCTAGCCACTTGGGGACCATATACAGGCTAGGGGAACTGCTGCTAACATTTTGGTGCCAGATACCACGGCACATCTTCAGGGTCTAATGGAGTCCATGCCTTGATGGGTCAAGGCTGTTTTGGCAGCAAAATGGGGACCAACACAATATCAGTAAGGTGGTCATAATGTCGGTGTATATATACACTATATATACTGTATATCTACCATATCCAGAAGACAGCAGGTGAACGGCACAGTCAGGCGGCGCAGTAATTATCCTCAGTGCGCTTACCAATCATGGGTGACTCAATAAAGCTCCAGGCGTTGGTTTGAGGCACATATGATTGAAGTACTCCAGCAGAGCGACCGGCCTCATTCACCCCTCCAAACAAATAGATCTTCCCTCCACAGACAGTCGCTGCTGCAGAATGAACAGGTTTAGGCAAAGAAGCCACCATCTCCCACTGGTTAGTGATGGTGTCGTACCTGGAACGAAAATGAAAAGCGATTTAGCCTGGAACATTTGAAAGAGCAGAACTCAAAGTGTCTTTTTACACAATATATATGTTCGGCATTTTCTATTCCTATACTTAGCATATGTTAAACATTTTACAAACACCCTGGCAACCACCTTAACTAGGTGATTTCTTGCAATGTTATGACATTATTTTCATGACAATCAAGCACAGTAAAAATACCATTATAGTAATATAAAAAATATATATACATTTTAAATACAGTATCTTACATATTATAAAATGTTTGTTTATATTCAATGATTAAATAATACTTAAAATAGTTAATGTTGAAGAGTTGATGCACTTTCTGCATTATTTTCAGAAAAAGTAAATATATAATGATATGTATATATATATATATGTATATACTATATGCTTAATTGTCATAAAAAGAATGCAGAATATGAACATAAACTTGAACTCTGGTTTGACCCTTATGACCCCAGGACAGGCTCACAGGTGTGGGAAGTGGAAGCTATATTTGGATTGTGCAAAATGATAGAGCAGGTTTTGAATGAGGAGCCAAGCAACCCAGATTCTAACTCAGATTCTGCTTTGAGTTTGTGCAGGAAGACCTGTGGGAGACATCAGGAGATTGCCTGTTAGAGGGTGAAAATTGAGCAGGGAATGAGACCCGGTCGCACTCACTGAGTGAGACCATTATGAGTCTTAATGCAGGAGCAGAAAACGTCTTTGGAGTTGGTGGAGAGTGCAGTCGAGTCTACCTTATCTACTGCACATTTAACAGATACTGACTGTGGAAGATTGCTGGAGAAGCTTATCTCGTTTGCCTCGCTAAAGGGAAATGCTGGAAAAATCTCACAAGCAAAACCCTGGAGCACAGTAACATGCATAAATTATAGGAATATTGCAGTATACTTTCACCTTAATGTCTATAGAGAGTCTACGGCAGCAGGCAAGTCCGCTGGAGGGTTTTCATACAGAATAGAGAAGCTTGTACTTCAGTTAAAGCATTTTAAATAGCTGCCTATATCAATATTTTCATTGTCCTGCATTGTCCATTTTTCATCATCAGATCATATAGTCAAGTAACACTATGCAAAAAATTATTTTCTAAGTATTTTTTTGTGTTGTAGTCCTTAAGACAAATTTTTCAAGGTCTTGACAAAACTGGCTGCAGCATTTTAACTTAGCATTTTAACTTAAATGTCTGCAAAGTATGGTATTTACATGATTTAGTACAGTCAAAAAAATGACATCCATCACCTTTAATGTGATTGGATGTAAAACTTGCTTTAAACCTGCTTTAAATGTAATCAATATCTTATTTCTAATTTGATTTCTTTTGCTAGTCAAAAATGTCACCACGATTAATACAAATGCCCACAAACTTCAAGAGATCTTGTTTTTATATTATAAGTATGGGGACACCCCTCCAAATCATTGAATTCAGGTGTTCCAATCACATCCATGGCAATAGGTGTATAAAATCAAGCACCTAGGCATGCAGACGCTTCTACAAACATTTGTGAAAGAATGGGTTGCTCTTAGGAGCTCAGAGAATTCAAGCGTGGTACCATGATAAGTTGCCACATGTGCAATAAGTGGAAGCAATTGGGAACAACAGCAACTCAGCTAGTGGTAGGCCACGTAAAATCACAGAGCGGGGTCAGTGCATGCTGAGGCGCACAGTGCACAGAAGCTGCCACTTTTCTGTAATCAATAACTACAGACCTCCAAACTCCATGTGGCCTTTAGATTAGCTCGAACAGTGTGTAGAGAGCTTCATGGAATGGTTTTCCATGGCTGAGCAGCTGCATCCAAGCCTTATATCACCAAGTGCAATGCAAAGCGTCAGATGCAGTGGTGTAAAGCACGCCGCCACTGGACTCTTGTGCAATGGAGACGTGTTCTTTGGAGTGACGAATCATGCTTCTCTGTCTGGCAATCCGACGGACGAGTCTGGGTTTGGCGGTTGCCAGGAGAACGGTACTTGCCTGACTGCATTGTGGTGGAGAGGGATTATGGCGTGGGGTTGTTTTTCAGGGGTTGGGCTTGGTCCCTTAGTTCCAGTGAAAGGAACTCTTAATGCTTCAGCATACATTGTGGACAATTTCATGCTCCCATCTTGGTGGGAACAGTTTGAGGATAGCCCCTTCTTGTTCCAACATGACTGCGCACCAGTGCACAAAGCAAGGTCCATAAAGACATAGATGAGCGAGTTTGGTGTGGAGGAACTCGACTGGCCTGCACGGAGTCCTGACCTCAACCCGATAGAACACCTTTGGAATGAATTAGAGCGGAGACTGTGAGGCAGACCTTCTCGTCCAACATCAGTGCATGGCCTCACAAATGCGCTTCTAGAAGAATGGTCAGAAATTCCCATAAACACACTCCTAAACCTTGTGGAAAGCCTTTCCAGAAGAGTTGAAGCTGTTATAGCTGCAAAGGGTGGGCCAACTCCATATTAAACCCTACAGATTAAAAATTGGATCTCATTAAAGTTTATGTGCATGTAAAGGCAGACTTCCCAAAACTTTTGCCAATATAGTGTATAATTAAGCAACATCACAAGAGCAAAAGAGCTGTTTTAAAAAATATGAGCATGAATGCAAACGTGATATTGATTATATACAAACATTCAATAAACAAAAATGTATTTTTAAAACATTTATCTCAACATTATTTATGCAGTTGTAATTGTACGGATTCAGATGCAACTTTTGTGCCAAGATTAATTTTGTTGTTAGTGATTTCATTTGATTGGTAACAGCTCTATAGTGTCTTATTTATTCTAATTGTATTTATTGATTAATTATAAGACATTTCTCAGGCATTAAATGTGGATTTTTTAGATGAATTTAAGGAGTGGGCCTTGGTCTTGGTCTCAATCCCTCAAAGTTTTCGTCTTTTCTTGGTTTTGACACACACTGGTCTTGGCCTTGTATAAAGCAGATGTCTCGCAAGCGTATATTTCAGCCTCTCTCTCGGCGCGTGGTTCATAGTCAGCTCAGCGGCTCGTGGGTAAGACCATTAATTACACAGAGGGAGAGTGTTATCAGGCGACTTCTGCCTCTTTTTTAATGAGACTTTTACAGCGACATACAGGAAGGAACTAATTATATGAGGCAAAGACTCGCTTAATGAAAGTGCGGTTATAAATACAGACATCTGTGGAACAAATGAAAAGTCATTATGACGTTTTCTCACATAACCAGAGTCTGATATGAATTAAAGCAATTAGCGAGGAACCTCTTGCAGTCATATGACTTTTCCAAAAGTGGCATTGATGTAAATTCTGTTTTTATTTAGCTAATATTGTTTTTTGATGAGAAATCCAGGTGAAGAGTCTCTTTGATTTTGCTAATCCATAAAACCTCTATATACAATATTGTTAGCTTTATTTCTCACTGTCTGCAATCCCCTAGATCAGAAGTTTTCAATCTTTAGATGCCATGGCCCACCAAATATGATCGTACTAGAGCAAGGGACCCCCATCCAAAAATTAAAAAGCATCAATATAGTTTATTATAAAATTACCTATTTTATACTGTGAAAAAATGTATACTATAAATATGCCTAAATATTGTTTGGAAAATACTTTCTATTAAGTTATGATTACATTATAGTGATATTTATTATGAACTCATTTACTTTTACATTTTAATCTATTTATTTTAATCTATATTATGTATGTTTTATCTATTTTTATCTAATGTTTATTTATTTGTTTGTATCAAATTATGTATATATTTGTTTAAATGTATATTTGATTTATTCATTTTAATCAAATTTTACTTATTATAATATTTTTCTATCTATCTATCTATCTATCTATCTATCTATCTATCTATCTATCTATCTATCTATCTATCTATCTATCTATCTATCTATCTATCTATCTATCTATCTATCTATCTATCTATCTATCTATCTATCTATCTATCTATCTATCTATCTATCTATCTATCTATCTATCTATCTATCTATCTATCTATCTATCTATCTATTACTTTACACTTTTCCCTAAACATTTCCACAGACCCTATAGTAACTGCTAGTAACCCAACTCTATCAACAGCCTGGAACTATAGCTAACAATGATCAATAGATACCATTACCATTCACATAGCAACCACTCATAACAGTAAAGACATAGCAATGAAAGTACACAGCATTCAAGCTACTAAATAAAATTTAAACTTTTGTTTTAATTTTTGTATTAAAAAATAAATAAAACAGTTATTTTTTGAAACTTTTGGGCGAGGTTTTGTCAAGTCAACTTTCAAAGTCTGTCTTCACAAATTTTCTTCAAAAATCTTACTCTTATGAGAAACCCAGGAGACTGAAAAGAGACAGAAATGATCGTTCCCTTTTTGACTTGTCTTAATTAGCATCTGCTTCTATAAATATCATGTATGTTCATATTTCTTTTTGCGGTGTCTACAAATTACCCATCTTAAACAAACAAGCTGAAGTTTCTCAGCAGTGTTCCCAGTGCTTTAAAACATGCTGTGAATTCTTTGGTGTGACAGGTGCTCCTGCTTTCCAGATCTGTGTCTCTTGGGAGGTGCACACTCACAGGCCGATAAAAGACATCAAGCATGGAGTTCAAGCAGTCCACACATGCCTTCGGCCAAGGCAGCTGCGAGGGAACGAGGGGTCGGGATTCAGGACAACTCTGCAATGGTTAGACTCCTCGTAAATACACTGTGGCGAGTGGGTCTTCATAGTGATTGCCAGCCAAACTTGTGACACTTGTGATGGCATATCTCTATCTAAGGTTACTTAGGTCTAGTCTCTGCACCAACCAATTAAAAATTAAATCATGTACAAAATCAATCAGAGAATGCACCAGAATAGCTCTGGAAATCCTTGTTGTATCCTGGGACTAAAACAATCACCCTTACAGCATTAATTTACATAACAAGCAAAAACAGCTTTTGCTATGTTTGTAATAGGGATGTGATGGCGAGAATATTTTTCCACTGGTTATTCGTTGTGTGATAACACCGGTGATATCAGTATCACTGGTTGGGGGGTGGGGAATTGCATTGGAGTTTTTTCCATTTTGCTTTTAAATTGCTTATGAATGCCTGTGCACATTTTACTTTCGCTTTCAAATTAGCAGCAATTTGGGGGAAGCAATTGCTTGAATGGTGAGTTAATTATTCTTAAAGGGGTCATGAACTGAGAAATCCAATTTTCCTTGAGCTTTTGACATATAAGAGGTCATCTTACGAATATCACGTGAGAACTGAACTATCAGTGACTGAGTTCTGGACCCTCGCAAAAGGGTCCTGTTATAATCAACAAATCTCTTATTTACATTGTGTTTGCACTGTTAGTTATGATTAAAGCATTTCGTTAGTGTGCGGAAATTGAGTTGCAATAACAAGATCACTGCATTCATGCGCTAAACATGTCTGTGATCGGCTTCAATGCTCATCACTGCAACCTTTCATGCCACAATCTAAATATAATGCCATCGATCTAAATATAATGCTATAATCAACCCTTTTATGATTAGTTAACTTGGACCCACTTTATATTAGGTGGCCTTAACTACTACTAACATTCATTTTAATCATTTGATACAATGCACTTATTGTGTACATGCATGTTTTACATTATACTTACATTTAAAAAATGACCTGCATGTATTTACATCTGTAATTCATTTCTGTAGTTACATTTATAATTAAAGCTGCAAGCAGCGATGAAAGGGCCCTCGCACCCGGGACCACGGCCACCCGATGGCCTCAGAAAAACAATAGGTTACTTGCGTAACCCCGGTTCTCTGATTGCATTAAGTGAGGTGTCTCACTATGGGAAACGCCCCTTCCACGTATTCCTCAGAAGCCCTATTACATTACGCCAGCCCCAATTGGCTGGCAGACGTGACGTTGTGTCTGGGAGTGGCCTCCCCTCCCTCAGTATAAATGGGGCAACACAACGTCACTAAGACATTCAAAACAAGCACACCTCTTCCTCGCTTCACACAGCAAGGAGGGTGATCTGGTGAGACACCTCACTTAATGCTATCAGAGAACCGGGGTTACGCAAGTAACCTATTGTTCTCTTTCATGCATACGTTTCGGTGTCTGACTATGGGATATCCTAACTCCCGTATTGCCAGATAGCCTGCCTCGAAGTCTCCTGCCAACCACCAGCACTGTATTCAGGGCTGAACGAGTCATGAGTCATGACTCACGACTCACATTCCTACGCTCAATACTGCATGTTCTAATGTTTGAGCTGTAACATCCAGTTTATAGAATCTTGCAAATGTATGCGGCGAGGACCAATTCGCCGCTTCACAAATATCCTGTACCGTTTCGCCCAAGACACGAACAGCTGGTCATTCTCCCTGAACCCTCTGGTTCTTTCTACGTAAATGCGTAAAGCGCGCACTGGGCACAGCGCATTTAACTTTTGCTGTTCTGATGAAGCAAAAGGCGGTGGGACAATAGGGACAAGAGGGACAATAGAATTAATTATTTTAGGCATGAATGCAGGATCAGGTTTCAGAATTACCCCTGCGTCCCCATGCATGAACTGCATACACGCTGAATGCACCGAAAGTGCATGGATCTCGCTTACGCGCTTCGCTGAGGCCAAAGCTAACAGCAGTGCTGTCTTAAACGACAATATTTTGAAATCAATCTTGTCCAACGGTTCAAATGGGGACATTGAAATAGCATCAAGCACCATTGCCAAATCCCATGAAGGAGAAAGCGGTTTTGAAACTGGCAACACGCGGCGTGCACCCTTTATGAATCTGCATACTAAAGGATGTGCCCAACAGTTTTGTTATAAAAACCTATGTGACAGGTAGATATAGCAGCCAGAAACACTTATATGGTTGAAAACGCTTTCCCTTGGACTATCAAATCCTGCAGAAATGATAGAATGACCGCCACTGAACACTGAAAGGGAATTTCGTGTTTAGCCGTGCACCAGCGTTCAAACACACCCCATTTGCACTCGTAAAGAGACCTAGTAGACGAGGCTCTAGCATTTTGTATGGTCCTGATAACACTGTTAGACAGAACAGTTGTGTTCAAATTGAAACACTCACTGGCCAGGCCCATAGCGCCAGGCGTTCTGGATGAGGTTGAAATATCTCCCCCTCTGCCTGAGACAGCAGATCTCTGCGCAACAGTAGAGGCCACGGATCATCGTATAGCATATGTATGATCTCCGCCAGCCAATGTTTCCCTGGCCACCTTGGAGCTATTAATATCAGCTTCAAACCTTCCTCCCTCACTCTGTAGAGTGTAGGGGATATTAACGCTATTGGTGGGAACGCATAAAGGAGAGTGCGAGGCAATTCGTGCGCCAAGTGCCAACGCATCTATCCCCAGGGGCGCGCTCTGGTCCTTCAGTGAGACGAACAGAGGACACTGAGCATTGTCGTGAGACGCGAACAGATCCACTGTTGCTCTGCCGTATATGCTCCAAATCTGTTCGACCACTTCCTTGTTCAATTTCCACTCCCCGTATAGAGGATCCCCCCTGGACAGCAAATCCGCACCCTGATTCATCACACCCTGTACGTGCATCGCTCTCAGGGATAGAAGATTGACATTGCCCCATAAGATCAGTTTGCGTGCTAACATGTGCAAGGGAAGTGATCTGAGACCCCCCTGTCGATTTATGTAAGCCACGACTGTAGTGTTGTCTGTTCTCACAAGGACATGTCCCTTCAGAAAGGGGATAAAATGCTTCAACATCAGAAAAACGGCTAGCATTTCCAGATAGTTTGTATGAAGATCGGCCAGATTATGACCCCATCTCCCATTCACTATCCTGCCCTCGTGGATGCCCCCCCAACCTGACAACGACGTGCCCGTTGTTATGACTTTCCTGGCTTGAACCACGCCCATGGGTACCCCTTTTACCAGAAAGGTCGAAAGTCTCCATTGACGCAGTGCCAATACCGCCTCTGACGTCACTCTCACTCTCCTTCGGGAGTGCCGTAGTGGATCCAGCCTCAGAGACGCTACCCAGCGTTGAAACTCACTCATGAGCAGTCTGCCTAAGGGAATGACTATCAGGGCTGAGGCCATCAGTCCCAATAGCCTGAGGCATGTGCGGAAAGAGACACTTTTTCCCTTCTGAAATTCGGCCAGGCACCAAGTGAATTTTACCACCCTGTCCTCCGACAGTCGTGCTCTGAATGTCACAGAGTCCAGTGACAGCCCCAGATATGTTATGGACTGCATGGGAATTAAAACACTCTTTTCTGTGTTTAGTTGTAAACCCAGCTTCTGTATGTGTTCCAGAAGCATAGCTGTGTGTTCTCTCACGTCCTGCTCTGACTGAGCTGTCACCAGCCAGTCATCTATGTAAGTAGCGAGACGAATACCCTGTTCCCTGAGCGGAGTCAGGGCCGCTTCTGTGCACTTCACAAATACTCTTGGGCTGAGAGACAGGCCAAACGGGAGAACCAGATACTCGTATGGCACGCCAAGGAAGGCAAACCTCAGGAATTTCCTGTGGGGTGGGTATATCTTTATGTGAAAGTATGCGTCTTTCAGGACGATCGACGTAAACCAATCGCCCTGGGGCACTATTTTTAGGAGTGTAGAATGGGTGAGCATTCTGAACTTGTACTTTCTTAAGTATTTGTTCAGTGCACGCAGATCTAATTTGGGACGAAGAGCCCGAGTTCCCTTCTTCGGAACGAGAAAGTATCTCGAATAAAACCCACTGTGGCTTTGCTCGGATGGGACCACTCTTATCGCCTTCTTGTTCAACAGAGAGGAAATTTCTTCCTGAAGAACATGCTTTAATTCTCCCCGCACCTGAGAATGAACTATCCCTTTGAATTGTGGGGGAGAAGTGACAAATTGCATTCTGTACCCGAACTGTATCGTTCTCAATACCCAGCGGGACTGTGTGCATTCTCGCCACTTGTTTATTTGCAGCGTTCTGGTGCCATCGTGTGGCTGAGTCGTGAACGAGTTTGTGATCTGTACTGTGCATGCCTGGGCACTTCGCATTTGGACAGAGTTTAAGTGTCTCATCACCTCTAAGGGGTGATAACCCCCCGAGGAGATGTAATATTGTGTTCTGTTAATATGTTTTTCAACATTTTTGTGGCATTATGTTTTTCAACATGTTTTGGGGGTACAGTGAAAACTTTATTGAGTTTTGAACATGGAAAGTGCTTGTGACTAGTGGGTGGGTGTGCACCACTGCACCGTCTCTTGTTCTTTTCACCGCTCTGCCTCTGTTTTCCACACAGAACATCTGGAAGTGGGAACTTCGGAACTCGTTCCTTGTTGAACACTGAACTTTTGAGGGTCGGGAGCCAGCGAACAGGGGGGCTGTGGGCTCCCGTCCCTAGGGAAGATCCCATCAAACTACCTTCTTCTTCCTCCTCGCTCCCTGAGAATGGGCATGAGGATGAGGTTGAGGAGCTGGCTGAACCGTCTGAGCTGTTGCAGGCGGATAGTTCTTTCTATCCCAAGCAGTTCTCTGTTCTGGTGCTCCACCCTGGCCCGCTGCATTCACGTTCGGTCTCTGCCGTATAGGAATACGAAAGCTGGGGGGTGGGCGGGCCACGACCTGTGCGAAGGTCTGCCGAGGTCGCGGAGGGTGTGCAGTCTGCGACTTTCTAGGCATGCAGAGTTGCACAGCCTCATCATCCCTCTTCTTCTCCTCGCATCTCTTTTGCATCAGTGTCAGTGCTGAGCCAAAAATGCCCTCTGCGACCACAGGTGCGTCCAGGATGGCTTCTTTCTCCCTGTCAGAGAGATTAGCCAAGTTAAGCCATCTTCCTCTCTCTTGAATGACCATTGTGGCCATGGCCTTGCCCGCGGCTTGAACCGCGCATCTCTGAAGATGCAGAGAGAGATCCGTAACGACACAGATCTCTTCCTAATGTGTCTGACCTGGCATGGTCGACGCTTCGTCCTGCAGCTCCGCTTGGTATGCGGTAAGCATAGAGATCGCGTTCAGAGCCCTGACAGAGAGAGCGACTGCTTTGTAAGCGCGCTCCGTCATGCTCGACTGGAATCTGTCTGCTTTGGATGGTAAAGTCGGATTTGCAGCCGCCGTACGCTTTTGGGTGTAAGTGCGCGGCAACTACTGGCACCATGGGGGGCATTCGGAGAAGGCCATCCTTCTCCATCCCTTCCACGTCAAGAGCGGATCCTCCCTGCACAGGCAAATTGCTAGTGAACGGTTTGTCCTTCCATGTCACCGCAACCTCCTCCAAGAGCTCTGGAAATACTGGGAGGAGCTGTCGTGCTGCCCACTTCGCTCTCGGCAGCCTCTTGCCCTCGTAGCGAGACTTTGCAGTCTCTGCTACCACGATCGACCACGGAATATTTAGTTTATCTGCAGCGCGTTTGCACATATCTTGCAGATCAACACTGAGAAGCGGAGAGAATGGTGCCCCGCCTGCCTCTTCCGTGGATCCCGCCGCGGCGAGGAGTTGTGCCGAGTGCGCAAGGGGAAGGAAGGGGGAGTCCTCGAAATCTTCCTCTTCTTCAGAGAGAAGAAAATTGGATTGTCCGTCTTCCTGGAAATCAAGCGCGTCCTCATCCTCGTCCGTGCTGAGCACACTGGGCAGAGGGACGCACGCATCAAGCTCTTCACTCCAGTACAGAACTGGGCTAGGTGACATGAGGGGATCTTGGCCTGACAGGCTAGCTTGGCGTGCTAGCCTGCGACGAAGGCTCTTTATGGTGAAGCGTGCGCAGTGTTCACAGGAGCCGGGGTTCTCGATCGCCAGTTGGGCATGTTTCAGCCCGAGACATGCAGAGCAGACCTGGTGTGTGTCCTTGCATGAAATCTTGTTCCCTCTTGAACACATTCGCACAGAATCTCCCTCACTAGCCGGGATAGTTTGCATTGCTGCAGCCATCGTTGTATCGAACAATCCTTGCAATCGGCTGGAATGCAAATTGAAGGAGCCAGACGAAAAATGGCGTGGTGGCCAGTAGTTCGTCCAGAAGTTTGTTCTTTTAAAGTTTGTCCAAAAGGTAGGCTTCTAGGCTTCTGGTGTGAAGCGAGGAAGAGGTTTTTGAATGTCGTAGTGACGTTGTGTTGCCCCTTTTATACTGAGGGAGGGGAGGCCATTCCCAGACATAATGTCACTTCTGCCAGCCAATTGGGGCTGGCATAATGTAATAGGGCTTCTGAGGAATACGCGGAAGGGGTGTATCCCATAGTGAGACACCGAAACGTATGTTTGAAAGAGAACAGCGAATAGTGGGCGACATGCATTTAACCCTCAGAGCCCGACGGCATCGCCCACGACGTCACACGGCACCTCCGATAAATATCTATATTATTTCATGAAACTTTTATCGATTTTCTTACCGTTTTTTTCCAGCAGAAAGCTAACGAGCTAGCCATCACGGGGGTCTTTGGTGTCTTTGTAGCCTTTACAGAAGGTTTTCTATCCAGCCTGGAACATGTGCATCTTTTTGGAGTTGTTCAGCAATAAATCAAAACGCTTACATCCAAGATATGTCCACTTGATGTCCATAATTTATAAATTTTCCGTCATTTTTGCCGCTAGCGCGATGCTAGCTGCCATTTTGGATGAGGGTTTGACCAATGACAGGCTGATCCGTCATCCACGTTGGTGTGCGTCATTACGCATGAACCACAGCTCTGTTATTGTGGATAGAGAGAGATGCACGGCTAGTGTTGAGGAGAGAGAGAGAGAGAGAGAGAGAGACGCGCTGCAGTTTTTAGTAGTTTTGTGGAGAAAGTTTGAGGAGAAGTTCCTGATAGGAACTGTTTTGAGGCTTGGCACCAGTAAATATCCAAAATCCAAAGAGGCCAAAAGCGCCTGGACTTTTTTTGGAAAAATGTAAATAGTTTTGGTTCTGTATAAGTTATCATGTTTATTCCTGAGTTCCAGGACTCCAAAGACTTGAACAAACTGTTTTCCAGAGGAAATATGCTTAGCTTTTATTTATTTGTGTGTGTTTTCAATAAATATTTGAGTGATTAAATTTCCGTTTTATGTTTTCATTTGTCTTTATGGTCCCATAACTTATTTTACATTCAGGTGACATCAATGCAACACAAATATACTGACAGTGTCAATTGTCTGTGCACAACAGGGTTGATGTTTTACAAGCTTTTTTAGTAAATAACACCAGGCGGAAAATTAATTGTAAAAATACCCTTAGGTCTTAAAGGGTTAAGCGGGTAAATATAGAAAAAAAATGGCTTCACTTCAAAGTGCCACACTTCCTGCTGCCAGCAGGTGGTGCTTTGACTGTAACTGAATATTGCCATGTAGATGTCTTCAGGTCAGGACTATTATCAAACGTGAAGTTTGGGGCAGATCGGACATTGTATGCCTGAGTTACAACAGCTTCCTGTTTCGTGGCGTAAATCTCATACATTAGCACTTAGCCACGTGTTGCATGATTTAATGTGTTTCTAGCACGTTTGGGACTTAATTGCATATTTAAATGAGTTTCTGGGAGTGAATTACAGTGTAAAGCATGTAATTTCCTGTTGCCAGCAGGTGGCGCTATGACTGGCTGAATATTGGCATGTAGATGTGTTTAGGTCAGGACTCTTATCAAACATGTGAAGTTTGGGGCATATCGGACATTGTATGCCTGACTTACAACAGCTTCCTGTGTCATGGCGAAACATCAGACTTCGTCAGGCCGCCAGGGACACGCCCTTCAGGGAAAACTCAAGATCTTCACAATATAACATTACCAAGGCCTTTAGATTAGACTGACCAAATCTGATGTTGATCTGGTTACAGCACAATGAGGAGTTAATCACGGTGTAAAAAATGCCATTTCCTGTTGCCCACAGAGGGCGCTATGACTGTAACTGAATATTGGCGTGTAGATGTGTTCAGATCAGGACTCTAATGAAACGTGTATTTTGGGGCAGATTTACAACAGCTTCCTCTTTCATGGCGAAACATCGAATTTTGTCAGGCCGCCACAGACATGGCCTTCAGCGAAAACTCAAGGTCTTCACAATTTACCATCACCAAGGCCTTTAGATTAGACTGTGCAAATATGATGTTGATCTGATTAAATCACTAGGAGGAGTTCGTTAAAGTACGACGTCTGGAAATGGGAAAATTTGCAACAAATTTGCAAAGAAAATTCAAAATATCTGACTTCCTGTTGGTTTTCAAATTTCGTACCAGGAGACTTTTTTGTAGGTATTGGCCTGTTACATGTATGTTCCGAATTTCATACCTGTACGTGAAACATAGCGGGAGGGGCACTTAGTTGAAATGTTGTAGGTGGCGCTATCGAGCCATTTTGCCATGCCTAATTCTGAAACTCATATGCAGATGTCTTCAGGCCAGGACTCTAATAAAAGATGTGAAGTTTGGGGCAAGTCGGAAATTGTATGCCCGAGTTACAACAACTTCCTGTTTCATGGCGAAACATCCAACTTTGTCAGGTCGCCATGGACACGCCCTCCAGGGAAAACTCAAGATCTTCACAATTTAACATCACCAAGGCCTTTAGTTTAGACTGTGCAAATATGATGTTGATCTGATTAAATCTCTAGGAGGAGTTCGTTAAAGTACGACGTCTGGAAATGGCAAAAACTGCTAAAATTTTGCAGAGAAAATTAAAAAATATCTCACTTCCTGTTGGGTTTTCATACTTTACACCGAGGGTCTTTTTGGTAGGCATTGGTCTGTTAAATGTGTATACCGAATGTAATACTCGTATGTGAAATGTAGCTCGATACCATCGGTGCTCGGGCCCTAATTACACTGTTGACACTTCCCTTACACCTAACCCTACCCTTCAACTCACCCATACAACCACATCTGTCCCTAACGTATCCATATCCCATTTTAATATCAGCAAAAGTGTTTTGCAATACAGTATGAACACAATAAGTAGGCCAACATTGTTACTTATTTTTCTGATGTAAGAACATAGTAGTTAAGGCCACTTAATATAAAGTGGGACCATTAACCTTGAGAGCTGTAATAGTAAAAACATACTAAAAGCTTTCAAGAGAGTTAAACATGTAATACTTAGCTATTTCACATGCAAATGTTTTAGCCAATCACAGCAGTGGGTGTTTACACTGAAGTCTTACAGCAGACACGCCCCTTCAAACAGAGCGTTCAAATAAGAGGGCTAAAATCAGGGTTGAAAAATGCCATTTATTTATAAATTATGAAAATTTTTGATGTAAAATTCCTACTAACATTATAAGTGCACCATAGGAAGCATTATAATAAAGCAAGACTTCGGCAAAGTGCAAACAGCAATAGATGCTATTTACACAAAGTGTAAATAGCAACTATTCTATTTACACTTATAGACTAGTATAATCTATCACTATTTGCACTTAGTGTAAATAGCAATTATCGCTATAAGAAAATATGCTATTTTCACTAAGTGCAAATAGTGATAGATGCTAAGTAAAATAGTATACTAAGATAATAAAATAGTGATATATTATATTTACACCATGTACAAGTAGTTCTTGCAATATGTGTAAATAGTGGTTAGATGCTATTTATACTTTATTTTGACAGATACATACATTTGCACCTCAGTATTGTTAAACAAAAACAGGATGCAATAATAACAGAGTGTAAATTATTACATTTATTAAAATTGTTAAATGGATGCCGCCTTAACGGGACAATAAAAACCCTCCCTACACCTATACCTAACCATACCCAATAAATGCTTTTAATTTTATAAAACATTTCGTTAGGCAATTTATTTCCATTTTTAGAAAATGTTCTTAATTTTTATTGAAAGTAAATGCCTTTCCGATGTGATATGTGATGGGAAAAGAGAGGAGAGCAAACTCTACAAAAAGCGGATTCAAACCCAGGTTGATCGCGTCAAAACCTAGACCTTTAAGCCTTATGCTTTACTAACTATGCCACTGAAGACGTTGAAATATGCCTTTTTTTTTAAAGGGGTGGTAAACCACGATTTCACTATTCTAACTTTAGCTAGCGTGTAATGTTGCTGCTTGAGCATAAACAACATCTGCAAAGTTACAACGTTCAAAATTTAAAGCAAAGGGAGATATTTGCTTTTAAAGAAATCAGTTTCTAAGAACTACAGCAAACGGCCAGTAGGCGACTACAGACATTCCTCCAGGGTTGGTGACATCAACAGGCTCAATATTTACATAAACCCCTCCTCCGAGAATATTAAATAAGGGAGGGTGAGGCCATTTTGTATCGCGGCGCTGTTGTGGTATAAGTTAGTTAGGCTGGAGTGTTGTTGCCGCGATGCCGAGGAAACGCTGTTATTTCCATCCGGATTGCAGGTCTGGGGTACTTGCTCTGTTCAGCCTTCCTTCGGACGGGGGTGCGTTGCAGAGCGTTTAACATACAGCATGTTATATGCACGTGTGTTTGAGTCAGCGGGGAACAGGCGCGCGCAGGGCTTCCTGCAGCACATCTAACAGAGGAAAACATCCACCGTCTTCGCGATTTCAATGCCGGATTTGCACAACGTCAGCTGCGTGAAAAAAACACTGCCAGTGCGTGGATGCACGACGCGCGCGCTGCACATTTCACGGAGGACAACACAAACTTCCACAAACTTCGCAAGTTCAATACAGGATATGCACAACGGCTTGTCCTGAAAGCTGGATTTACAAACAGAAGCTGTTTACGGGCCACAACCTGTAAGTCTGATTTATATTTCATCGATGTATTTTCCTGTAATATGTTGTAGCAAGGAAGTAAACAGATGACAGCGCTGTTCTGCAAACCAGTCTGTTAAATGCTCATTCATACTTAACGTTATCCGACGAACACCTAACGTTACAAACACTAACGTTAAAATCTCAACAGCGAACCTGGCATTAGTGTAAATGATTCTTTGATTAGAGCTTTTATGTATTGTTTATCTTCAGGCATGCTAAACATGGTTCTGTGTGTGATTTGGCTAACTTACTAGTTAAAGCCAGTGCTTAGTGTTCGTTTTGGGTTAGTTCTTGCGACAGATATTTGGCTATAATCGTTCTAAAAATACAAAAGTTAAAGTGCCATTCAGTAGCGATCACTATAGACCCGCAGTCTTTACTCTTGAGGACTGAACAGTTTCTGCTCGATCATCTTCACTCAAATGATCTGGGTCTGACTCGGGCTCATATGGTTTTATTGACGCCGAACAAAGCACAGCCTCCGGTAAGGGGCGTGACGTTTCCGACAACCGTGCACTGCGGTTAGCGAATCAGAACACACTAGGCCAGCTAACCAATCAGAGCCCACTGCGTATTTTTGAGGGACTGGCTTCATACAACCCGGAAAGCATCAGACCGTTTTACAAGGAGGGACAGAGCAGTGTAGAATAAAGGTCAAATATATGAAAAATAAGGCAATTTTTTTTTTAAACGAAGCATGAACACATGTTACAGTGCACCCCACAAACACAGTCAAGCCTTCAAAAGAATGTGTTTTACCACCCCTTTAAATCTTGTTTTTTCCAAACAGGTATTATTAGGCTGAGCTAGTGTGAATAGCACTTGCCTAACAAGTCACGCTATTTGCACTTGGTGTAAATAGACACTCCGATAAAACAATGCAGTTCATGACAATCTGTCTGAATGGTGTGTAACGGCGTCTGAAAGCCTTGTCTCAGTCAGACAGTGAGTGAATACTGACTTGAGCTCTCTTTCACGTTTTAGGCCAAATTCACACAAAGTATCCTAGTAAACATAGTTGGTTATGTCTTAAGTGAACACAAGTAGTTGAGAAAGAAAACGCATGTACAGTATCAGTGGCCTATATTAGATCCGTGCATTAAGTCTTAAAGTGACAGCAGCCTTATAATCCTGTTATTAATGTTAATCAAACAAAGGACAGAAAATCACTCACTTCTCTGAATAACTCTTTTTATTAATCTACGTTGAATTTATACAATGAAAACTATGCAGTGATTGTTTTACATTTGATTACTTTATTACAATTCTGTAACTGAAAACTACTGTTAGATCTGACTGAAAAACATACCGGAAAAGAACGGTTTATTTAATTTGTATTTGTTCTGTTGTATTTGTTTGTGCTAGTACTGAATGTTTATTTGTCCTTAAAAATGTTTTAAATTCATATTTAGTTAGCCTAGTCATTTTAGCTGTGGTATCGAAATTAGAATAGAGAATTGTGAATTTCACTGGTATCTAAAATGTTGGTGTCATCACTGCCTGTTTTTACAAAAGGCCTTTTATTTCCTTTCCTTTATTTCCTTTAATATTTTTTACTTCCATTAGTTGCAAAGACAGCATCTGCAATTTTGAGTACATTTCTATTTTTTTAAGTTTGTTTTTTATCTATAAAATTACATTTATTATTTTATTCCTGCTTTATTTCAATGAACAAATAATAAATTGCAATGGCTTTTAGTTTTTGTTAACAATAACACCGATTCCACAGAAGAAAGAAAGCCATACGGAATTGGAATTGCATGTGGGTGAGTAAGTGATGACAAAAGCTTCATTTTTTGGGTGAACTATCCCTTTAAGAAAGCATACACTGTCAATTCTGATTTCACGTTGAATCAAAGATAGATGCACATTAAATGTGACCTCTAACTGTAGTGACAGAGTTATTTCAAGTTTTAACACATTAAGACGGGCCACAGTGACAAACTGGGCCAAGGTTGACACAAGAACTCCTGTAAACAAATTAATTTATTGAGCACTTCAGCTTGCACACAATGAACAATAAAGCCAAAAGACAGATGGCCATTCCATTTGTCTTGGAAAAAACAGGGCACCTTCAGCATCGAGATGGTGTGGTGAGGGGACCCAAATAATTTGTAAAATGTTCACTGAACCTGTAGCATCACCATATTAACCAGTATTCCAAGCCATTCTTAAGACATCTCACCAACTTGCTTGCTTGCTTCCCAATCATCATTTGCTGGTATGGAGGGCGGATGACCTGAGGGGCGGCTGGCATCATTACCGGAGCAGATCGCCATCCATCCATCAGAGAGAGACGGTATTAGAGAGTCACGCTGGGTCAAAACCACACACATACACATGGCTAGTCGCAGACCTTTCTATATATAATCCATCCAGCTCTGCCGGCACACGGGCTTGGACCAGTTCCCGTGTCAAGGTTATATCTGCTCTCTCTGTATGCAGCGCTCTCCTCCTCTGTAAAGGCAGCATATCTGCCGGAGGGAGCCGCTGATCAATGTCTTCCCATCTCAACCCATTATGTTGCCCCTTAAAATACACGGCCGTCAGCAATGTCTAATCACTTTCCTTCATCTGAAAGGTAGACGACTGATCTACGGTCCAGCTGTGAATTTGAAAACCGTCCAAAACACGAGACCCATTGATCTTGTCAGATCTCTTTTTGTCAGATTGATTGTGATAAATGTGTTTGCCCCTTCAGAGTAATACACCAGGTTATAGAGGAACATGTTTATGCATCTTTTATCTTCTGATTCTCATTTGTATTGTAATGGTTTTAATTTAAATCAGCATATTTTAAAAGTGATACATATGCTGCCATGATACTATATATATATATATATATATATATATATATATATATATATATATATATATATATATATATATATATATATATATATATATATATATATATATATATATATATATATATATATATATATATATATATATATATATATATATATATATATATATATATATATATATATATATTTATTTATTAGAGGTGTAACGGTTCTCAGTAAAAAAAAAAAAAAAAGCCACCATACCACCATTCACCCACGGTTTGGCATGCACTGTCACCGCAGTTCATCTCTCTATAATATGGTTTGTTGAAAATAACAATGCGTAAAACAGACAGTTACGCTAATGTATGTTTCTGTTGTTGGATACTCATGCTTGCTCCCAAATAATGAATAGACAAATTCACACAAAAATTATGTCAACATGCCTGTCTTGATGAGTATCCTATAGCAGACATAGTCTGTTATGCCTTTAAGTGAACTTATACAGTCGAGAAAGACAACGCAAAGTGTAAAAGTATCAGTATTTTGGATCTGTGCATTATGTCTTAAAGTGACAGCAGCCTAATATTCCTGCTGTCTGTGATTGTAATGTTATTCAAACACCAAAAAGACAAGGAAATCACTCACTGCTCTTGATTGAATAGCTTAATGAATTAATCTTTAAAGGATCAGTTCACTTCAAAATGAAAATGTCCTGATATTTTACTCACCCCCATTTCATCCAAGAAATTCATGTCTTTCTTTCTTTCTTTCTTCAGTTGAAAATAAATTAAAGGGATAGTTCACCCAAAAATTTAAATTAGCCCATAATTTACTCACCCTCAAGTCATCCTATGTGTATATGACATTCTTCTTTCAAACGAATAAAATCGGAGTTATATTACAAAAGTCCAGGCTAATCCAAGCATTAGAATTGCAGTAATAGTGGCTCTGTTTTTGAAGTCCATAAAAAATGCATCTGCCCATCAAATAACATGCTCCACGCAGCTCCAAGGTGTTCTGGCCTTCTGAAGCGAATCGACGCGTTTGTGTAAGAAAAATATACATATTTAAAACTTTATCAGTAAACTTTCAGCCGACCGCCTTCCGTGGAAAAGTGTTGAATGTTGAAAGTGAGACTCAAGATGCGTACGTGACGTCATGACGAGCCTGCCTGGTCGCGTTAGTCTTTCGATCGGCAGGAGAACTTTCAACAATTTTTCCATAAATTGAACAGGGAAGGCGGTTGGCAGAAAGTTTACTTTATAAAGTTTTAAATATAGATATTTTTCTTACACAAACCCATCGATTCGCTTCAGAAGGCCTTTATTAACACCCCAGAGCCGTGTGGAGCATGTTATTTGATGAGCAGATGCACTTTTTATGGACTTCAAAAACAGAGCAACTCTTACTGCAATTCTAATGCTTGGATTAGCCTGGAATTTTGTAATATAACTCCGATTTTATTTGTCTGAAAGAAGAATGTCACACCTAGGATGACTTGAGGGTGAGTAAATTATGGGCTAATTAGAATTTTTGGGTGAACTATCCCTTTAAGTTTTTTGAGGAAAACATTCCAGGATTTTTCTCCACATCATTGACTTCCATGACAACCAAAATGTTGAAGGTCCAAATCAATGCATTTTCAAAGGGCTTTGAAGGGCTTCAGAGGCTCTGCACGATCCCAGCTGAGGAATAGGGTCTTATCTAGCGAAACAATCTGTCATTTAAAAAAAAAAAGTAAAAATGTATTTACTTTTTAACCTAAATTGCTCATTTTGCGCTGCTCTGCGACGTGCCACGGATTGCGCAATCACGTTGAAAATATCACACTAGACATAGCAAAAGTATCACCCCAAGAGAACGTGCGAGGACTAATACAAACGCCTTTTACCAAAAAATACTCCATCTTCAACTTCAAAATCGTCCGACATCGTTGTTTTACCTTTTTTTTTTGTTAAAGGATGTTTGTATTAGTCTTCGCATGTGCGCTTTGTAAACACGGGGCGGTACTTCTGCCTACGTCTAGTGTGACCTTTTCGATGTGATTGCGCAATCCTTGGAAAGCTGTAGAGATAAGCAATTTAGGTTAAAAAGTATATTCATTTTTCTTTTTTTTGTGAAAATGACAGATTGTTTCGATAGATAAGACCCTATTCCTTGTCTGGGATCGCGCAGAGCCTCAAAGCCCTTAGAAGCCCTTTGAAACTGCATTGATTTGGACCTTCAATATTTTGGTTGTCATTGAAGTCTATTATGTTTTCGACTGAAGAAAGAAAGACATGAACACCTTGGATGAGATGGGAGTAGTAAAATATCAGGAAATTTTAATTTTGAAGTGAACTAATCCTTTAATGTATAGTCATATAGGCAATGTTATTTTAAATTTGATTACTTTATTCAATTTCTGTACCTGAAAACGAATGTTAGACCTACCTGAAAAACCTGAAAAGCACTGTTTATTTGATTTGTATCTTTGCTCTATTGTATATTTATTTGCGCTGTTGCTTGTAGTTTGATTACTTGTTCTTATTTCTTTCTTCTTAAAAGGTTTTGTTTACATAATATATGTGTGTGTACTGTGTATTTTTTGAATACAAACACATTCATGTGAAATATTTGCATGGATATACTGTATAAATATTAATATAATTTATATTATACAACCGCAAATCAGAAAAAGTTGGAACAGTATGGAAAACGCAAAAAAAAGAAAAGAAGTGATTTCTAAATTTACTTTGACTTGTATTTCATTGCAGACAATATGAACACAAAATATTTCATGTTTTGTCTGGTCAACTTCAAGTCATTTGTAAATATGCATCCTTTCCTGTCATTCAGACCTGCAACACATTTCAAAAAAAGTTGGGACAGGAGCAATTTAAGGCTAGTAATGAGGTAAAAAAATGATGTGATTTGAAACAGGTGATGTCAACAGGTGATTGTAATTATGATTTGGTACAAAAGCAGCATCCAAGAAAGGTCTAATCCTTTAGGAGCAAAGATGGGCCGAGGATCGCCAGTTTGCCAACAAATACGTGAGAAAATTATTGAAATGCTTAAAAACAATGTTCCTCAAAGAAAGATAAGAAGAGATTTGGATATTTCACATTCAACAGTGCATAACATAATTAAAAGATTCAAGGAATCTGGAGGAATTTCAGTGCGTAAAGGACAAGGGCGCAAGCCTAAGCTGAACAACCGTGATCTCCGATCCCTCAGGCGGCACTGCATCAAGAATCGTCATTCATCTATAAGCGATATCACCACATGGGCTCAGGACTACTTTGGCAAACCTTTGTCAAGTACCACAATACGTAGTTACATTCACAAATGCCAGTTAAAACTGTACTGTGCCAAAAGGAAGCCCTATGTTAACAGTGTCCAGAAGCGCCGTCGACTTCTCTGGGCTCGGAGGCATCTGGGATGGACCATCACACAGTGGAAACGTGTACTGTGGTCAGATGAATCAGTATTTCAGGTATTTTTTGGGAAGAATGGAAGCCGTGTGCTCCGGACCAAAGAAGAAAAGGATCATCCAGACTGTTACCAGCAACATGTCCAAAAGCCAGGGTCTGTCATGGTACGGGGTTGTGTCAGTGCCCTTGGCAAAGGTAACTTGCACTTCTGTGAAGGCACCATTAATGCTGAAAAGTACATAGAGATTTTGGAGCATAATATGCTGCCTTCAAGAAGACATCTTTTCCAGGGACATCCATGAATATTTCAACAAGACAATGCAAAACCACATTCTGCACACATTACAAAGTCCTGGCTGCGGAAGAAGAGGGTACGGGTACTTGACTGGCCTGCCTGCAGTCCCGACCTGTCTCCAATAGAGAATGTGTGGCGCATTTTGAAGCGCAAAATGCGACAACGAAGACATCGTACTGTTGCCCACCTTAAGACTTGTTTGCAGGAAGAATGGGACAAAATTACACCTGAAACACTTCATCACTTGGTGTCTTCAGTCCCTAAACGTCTTTTAAGTGTTGTGAAAAGGAATGGCAACATTACAAAGTGGTAAATGCTTTACTGTCCCAACTTTTTTTTAAATGTGTTGCAGGTCTGAATGACAGGAAAGGATGCATATTTACAAAATGACATGAAGTTGACCAGACAAAACATGAAATATTTTGTGTTCATATTGTCTGCAATGAAATACAAGTCAAAGTAAATTTAGAAATCACTTCTTTTTTTTTATTTGCGTTTTCCATACTGTCCCAACTTTTTCTGATTTGGGGTTGTATATTAATATAAATATTTTATATATGAATATATCCATTCAAGACACTAACCACCCAACCACCTGACAACTCGCGGTAGCAACCTTGCTAAAAGTAGTTAAAGAAGTTAAAGAAAACGTCTCGGTTACGAGTGTAACCTTAGTTCCCTGAACAGGGAACGAGACGCTGCATCACCCCTTTGGGAACGCCTCTGCGTGATTGCGTCGTGAAGCACGTATGTCATCAGTCCAATAGAGAGACGAGACGTCATAGGCGGGTGACGTCATAGACCCGGAAACTATAAAGCACACTGGCAAACACACGCCGTCAGATTCTGAAGAAGGCCTGAAACAAGGCGCTTGCGGGCATGCAACGAGTATGGCAGGGTGACGCAGCGTCTCGTTCCCTATTCAGGGAACTAAGGTTACAGTCGTAACCGAGACGTTCCCTTTCAAGGGAATTCGCGCTGCGTCACCGCTTTGGGAACGAGAATACCCCCGTCCCCATGCGAGTCTGGATGCCCGCCTGTGGCATGAGCTAAGAGGCGAGCACCCGAGACCCCGGAGTAGCATTTACATCCAGTTCGTAGAACCTGATGAAAGTATGAGGCGAGGACCACCCCGCCGCATCACAAACGTCTTGCAGGGAGGCCCCTGCTAAAAGAGCCTGAGAGGCAGCCATACTCCTAGTGGAGTGGGACCGAACAGCTAAAGGGGAGGGCTGTCCGGCCGCCACGTAAGCAAGTGAGATAGCCTCGACCACCCACTTGCTCATTCTCTGCTTTGAGACTGGACCCCCTCTCGAGGAAGGTCCGTAACAAGCAAACAACTGATCAGTTCTCCTCCACAAGGCAGCTCTGTGGACATAGGCGTCTAGTGCGCGAACGGGACAAAGCAGATTTAATTTTTCCTGGTCTGACGTCGTAAAAGGAGGAGGACAGAAGGCCTGGAGCACAATAGGTTTCACAGGATTAGTGAGGACCTTAGGAACATACCCAGGCCTCGGAGAGAGAAAGGCCTTAGCCATACCTGGGGCAAATTCCAAGCACGAGGGTGCAACAGAGAGGGATTGCAAGTCCCCTATTCTTTTATATATAATATATAAAATATAGCATACATATAGATATAGCAACAAGAAATATCGTTTTCAGAGTGAGAAACTTCTCAGAGACTTCCTCGAGAGGCTCGAAGGGAGCCTCAGAAAGGCCTTGAAGGACAATGGATAAGTCCCAGGCCGGCACGCTGGTGTGTGTTACAGGTCTCAGTCTCAAGGTTCCACGGAGGAAACAGGTTACCAGCAGGTGTCGCCCTAAAGAAACTCCACTCAAAGGAGTGTGGTAAGCTGCTATGGCCGCCACGTACACCTTTAGTGTGGAGGGGGCTAACCCAGCAGAGAATCTCTCCTGCAGGAACTCCAGCACCACACTCGCAGGGCAGTTAACTGGATCCCGCAGGCGATCTTGACACCATAAGGTGAAGAATCTCCACTTTAGATAGTAAAGTTTCCTCGTAGAGGGAGCTCTGGAGTGTAGAATGGTCTCGCCAACCTCGGTTGAGAGACCGGAACTTATGAGCTGGGCCCCCTCAGAGGCCAAGCCCACAGTGTCAACAGCTCCGGGAGAAGGTCGGGAGGGGATAACCCTCACTGTCCTGGGTCCAGAGGCGTCAGGACTTCTTAGACGCAGCCTTCTTCACCACAATGACTGTCCTCAGATCAGCCCTGGGCTTAGAAGGCTGCGCCTGCGAGTGCCATGCACCCGACGACCCTTTCTGAGGGGGTGTACGAGTGCCGACACTTACTTTTTGCTGCGCCCTATGGAAGGAGCTTGTACCCGGCGTCTGCTGCTCCCGCCCAGCAGCAGACGAGACCTGGGGCTTACGGGGAAGGAACTGCTTGAGCGCCGCTGACTGTTTCTTTGCCTCCAGGAACCTGTCGGTAACAGTGGTGACGGCGTCACCGAACAGGCCTCCCGGAGACAGTGGCGCATCAAGCAAAAAGCTTTTGTCCCGTTCCTTTATCTCCATAAGATTGAGCCACAAATGTCTCTCCGTGGCCACCAGGGCTGCCATAGAACGGCCGTCTCCTTGGTGGCCCGGGGAGCGAGATCAGCTGTAGATCGGAGCTCATTGATGGTATTGACTCCGATCTTGCGGCTCTCACCCAGGTCTCTAAGAAGATCAGCCTGATATGCCTGCACGATGGACATAGCGTGCAGACATGCGGCGGCCTGACCTGCTGCCGAGTACGCTTTGCCCACAAAATATGAAGTAACTTTTAGGGGTTTTGTGGGCAAAGTCGGAGCCTTTATGGCAGATACAGACTCGGGTGAGAGATGGCTCTTAAGCGTCTGCTCAACCCGAGGCATCTGACCATAACCGTGTCTTTTCAGCCCCGTAATATTGCTGTAAACAGAAGTATATGGGGTGAAAATGCATGATGACACAGGCCGCTTCCAAGACCTCGACACCTCGTTGTGGAGGTCTGGGAAAAATGGCAGACTCCTACGTGGAGGCTGAACAGAGCGTGCGGGGAGAAAGTGCTCGTCGAGTCTGCTTTTACGGCAGCTTGCTCATGTTGTTCCTGTGGCCAGTCGATGTGTAATCTGGCCACAGCTCTGCTCAGCACATCCATGAGCTCCTCACCCGCAGGGGAATGAAGTGGCGAGTCCTCACCCCCTGCCTCGATGCTACAGATATCAATCTCCTCGGAGGAAGACAACTGTAACACCGCTCCGCGGGTGGGAGAATCCGCAGGGCGGGCTCCCGAACCTAGAGAGGCGGCGCTGGATCTGCCGGGTGAAGGCTGATATAGGGCAGAGTCTGTCTCAAGCCCCTCCAACAGATCCTTTTGCGAACACCACGACATAAGTCGCCGCTGAGCCTCAGCAGCAGCGGGACCCGTGCCGTGGGGAACGCGAACAGGGACGCCCTCCTCGAAGAGCGCCCGGCGGGATCGCAGCACGCGAAGAGGCAGCGCCTCACAATGGCAAACCCTCGAGTGCCGACTGCGACCGGCTGCTCACCCAGACAAACAACACACATTAAATGTGTATCCCCATTCGTGATGTAGCGTGAGCAGGGAGGAACACATTGTCTGAAGTGCTGTTCGCTCGCCATAATCTCTCAAATATTGTCAGTGTGAGTGCAAACTTTGTGGGAGAAAATAAGAAAGTCTGACACATCACAGAATGAAAGGGACAAATGACACAGAGCGCTTGTTGAAGTCAACAGAAGCTGACGGCGTGTGTTTGCCGGTGTGCTTTATAGTTTCCGGGTCTATGACGTCACCCGCCTATGACGTTCCATCTCTCTATTGGACTGATGACATACGTGCTTCACGACGCAATCACTCAGAGGCGTTCCCAAAGCGGTGACGCAGCGAGAGCTCATAAAGGGAAATACTTTTATTGAAAATATTGGGTCTCATTCGCTTAGCATGCACGCGTCTGCACACTTTTGTGTGTGAAATCTGCCTATGAAAGTTTTCACAAACAAATCATGCCTCCCCAAAAACTTCTGTGCTAAAATGTATTATAAATGAATGAAAAAATGTAGGAACAACTGAAACCATATGTACGCAAAAAAAACACTTTCACTGTGCGGTCTTATAATCGTGTTATATTATATTATATACATATTATTATACAATAAAATATATAAATAATACAATTGAATTTGATCTTAAATATGTTTCATCATATACAGTGAAAGAGTAAGAAAAGCTATATCTTCAGCTGCAAGGTTTCTCTGAATAACGCAGATATATGCGTATGTACAGCTGGCTAATGAGAGCTCTGTAATCTGGTTTTGAGAATGACACACTTGGAATTGCTCAAGGATCTGGCGAGAGTGCTTCTACAGAGAGCGGCATATGGTTGATGAGAGTGACGAAAGGCTGTAAAGGAAAGGTTGTGCTTAAAGCTGTTATATGGAGATGTTTTGGGCGTGTTTTATGCAAATTACTAACCCCATGCACACAGCTGCTCATTTAAAACACTCCAAATTCACTAACATTAGAACCAGATTAAGAACCAAGATTAAATTGTGAGATTTTTCGTAAGAAGTTCTCCTATGCGTACAAATACGAAATAATCCAAGCAATTATTATGGAATGAGACCCATTGTATGTATAAATAAAATGCCAATGTAAAATCTAGATGTAAATTCGATGATCATTAACTTCTCTGCTTTTGTCTTTATTGAGCCCTGAGAGGTGGATTTTGATTAAAAGATCACAGAAAACACCTAGAGGGCGAGAGCATTTTAGAGTGTACCAACTTATTGACAAAAATCTGCATAGTACATTTTGTATAAATGATGAACTGATGTTCATGGAAATCAGTCAAAGGTCAAATGCCTGTGATTTCCTAGAACAACATCCATGAAAAGCCCTTGCAGAAATGAAAAAGAAATCACAGGATGTCTTTTGGCAGGTTTCAACAAAATTATCACTCGCCACGTGATGTGAGATGTGAGACTCATACACATGTATAAAATTCACACACCATTAGCAGGTGTTGCAAAAAATTAATTTTGGCTTGGTCTAACTAAATGGTGAAATTTGATCTCATCACAGGAACCAATTTTATAGCAACTTCAAATCTCCCCAATTAACTTTTATACTAATTCTAAAATATTATCCTAATAAGATCTGATTAATTTATCTACAGACAGATGATCTCTGTTTCTCCCATCTGTAGGATAATACAATCTCAATATCTCAACCTGATCACCTCCATACAACACTACATGTTTATTACACAATATTCAATCCAATACAGAGATAAACAGATGTTTTTTACTGACTACATCCAGGATGTACTTAGTAAATATCCAAAAAAAGCCCATTTTGATTAGGCTTTCAATGAGACTTCATGTGAACCAAAAAAACAAACAAACAAAAAAACTACAGGGGTCACTGCAGCTCCAACTGACAGACATCAAAGACGCAAAATTTCCGGAAATAAATATAGTGCTTGAGCAGCGGAGGACTGTTTTTATCACGTTTGGCCGAACCACAGTGGTTCATTGATGCAGTGGAAACGAACGACACGTGGATCAAGAGACACCCATTAAATGCCAGCTGTGGCCTTACTAAACAACACTGTTGAAGACACTATTGTCTACTGTAGAGCTGCTTATTGCTGAATTGAACTCATTTCATAATTGATGATCTTTACACAGTCATTGAACTGAATCAATACTGAACTGACTTGAGCAGAATAGTGGTACTATTGTCTTTATAGATCTGCTTTACAGAAGAATTTGAATTTGTCTAATTTTTGATGTTTGATTTTAAGTTTGCATCATTGATCATTACATTTTTTTTATTCTGTTTTTACAGTGAAGCTGCTTTGAAACTATCTTTATTGGATAAAGTGCCAAAGAAATAAAGGTGGCTTGACTTGTCTATGGACTTTAGAGAATAAAGATACTGCCATGATGATATTGCAGACGAAAGTCTATTAAGTGGCAAGAGGAAAAGAGAGCTCCAATTAAAACTAGATATACTTTAATTTGAGTCCTTCCTTGTCGTTTTGACAATCAACAGGGTCTAAAAATCCACTTCGCAAGAGTGGAGCAGCGGAGTATGCTGGAGATAAAGGCACAGCGGCAGTGGGTGAGTTATCAGTTCTTTAATGCCATGGTGTGTTGAGTTTGCACGGTGGGATGCTCTATCTCAGCACGGAACAATGGGCCTCGCTTTGAATGCCTACAGGAGCCGCCAACTCCGAGAGACACACTCGATTCATTTACAGAGGAAATCAAGAAAAACTACTTATTCTTTAGTTTGGTCTTCTGGGAAACCATTCAAAGACATGTATAGATGTTTACATAGCATTTCAAAACCAAATGATTAGTATTATGAAAGGCAATTTAAGAAAAAGTTAGGAGTTAGGAAGATTCTAAGGGGCCCTTTTGGGATTGGTTTTATTAGTAGTAACAGTACTAGTAGCAATGTAATTGAAATTATAAATATAATCTACCAGAGTAACAAATAAAACAAAATTACATCTTACTTCTACGTTGCCTGAGTGAGATCAGATGGTAAACTGTCAAACTAGAGATGTCTTCGCATTCGACAAAGAAGTATAAGTCGGGTCATCAAAACCGAGGCTTCAGGGGGCAGAGAGAGAGAAAACGGCCCGATAATTACTTACCCAGTTCTTCAAAAAGAAAGGGTTTATTTGTGGAGCTTTATTTGCTGTAATGTTAGCGCTAGTTGCATTGCCAACCACTACCTGACAGTCTATTCAATAGGTTACATTTTTCACCGCTGAAAATAAAAATAATGTAATTTTGGCTTTTGTAAATGTGACTTATATAATGCGTTTAACGTCAAATAATCTAAAAAAAGTAGTAGGCACTAAAAGGATTCTATTTATATTTCTCATGTCAGAGCATCAAGTATTCACAGTGTTTTCAAAGGCTTGACATTTTGTAGTAATTTTTAAATTTTTTAAGATTACTGTTATAAACACAAGCCGCGTCTGAAAGGTAAAGGACTTCAGGAAGGAGTCAAGAGGCACACACGACACCATCCACATCAATGGAATGGCTGTTGAACGTGTCTCCAGTTTCAAGTTCCTGGGGATCCACATCTCAGCGGACATGTCGTGGACGACCAACACCTCCAGCCTGGTCAAGAAGGCTCACCAGCGCCTCTTCTTCCTGAGGACACTGAGGAAGAATCAGCTCTCCTCGGCTATCCTGGTGAACTTCTATCGCTGCGCAATAGAAAGCATCCTGACCAACTGTGTCGCAGTATGGTATGGGAGCTGCTCTGTTGCGGAGCGCAAGGCACTGCAGCGGGTGGTGAAAACTGCCCAGCGCATCACAGGGACTCCACTGCCTGCCATCGAGCACATCCAGAGGAAACGCTGTCTGCATCGAGCTCGCAGCATCCTCAAGGACTCCTCTCACCCAGCCCACAGACTGTTTTCTCTCCTGCCCTCCGGCAGGCGTTTCAGGATCCACCGGACCAGGACCAGCAGACTTAAGAACAGTTTTTTCCCCAGAGCTGTCTCTTTATTGAACTCAAACCCCCGCTGATCCACTCCCCTCATATACTGATAACTCTCCTACCTCACATCCACCTTCACTTTGTTATTTGCACTACCGACTCTTTATTACAGTAACAACTGTTTACTTATTCATTTTGCACTACCACACCGTAACTGGATTATGCTCATTTGCACTGCCGACTGTTACTTACAGTACCTACTGTTTACATTTGTATTTTGCACCGTACTTCTAACTGTAATATGCAATCACTTCCACTGCACTTTTACACTTTTTTTCGGATAGCTTCTGTCCATAATTTATTGCACTACCTTAATCCACTGCCATATTCCTAATTTTAGCCTAACATATCATTGTATACCTCTATCTGTAAAATTCTGTTTATAGTAATAGCCATCTGTATATTATATTATATTCATAGTACATATCCACCTGTAAATTCTGTTTATAGTATTAACCATCTGTATATTATTCACTGTACATATTCACCTGTAAATTCTGTTTATAGTAATAACCATCTCTCTATTTATAGACATATTTATATATACTCAGTACATATCCATGTCCTGCACTTATGCAAACGTTGTATATCCTGCACTTGCTGCTATTGCACTTCTGGTTAGACCTAAACTGCATTTCGTTGCCTTGTACTTGTACTTGTGTAATGACAATAAAGTTGAATCTAATCTAATCTAATCTAAAGGGGGAGGGGTTGCTGTAATTTATAATAATATCTTCAGTATTACTCAGAAGTCTAGCTTCAAATATAATTCCTTTGAAGTCTTCTTGCTTTACGTAACGTTATGTAGTGTACATGATAAATCCCATTTAACATTTGTGTTAGCTACTGTATACAGGCCACCAGGGCACAATACAGACTTTACCAAAGAATTAGTACTGAGTACCAGAGTTAGTACTGGCTGCATATAAAGTACTAATTGTTGGTGATTTTAATATCCATGTAGACAATGAAAAAGATGCTTTTATTTAGAGACATTCTAAATTCTATTGGCAACGTGTGTCAGGACCTAGTCATCGCCATAATCATTCTCTAGACCTATTATTGTCACATGGAATAAAGCTAAGGCTGCAAATATTCCTCATCAGTATCATCTCCTCAGCATCCCAGATAACTTAGAATAACTCGATGTTGCAACACAAACTATTGACTCTCTCTTTTCCAGCACTTTAGACACAGTTGCTCCCCTGCGCTTAAAGAAGATTAAAGAAAATAGTCCAACGCCGTGGTACAACGAGCACACTCGGGCTCTTAAAACAGCAGCCAGAAAAATGGAGCGCAGATGGAAGAAAACAAAACTAGAGGTCTTTCGTAATTCGTGGAAAGAGAGCATGATCACATACAGAAAGGCCGTAAAAACTGCTAGATCTGCTAATTTCTCAACTCTCTTAGAAGAAAACAAACACAACCCTAGGTATTTATTCGATACAGTATCTAAATTAACCAAAAATAAAGCATCAACTTCTGATGTTTGTAAACAGCACAGCAGTAATGACTTTATGAACATCTTTACATGTAAGATTGATGATATTAGGAAGAACATTTTAACCATGCAGCCGTCTACTACAGAATCACATCAGACAGAGCATTGTAGTGTCACTGAGGAAAAATTACACTCATTCACTGCTATAGGAGAAGAAGAATTGGCTAAACTCGTTAAATAATCAAAATCAACAACATGTATGCTCGACCCTATACCGAGTAGGCTATTAAAAGAGATGATACCAGAGGTCATAGATCCTCTTCTTAATATCATTAATTCATCATTGTCATTAGGATATTTACCGAAAACTTTTAAGTTGGCTATTATTAAACCACTTATTAAAAAACTGCAACTTGATCCTACAGAATTAGTCAATTACAGGCCAATCTCAAATCTACCCTTTCTGTCAAAAATACTTGAAAAGGCAGTATCCTCACAATTATGTTACTTTTTTAGAAAGAAATTGTATCTGTGAGGATTTCCAGTCAGGATTTTGACCGTATCATAGTACTGAGACTGCTCTCATCAGAGTTACAAATTATTTACTCTTATCATCCGATCGTGGCTGTATCTCTCTATTAGTGTTACTCGATCTTAGTGCTGCAATCGATACTATCGACCACAACATTCTTTTGAATAGACTCGAAAATGATGTAGGCATTAGTGGAATTGCATTGGCATGGTTTAAATCCGACCGTTATCAGTTTGTAGGAGTAAATGAAGAGATGTCACACCGATCAAGTTCAGTATCGCAGGGCTCCGTGCTAGGGCCGTTGCTTTTCACCCTGTACATGCTACCACTGGGAGATAACATTAGGAAGCATGCTGTTAGTTTTCATTGTTATGCTGACGATACTCAGCTCTATATTTCTTCACGCCCTGAAGAAACTTACCAATTCACAAGATTAACGGAATGCATAGCTGATATAAAAAATAGGATGACCAGTAATTTCCTGCAACTCAATGCAGAAATTTTTTTTTTTCTTTTTAATTATGGACAAAAAAGCTCCACAAGTAGTAAGCTAGAATACTGTCCAACACTTGATGGCTGCTCTGTCAAGTCCTCGTTGTCAGTGAGGAACCTGGGTGTGCTCTTTGATACCAATCTCTCATTTGAAAGCCACGTTTCTAGCATCTGTAAAACTGCATTCTACTATCTTAAAAAAATATCTAAATTACGGCACATGCTCTCAATGCAAAATGCTGAACAGTTAGTTCATTGGTTCATGACCTCAAGGCTAGATTATTGTAATGCTCTACTGGGTGGTTGCCCTGCTCGCCTAATAAACAAACTCCAGCTGGCCCAAAACACAGCAGCTCGAGTTCTTACTAGAACTAGGAAGTATGACCATATTAGCCCAGTTCTGTCAACACTGCACTGGCTACCTATTAAACATTGCATACATTTTAAAATCTTGCTTATTACTTACAAAGCACAAAATGGTTTAGCTCCTCAGTACTTGAGCGAGGTTTTAACACATTATACTCCATCACGTCTACTGCGGTCTCAAAATTCAAAAATTCTGCAGGCGGTCGATCCTTTTCCTATTTAGCACCTAAACTCTGGAACAGTCTTCCAAGCATTGTTCGGGAATCAGACACACTCTGTAAGTTAAAATCTAGACTAAAAACACATCTCTTTACAATGGCATACACATAAAACACTTTTTCAATTAAATGATTATTAGGCTGCATTAACTAGGTCAGCCAGAACCGGGAACACTTCCGTCTCTGGCGTGATGACTTAGATATTTCGAAAATTGCACTTTAATAATTGTTTAATCAATACGGCATCCTCAATAAATCCGTCTCCGGCGTGTTGCCTCTGATCTTTCGAATATTGCAATTTAATAATTGTTTAATCATTACGGCATCCTCAATAAACCCGGAAAGACCGGAAAATGTGCCATAATGGACAATATTCGTCTGTATTGGCAAAACACAAGCCGCGGTTCAGCTGCGCGAGACAAACGCTGCCAGTGTGTGTATGCACAACGGGCGGGCGCGGCTCCCGCTGCACATTTCACGGAGGAAAGCTTCCACCATCTTCGCGAATTCAATGAAGGATTCGCACAACGGCTTGTCCTGAAAGATGGATTTAAAAACAGAAGCTGTTTACGGGCCACAACCTGTAAGTATGATTTATTTTTCGTCGATGTGTTTTCCTGTAATAGTTTGTATTGTTAATTGTACGTTGTAGCAAGGAAGTAAACAGATGACAACGCTGTTTGGCTCTGCAAACCAGTCTGTTAAATGCTCATTCATACTTGGCGTTAGCCGACAAACACCTAATGTTACAAACTTATTTTTAAAATCTCAACAGCAAACTTGGCATTGGTGTAAATTATTCTTTGATTAGAGCTTTTATGTATTGTTTATCTACAGGCATGCTAAACATGGTTCTGTGTTTGATTTGGCTACTAGTAAAGCCAATGTTTAGTGTTCGTTTTGGGTCAATAGTTCTTTGTTCCAATAGCGACAGATATTTGGCTATAATCGTTCTAAAAATACAAAAGTAACAGTGCCATTCAGTAGCGATCACTATAGATACGCAGTCTTTACTCTTGAGGACTGAACAGGTTGAACAGGTTCTGCTCGATCATCTTCACTAAAATTGTCTGGGTCTGATTCGGCTCAAATTGGTATGGTTTTATTGACGCCATTGTTTCTAATACTACCCAAAGCACAGTCTATCGGTAAAGGTAAGGGGCGTGACGTTTCCGACAAACGTGCACTAGGCGGTTAGCGAATCACAACACACTGGGCCAGCTAACCAATCTGAGCCCATTGCGTATTTTTGAGGGACTGGCTTCATAGAACCCGGAAACCATCAGACCGTTTTTACAAGGAGGGACAGAGCAGTGTAGAATAAAGGAAAAATAATGCAATTTTTTAAAAACGAAGCATGAACACATGTTACAGTGCACCCCACAAACACAATCAAGCCTTCGAAATAATGTGTTTTACCACCCCTTTAATCAATACGTCATCCTCAATAAACCCGTCTCTGGCGTGACGACTGATATTTCGAATATTCCTATTTAATAATTATTTATCGACACATCATCCTCAATAAACCCGTCTCCGGCGTGTTGCCTCCGATCTTTTGAATATTCCGATCTATTATGACCTCTGACCTGTAAAGTTGCCAGAATAATAATCATACGCTGTTTGTTGCCAGGAGAACTGGCACCCCGACTGAGCCTGGTTTCTCCCAAGGTTTATTTTTCTCCATTAGGTCACCTAATGGGGTTTTGGTTTCCTTGCCACTGTCGCCTTTGGCTTGGCTTGCTCAGTTGGGGACAATACATTTTTTCAACTAAATATCCAAATAAATCTAATTAGTAAACTAAATTAACCATATAAACTAAATTACTGATCTAATTACTAATCTAATGCCCACATTGTCACTGTATGATAATTGAAATAAGCTAGATGACTTCACCATTTTCTCCGGAACGGCTATACAACTAAATAAAATTCTGTTGCATTATTTTCCTGTTTAACACCGTGAAGCTGCTTTGAAACAATCTGCATTGTAAAAAGCGCTATATAAATAAAGTTGACTTGACAGTTCAAGCTCACGTGCCGAAGATGTTGCGTGTTTGTTCGCTTAATTTCACCATGGAATCGATTGTAAACAAGATACAAAGTCAGTAGTGCTGACAACGATATAGGTTGGCCTGTATGTTAGGTACGGTAGGGGGCCCAACCTCATATTATTTCAGAGGGCCCAAAATTGCTAGAGGCGCCCCTGCTTACTACATAAAGTTTACTTAAAAATATTTGAGCATTAGGCTACTTAAGTATACTTCATAAATTAACTTGAAGTATACTTATTTTTCGTAAGGGTATCTAACCCAATTATAAACAACTAATTGCTTTACCAAAAAAGTGCAGATGGGAGTGTGGAAACTTCTGCATGTGATCTACTGACGACACACAAATTAAAGAACACGGATGCAGCCGGATTATTTCCATAATGACCAACACAATCTACCAAGAGAAGCGCAAATTCGCTTCTGGTTTAAGACATGCTTTTTGGTCAGTAAATAATGGCACAAATGCAAGTAAATTGACGAGCGCAAACCTTAGTAAATCATATTGCATGATTCAATTAAATACCCTCCTCCCATAAATTTTGCATCTGAAAGGGAAACTCCTACAAATGCATATGCAATAAGTTCAGCCGGAAAAATAACCTTGTCCATGCCTTTTCAGCGCTAAATTTTCACTGCGTGTTTTTAGTAAATCCTGACAGTCATTTTTTAATGCCAAACGAGGGATTGCGCTGGTGCAGACTGTTAGTAAATCTGGCCCTTAGTGCTTTAATTGTAGCAGTTGTTCATCTGACCATAGCAAGAGACATGCAGCATTGTGAAAGTGCCAAAGTCATGACTGCATGGCACAGAGAAAATAAACTCCCTAGAGCAGATTCTCTTTGCTTCTGCCCTCGAGTTCCTTGTTTTCACCCCCTCTCCTACTGTAATTTCAGAGCTAAATAAATGGAACGGCAACTCAAAGTGTGAGACTGTGCCTTTACGACCGGAATCCATCATCAAAGAGCAATTAAACAGTAAGTGTTGCTGATTGGGCTTGAATGGGGCACATCGTCAGAATAATCACTGTCCTCGCACTGCCATCAGAGGGCTGGACTCGAGGGGTGTGGAAAGGTTAGGAGGAGCCCGGCGAAAGCATACCATCACGATTAACAACAGGATTCAACACTGCAAATATGACATTTGATGAGCTGGTGTGGATGTTATGCAGATACACACGCTGTGTTTGTGTATAATGCCGTCAAAATGATAATTCCTTTGCCTACCAAATACAGCTGTCTCAACATGAGTCTGCCATGTAGCTTGACTTCAGAAATTAAAGACACAATGCACAATTGTCTCAAAATCTTGCTCAATACTTCAATACTGTGCTTAGAGATGTAAATAGTAAAATCATACTTAAGTACAGATACCATACAGTGAAAATTACTCCATTACAAGTTACAAGTGACCAATTCCAATAGGACTTGAGTAAAAGTTTTAGGGCCCCACTTTATATTAGGTGGCCTTAACTACTATGTACTTACATCAAAAAATAAGTACAATGTACTTACTGTGTTTATAATGTATTGCAAAACACTTATGCTGATATTGAGGTGGGATATGGGTAGGGTTAGGGACAGGTGTGGTGGTGTGGGTAAGTTTAAGGGTAGGGTTAGGTGTAAGGGAAGTGTCAACTGTGTAATTACATCTGTAATAAATTTATGTAGTTACATTTGTAATTACATACAGGTATATTTAAAATGTAAGTACAATGTAAAGACATGTATGTATACAGTAAGTGCATTGTATCAAATTATTAATTAAAATGTTAGTACATAGTTGTTAAGGCCACCTAATATAAAGTGGGTCCAGTTTTAGAGTAGGGGATAGCGGGGCACAACCTAACGCTTTTTGACTTTCTCAGTTTTTGTAAATCCACTTGGGGTTCAGAGTATTTAATTTTCCTCACATTAATTGCACACATGTCTAGTACAATTATGTGGTTGTGTTTCATTAATACAGTGTATACTTTTTTCTTGATTTACCCCAAAAGAATGGAAGTGAAATGTGACAACATGCCCCATAGGTGGGGTACATTGTAACATGTGGTGGGGCACAGTGTAACATGACCAAATAACAGCTTAAAATGTTACCTGATATAATCAAAAAAATATACAAGACAAACTAAAATATTTTGTCAACAAAATACAATTATTAGCTTTTTAAAATAAAATAATGGCATTTTTTAATCATTAAAAATATACTCATTTTTGAGTTTGACAACAAACACATCGCTAAATACAGCTAAACAGCATAGTTCAAAACATAATAATAATTCATAATTTCTAAATATCGACTCTCAGTGAGTCCCTATTAGAAATATGCCATTATATTCTATTCTTTCATGAATTATTTTGAGAAACCATGAGAAAAGGGTGAATAATACCCTTTTCTCATGGAAGTATAGAGTATAGAATATAATGGCATGACTTTTGCTTTGGTTAAATACATGTTCAGTAATATCTTCCAGAGATTTAAAAATGTTGGCGCTATATTTTCTCTAAATAATGTTGATATGGCAACTAGTAAATACACTAAGTTTTGTCATTCTGGCATGTGTGGAAAGGGTTAAAACATGCATGTTACAACTAACCCCGCGTTAGGTTGTGCCCCGCGCTCCCCTATCTGATTTTAACAATACTAAATTATTTTACTTGTAAAGAATGTAGGTTTAAAGATGCACTAGTCCTCAACACCTGAGAGACATGCCAGTGAAAAACAAGAAACAGTTGATTTTTTCTAACATTGAAATAAAACCGAACAATAAATCAAGGTTGACACAATCAGGGGTGGAGCTCAAGTAAACCAATATCCTTTAAAAAGGTCTCTTCAATATAACTAGAATAATGTTCTAAAATATTCAAAATGTTCTGAAATATGTTGTAAAAAATAGTGCCATACAAAACTAGTAATTGCATTACCCTTCACAAATATATTGGAGAAAAGAGCATATATATATATATATATATATATATATATATATATATATATATATATATATATATATATATATATATATATATATATATATATATATATATATATATATATATATATATATATTCTTATTAAAAAATTTAGTTAAGTAGAGAGTAAAAGGTGCTAATATTTTTGATACTCAGTAAAAAAAAAAAAAGTAGCCAAAAGGATACTTAAGCACAGTAGCTAATTACATTTACTCAAATACTTTACACCACTGATAGTGCTAAATGCTCTAAGAATGAAGTATACATGCAAGATTTATTGTAAATAAACAGTCATGCTCAACAGTGGTTGGTAACTATGCAAATCTTTCAGTTTTGTGACATTAAAATGATGAATAGGTCTACCACCCAAAACAAAAACTTCATAGCCACTGTTGAGCATCTTTATTTTATTTGCTCACTCAGTCAGTTTTATTCTCATTTGGCAATTAAAGAGGTATATAGGCTAAATATAGGGAGCATTTTAAGACACACTCTCAACATGTTCCAAAAAACAATCTGCTGTATTATGATGACTTCTAAGATGGCCTGTTCAGTGAAAATCGAAGGAAAACATCACAAATATCCTCTGAGGAGAATACAATCTCAGAATGCATTAAATCACAGATGCTAGAAAAAGTAGGAGAGATGTTAAACATAAATAGAGCCTCATTCAACACTGAAAAATTATTTTAACAACTACAATAATACAGTAAAAAGCATATGCATTTTATCTGTTAATTCTAGTTGTTGTTTGTCTATTATTTATAGTCACCTTCTTTTAGGCTCATTAGTCATCAAAGCATCTATACACACTGCAGGTGTTATGAAGGTTGCTGGTACGGATGTGTAGCTTTTAATCTCACCAAGCTGAGTGCTTACTAAAAAAACAGATCATCATTTCAAGTCATCTCAAGTTCATTTCAATTCTGCCGTGACCAAGCTGATGCATATGCAGACAGTTTTGAGTATCAAAAATGCCTCTATAATAAATAAAAACGAATCAGACAGAGAGCAAGAGCACCTTGATGCTGCTCCCGATTGGCCCAACGGCAGCCTTGAGAAGCAGGCTGACTGAAGACATCATTGCGAACGGAATAGATGTCATGCTTATGAGCGTGAAACTGCAGGCAAGATGGATGGTGGGATATAAATTAGGAGTCAGCAGGGTGCAGTGGGTGGGCGGTCTTTCTCTAACAAACCACCACGGTTCTGTCAATCAGACGAGTCTCAGCGGACTGTTCATAGAGTCTCATTCAATGGGCAGTTCCAATCTCAATGTTTGGCTTTAATTCCAAATTAACCTTTTACAGGTCTTTCTTTTTTTAGAAAACAGTCAAAAATACTGATGACGTTATCTTTTTTGCATGGTTTTGCCTTTGCATGGTTTTAGCTGTGACCAAAGGATATTGGATCCAATGTGTTGGATCCTAAAAAAAGAGCCGGGGGGTGAAAACCTATTGAATTTGAAAATCAAGGTAAATTGTACTTAATTTGTCTTCCGGGAAACATGCAAGTATCTTCTGTTGCTTCTGAAGGGCAATACTAAATGAAAAAAAAAAAATATTTAAACAAAATAAGAAACATTTGGACATCTTCATCCTGTTCAAAAGTTTTCACCCCCCGACTCTTAATGCATTGTGTTTCCTTCTGGAGCATCAGTGAATGTTTGAACCTTTTTTAGTAGTTGTGTTTGAATCCCTCAATTGTCCGCAGTGTGAAAAGATGGATTTTAAAACCATACAGTATTTCTGGAGAGGGTTCAAATATGAAAAAAGAGGCTGGAAAACTGAAGAATGTGCAGGACCTGGAAGATTTTTCTGAAGAACATTGGGCAGTTTAACTGCTCAGAACAAACAAGGAACTCATGAACAACCATCACAAAACAAAAAAAACAGCCGTGGATCATCCAGGGAACGACACACAGCACTGAGAATCAATGGTTCATAAACTTTTTATCAGGGTTATTTTAATAAATTCAGCAATTTTTTTGTCTTGTGGACTATATGTAAACATTTCTTATGTAAAATATCTTATTCAGGACAGTATACTGACCAAAGTATATAGTATACTAAATACAAAATAACATGAATTTTGTATGATACCTCTTATTTAGTAAAAATTATTCCCATTTTCACAGATTCTGCAAGCGGTTCACATACTTTTTCATGCCACTGTAAATATATATATATAAATATATATATATATATATATATATATATATATATTTTTTTTTTTATATATATATATAATTATTATATAAAATTATTAGAATTATTATATATAATTTAGAAAATATCCAATGTATTGGAAAGGCTGTATAGGACACGTCCAATGTAAAATGTTTTAAAGGGATAGTTCAACCAAAAATGAAAATTCTATCATTAATTTCTCACCCTCATGTCATTCCAAACCCGTAAGACTTTTGTTCATCTTCGGAACAAAAATTAAGATCTTTTTGATGAAATCAAAATATATATATACACACACATACATACAGGGCTTGATATGATTTTTTTTTTAGCTCGCCAGCCACTGCGCTAGTGGTTTTTCAAAGTTACTAGCCACTCAGCATTTTCACTGGCCAAAATTTTGTTGTTGGGAAATTTGTTGCCATATTCGTTGGCTATACATAAATGACCTCTGTATACACCCAAATCAAGTCTACATGAAATCTATAACATGACACGTTACCAAATACACCAAATTTAGCTCTGATAACAGATGCAGATGCCTTTTGAGAAGACTACAATAAAATTCAACCTGCATATACTGTATATATATATAGATGGAAATAATAATTTCAATCAAGAGGAATCGTGGAATATGGAATATGGAATATACGTCTTCCTACATGGTTGATTAAAAAATGAAAAGCTTCACACTCCATCAATTAGGGTTAGAATAACTGTTGCCAAGCATATAACATGCTAAAAACATAACAATATTGATTCAATCATTAACACTTAAGCATTTTCCTATTTATATCCAAACAGTGATTTTGTAAAATAAAATCATTTTAAATGTCAGACAGACAGTCCTTCCTATTTAAGTGGGTATTTGTTGAAAAAATAAAAACCTGGACTAATGAAATGGTTTTATTTTTGGCTCAGAATAAGCTGTGGAGCTCAAAAAAGTCTGGCTGTGCAAGACTAGAATAAGGAGCCTATGAGACTAGAATGAGCAGAGAGAGGCTGTGAGATGGAAATTGGATGTTAGTGCCAGGAGAACGAATTCAAATTGATTCTTCATGTCATAAGAGTGATACTGCATGAGAAAATGGGTTTATTTCAATATGACCAACTGTAAAACGGTCTTCAAATATCAATCTGGTTTGTGTTTACATCATTGGCCCTTGTCGCTTTTGCATTCTGTTCCTTTTAAAGCGACCGACTGTGTCACGACCTCTGTGTAACGGTCGATTATAGCTACAGTCCACGGCAGCGAAACCTGATCCAATCTACTCAATGCATCTGTGCCACAGTCACCTGCCAGCAAAATACTCCCTCCATACTTCAGCAGAGATCCAATTATCAGATTGGCTCCAAGGACAGAAAGAGCTGACCAAACGTTTATCTGAAACACCTAATGTCTTCCAATGAAATGTTTAATTCAAACACCAGGTACCTTTCCACATTATCCAGGTTTGCGGCCACTCCGAGTCCTCCGATGGCGTAAAGCTTGCCGTCGTACACCACGCTGTTGTGCCGGCACCGCGGGACTGTCATCCGAGACACAAGATTCCAATTATCCAGCAGGGACATGTAGCACCACACGTCTGTCAGCGTGACTCCCGACTCAACACCACCTAAAGAGGGTACAAGCCCAAACAAATGAGAGCTGAAGTCTCCATTTACACTCTTCAACATCACACCTTCATTAATACAGATCTGAAGAAAAGATGCATACTCCACACTCACATCTCCCTCTCTCTCAGGGATTCAGATTTAGCTGATTCCAGAAAAAGACTGTTTAAGTTGTGTGACATGTTCTGTCTTTTCCAATACCTTAGCAAAATAATTTTCCAATTTCACCAATTTCAACTTGATTTTATATGAGTAAAATGAGATTGAACTAGACAAGATTTGAAGGGAAAAAAAATTGTTGAAATGACTTGAAAAGACAATTTGATTATACTTCAAATAATCAGCAACTGAACACAAGTTAAGTTTAATTAGGAATTAATTAGAATTCCTTTTATTGTATACAATGCATTTCTTTATAAAAAATATATTATATATTATATTTAATATTGTATTTATATGGAATGCGTATATATAATAAATAAAATATGAATATGAATTTAACATGATTAAATATAAATAAATAGTTGAATAAATAAATATAATATAAATTAATTATAAGATATACATAAAACAACTTAACTCTGTATTTGTATATACTTTTTTTTTTACACTAATGTTCAATTTGGGTGTTGTTTCAAAACACTCGAAAGTTTGAAGTGTGACATGCTAAACATTTTTAAACTGTATTTTGCTAATTCTGTTATAGTTATTCATGCAGATTTTGTGAGCTCCTATTATTTGAGTGAAAACATGGGATATTTCTCACACTCCAGGATCATATAACATGAACTAGAGATGGAAGCGTTATGAATCACTGAGTCGATTCAGCGGTTTGAATCGCCAAATTTCAGCAGTTTGGCGGTTTGACACGCGATCCGAATCATCATTCGGCTCAGTGATTCATAACGCTTCGAAGCTTCATGATGCTTTGTTTTGAAATCGTCATCACTATGTAAGTTGTTATTTAGGGTTTTTTTGCGCACAAAAACTATTGTTGCCGATTCATAAAGTTATTTTAGAACCACTGTAGTGAGATGGACTTTGTAACGACGTCTTTAGTACCTTTTAAGGGTCTTGAGAGTGTAGAGTACCATTGAGCCAATGGAGGACTTTCAGAGGCATCAGATTTCAACTAAAATATATAAATTTCTGTTCCGAAGATGAACGGAGGTCTGACGGTGTCGAACGACATGAGGGTAAGTAATTAATGACAGAATTTTCTTTTTTGGGTGAACTAACCCTTTAATATTATTTAACTCATAACAATATCTTTTTTATTTAATTTTTTATCTCTCTTCTTATATAAATGTACGCCTTTTTGTTTTGTGTTTAATTGTATTCTTCCAGTGTTATTTACAAGTTCTGGTTTCACTACTGTTGTTACTGTTGTTACATCTTATTTCTTTTCTCAAGTTTTAGGCGTAATAACATCTGGCAAAGGGACTACCAATGAAAACTAGTCTTTGGGCTAATTTGGGTACATTTACATTCATGAATGTTGATTAATGTACACTGCCCCTTTTTAAATAAATAAACAAACAAACTGCTGTAGCCAAAGAACACAAAAATCATGGACCCACTTTATATTAGGTGGCCTTAACTACTATGTACTAACATTTTAAATAATAATTTGATACAATGCACTTATTGTGTACATACATGTTTTTACAATGTACTTACATTTTTAAAATGACCTGCATGTAAGTACATCTGTAATTAATTTCTGTAGTTACATTTATAATTACACTGTTGATACTTCCCTTCCCTTAACCCTACCCTTAATCCCTTTTACAATACAATATAAAAGCAATAAGTACATTGTACTTCTTTTTTGATGTAAGTACATAGTAGTTAAGGCCACCTAATATAAAGTGGGGCCAAAATCACTAAGCAACAATAAAGAGGAAGGCGCAATGGATCATTTAAATTATTTGACAAAGTACTAAATAATGTAATTTTAAAAAAGCAAGAGAAGGGTTGATTTTGCATTAAATGATATACAGATAAAAAATAAAAAAACACATTTACTTGGCTAATCCATCACATATTAACGACTATGGCAAATCAGCTATTCTCCCGTAGTATACAGTTACAGTAGAATGTCATGAAATAGTAGTTAGAGTTGCACATGTGCAACAGAACCCCAGAATGATGTTGCGTTCCATTAGCAGCTGTTGCTTAACGATCCTGCTGTCTGTATGAACATGCAATGGGAGTCAAGCCTGTATTCTTTTATCAGTTACCATAGCAACAGTGACCAAAGTAAAATAAAAGATGTCAACGTCCATAAAACTGAAAAGTCTTATCACTTTTGAAACAACAAGAGTCAGACGAGCCCCGAGATCATCCGTCAAATCTTCATTAACCGACAGCAGCTTTTATAAAGGCGGAGAGCAGAGAATTTGAGTCGCACGTTGAATGCAAAACTGATGAGAACAGCCCCCATGGAGAACAGTGACTGGATCTAAAATCTTCAGATGAAACACAGCTCACAGTTGTTCAGTCTAGTTACATATTAAAGCGTTAGTTCACCCAAAAATGAAAATTCTGTCATTAATTACTCACCCTCATGTTGTTCAAAACCCGTAAGACCTTCATTCATCTTCGGAACACAAATTAAGATATTTTTGATGAAATCTGAGAGCTCTCTGACCCATCCATAGACAGCAATTTAATGAACCCTTTCAAGGTCCAGAAAGGTAGTAAAGACATTGCTAAAATATAATGTGACTCCAGTGGTTAAAACGTAATTTTATGAAGCATCGAGAATACTTTTTGTGCGCAAAAAACAAACAAAAATAACGACTTTATTTAACAATTTCTTCACATCTGTGTCAGACTTCTACGCTGTTGACGTAGTAAATGCAGTCCAACTTCCGAGTTACGTCAGAGCTATGCCAGAACGCCGGCTTACCATTGGCCGATGCTTTTTACGTGAGCACCATGACGCATGCGTGTGATACTGATGCAGGATCTGACCAACATAAACTGTGTAGGAGACTGACAGACAAGAAGAAATTGTTGAATAAAGTAATTATTTTATTTGTCTATGGAGGGATAAGAAAGCTCTCCAATTTCATAATAAATATCTTCATTTGTGTTCTAAAGATGAATGAAGGTTTGGAACGACATGAGGGTGAGTAATTAATGACATAATTTTCATTTTTGGGTGAACTATCCCTTTAAGGACTCAAATACAGGGTTGACTATATTCTGCTGTTGTGTGAACGGGGCAATATAATTTTCCTTTGCCATTATATAAAATTAAATCTAAAAATCTTGATGTCTATGGACATGTTATGCACCAACTACTCATGCAGTTTTCACTAACAAATTGCTGTTACATCTTTAAAGGCATCGTCTTCCCTGCGCTATTAATTTTATCTTGCTTGATTTGTGGGATATTTAACATCATAATTTGATACGCAGCCAGTCATAAAGACAGAGACGAGGAACAGCCATCTGCTTTCACATCATCCCTCGGAGCATGCAGTGCTAAATATAAAAGCAGACACCTGCAGGAGGCCACCAAACTGCAAGTGACACACTGTCGGTTTGATTACCTGACAGGTAGATATTATCCCCCGCCGATATGACGGAGAAGAACTCGCGGTTGTAGAAAGGCAAGCTAGCCAGGGGGTACCACTTGTTGTTCTGAGGGTTGAAGCAAGTGACGGCTGTCAGCGAGCGCTGGTTCATACCGATGACCTGTCGCCCACCCACCAGCACGATCACCTCAGCGACACCTGCAGGGACGGACAGAGAAACAAACACTTTGACATTCACTAAAATAACCTGCTGAAAGCAACTGCTCAGACCTGTTTGGGCCAGATCACATTTCAAGATGATTTTAGATTGGAAGTGCTGGTGCTGGTTATTGGGGCAGGTAAGCCAGCTTGACTACACTCTTAAAAAGAATGGTTCTTTATTGCCATTGATAACCTTGACCATGAACCTTCAACATCCATGGAACCTTTCAACTGCACAAAATATTCTTTATTGTGGACAAAAGTTTCTTTAGATTATGAAAATGTTCTTCATACCAAGAACAATGTCTAATGCAGGGGCTGTCTAATGCTATAATGCTATTATACTTATTTACACTGTTAAAGATTTGGATTCTCATGCCAAAAATTAATTGGATGCATGATGGAGTATTTCTGTTCCAAATACACTCCTTCAGGATTCAAATAAGTTTCAGAATTATTATTTTTTTTGAGTATGGCCCTGTATGACGTCATAAAGGGTCTGTGTTTTGTTGGCAATCGGTGCGTAAGTGCATATAATGTAAACAACACAAACTATAGTGAATCGAAAGTTATCCGGGGATAATGCCATGATGTATTGTGTGTGTGTGTGTGTGTGTGTGTGTGTGTGTGTGTGTGTGTGTGTGTGTGTGTGTGTGTGTGTGTGTGTGTGTGTGTGTGTGTGTGTGTGTGTGTGTGTGTGTGTGTGTGTGTGTGTGTGTGTGTGTGTGTGGAATCCGCCCACTGAACACCTTAACAAGCTTGGCTGTTTTCGGAAAGAACCATAACAGCGTATCTGTCTTTTATAAATATAATAAAACTAAATACTCTTTGGAGATATGAAGGAAGCAATACTACTCTATAGGTACTCAAGTTTAACATGAGATTGGCAGAAACTGTGTGTGTGTTATGTACCTTTTAAGAAGAGGGCATGGTGGTTGACCAGCCAAAACCAGCATGATGTGCAAAGGTTTACAAGTGCATGTGATAAATAACTGGAGCTTAATGCTTTACATACAAAGCAGGCAGTGGCGAACTGTGTATTTTTAACATGCAAGTTCAACAGCAAAACAGTACATTTAGTGGAGCAGTTTTTGTTCAGAGTGAAATTATTTACAAACAGAGGCTGTTTTATGATCAATTATAAATGTGTTTTCCTCTCTACAGCACATGAAGTCTCCATGATGACTGATTATGCCACATCACAGGCCTTTCATACTGTAATTAGTTTTATTCTGAAAATGAGACGTAACTCAACACAGAGTGTCAGGAAAGATCCAAAGTGTTATCATCAAAGTTTGGCTTGACAAAAATACCCAAAGTGTATTTCTATTTAAGGAAAAGTACAGATTCACTGGTATTAAAAAGGGCTTCAGGCTCCGTTATTTTGTGTGAGCTGAAAGTACCCAACACGATCTTATCATCTAAATTAAAATTCATGACATACATCGTCTTGAAAAAATAAATAAATAAAAGAAAGAAACAGTTGATCGGGACAGAAAGGGTCAGGCCTCTGTAACGGCAGAAAATTAAATGTCATTGTACGCCTCTTAAATTTTATTTTTTTTTTTTAAAGGAAAAAAAAAAGAAAAGAAGAAATACTCTAGCCTGTGATTTCAAGGGCTCCTGAAAATACATAAATGAATTATGTCCGGGGACATTTATTGTCTCGGTTTAATTCTTTTCAATATAGTGATTCAATAAAATGAACAAAGACGCATAGCACATCTCTCTGGGGGATTCACCAACAATGCGTTTCAATAAGCTGTCTGTCTTGTTTCAGTATATGATTCCCTAAAGGAATTCTGCACATAAGAACGCAAAACAAAAAAGAAAAAGAAAGAAAAAGAAACCCCTGTACCGACTGCATGAACTTAATGCACAACAAATAAATTACATCATATTTGTATTATTAATTAATAATTATAATAATAATAATAATTATTAAATGTATATACACTATATCTGCCTTTACATGCACATGAACTTTAATGACATCCCATTCTTAATCCGTAGGGTTTAATATGGAGTTGGCCCACCCTTTGAAGCTATAACAGTTTCAACTCTTCTGGGAAGGCTTTCCACAAGGTTTAGGAGTGTGTTTATGGGAATTTTTGACCATTCTTCTAGAAGCGCTCAAACCCACTCATCCATGTCTTTATGGACCTTGCTTTGTGCACTGGTGCACAGTCATGTTGGAACAGGAAGGGGCCATCCCCAAACTGTTCCCATAAAGTTGGGAGCATGAAATAGTCCAAAATGTCTTGGTATGCTGAAGCATTAAGAGTTCCTTTCACTGGAACTAAGGGGCCAAGCCCAACCCCTGAAAAACAACCCCCACACCATAATCCCTCCACCAAACTTTACACTTGGCACAATGAAGTCAGGCAAGGATCCGGGCCGTATCCAGATCAGATGAAGGACCTGTGCCTAGATACGACCATAATGCAGCCCTGAAGTGTCAGCAGAGACTGTGTCAACTATACTCTCCCCTGTGAAGGCCTCCTTCACTTCACTTTCCCTCTGTACAGATGAAAACATTACCGAAATTATTGGAATCTACTAAAAACGCTTTATTATGCATACCAGACAAGTAATTTAGCAGTCTTTTTGTAAAAGAAAACTACACGTCTGTGCACATTCGTATTCAAACGTGCTTGCCTGTGGACTAAACATATAATACTTACATGCATGGTGTCACCGTTCTCACGGATTCACATTTTTTGAGGCTTGCACGGGGATGATAGCGGTATCGTTTCAAAACTATTTCAACTATTTCAATGAACTTTTGATTCATTTCAACTATCTCAACAGCTTCCGGGCACTGTTGCCGTGTGGATGAGCGGCCGAAACGCATTTCTTTTTTGGATGAAAATGGTGTTGTGTAAGTGGCCCTAAAGTAAATAGCTAATGATCTCCTGCAACGGAAATGAATTAATCAAAAACTTACTTTAGCTGGTGTGCCCGGGGGGGTGTGGTTTAGTGAGGTCTGTGACGGGAGAGAGAGTCAGGAGACAAGTAAGCCGGTCAATTGCAAATAATGAACACCTGTGTCTTGTTCCAGTAATGGGCGTGGAGAGACTGGATATAAGCCACCAGAAAGAGAGCTTCCAGGAGAGAGACTGACAGGAGACTCGTGGGGACACACACAAAGAGAGGAGAGCAACTGGACTGTGTTTGAGAACTTTTGATTTATTTTGTGAAACGCCTGTGAGCGTGTGCTGTTTTAAAAGAGTGTGTGAAACAAAGTGATAAAAGCCACCCGAGTCTCCATTAAGCCGACCCTGCCTTCTTCCTTCCTTACTCATATCGAACTTTGTTCCAGTGGTGCCGAAACCCGGGAAGGAAGAAGCGGCCGCCGCCATGCAAGTTCCGCCGTCATCATTGCCATTTGCGGAGATCATCTCGTCCCTCGTGGTCCTGCATCAGGATCAACACCAGGCTCTGCTCGATCTGAGGAGCGACCAAGAGCGCCACTTCCAGACAATCGTGCAGGCCCAGCAGGAGGACCGCGAGAGGTTCCGGAGCTGGATGGACCGGGAGGTTCGGACAGAGGTCCCAGCGATCCCAAGTATGACCAACCACCTGCCGCTGAACAAGATGGGGCCCCAGGACGACCCGGAGGTCTTCATAGACCTCTTTGAGAAGACGACCGAGGCGGCAGGATGGGCTCTGAATCAATGGTCAATGAGGTTAATCCCCCTGCTGTCGGGGGAGTCTCAGACCGCAGCTCAACAACTCCCTGTTCAGAACCTCCTGGTCTTCAACGACCTGAAGAAGGCCATCCTGCAGCGGGTTGGCCGAAGCCTAGAGCAACACCGCCAGTGAATCTGCCGCAAATGGCTACTGGCTGAGGGAAACGTTGTTGGAAAAATCATCGACCTCGTGGTACTGGAACAGTTCGTCACTCGGCTTCCCCGGAGAACGGCCGAATGGGTCCAGTGCCACTGACCGACGTCGTTGGACTCGGACCACATGGTGGCGTGCCCGGGGATCGGCGGACCCTTACCATCTCTCTCTCTCTCTCTCTCCCCCTTTTTCTTCTCCCTCTTTGTCCTACAAACCTCCCAAGGGAGGGGTGGAACCAGCCCGGAGTTTTCAGAGGCTTTGTGGCGGTTAGGTCTGGGCCGGCCTGTTGGCGTTACGGGGACCCGGACCATTTCATCGTCAGATGCCCAATGATGGACGTGGGGACAATGATCCGGATTCCGGATGTCCCACAGGCTGCCCCCGGTCAGGCTGGCTGGTACCAGATACCTGTGAGTACAAGGGGGGTACCTATCCGGCTTTGATGGATTCGGGATGTAACCAAACCTCGATCCACCAAAGCCTGATTCAGCCCGAGGCATTGGATACAGGCCGCATGGTTAAGGTACGGTGCGTGCACGGGGACGTGGTGAAATATCCTGTGGTGTCAGTTGTGATTCAATTTCGGGGTCAAAAGCATAGTGTAGAAGTGGCCGTTAATCCGCACCTCAGGCATCCGCTCATCCTGGGAACCAATTGGCCCGGCTTTTAAGGATTTATTGGGGTATTTGTGTGCGAATGTCTCTTGTAATAAAAGAAAGCTGAAGACGGCAGCGGCCGTGCAGGTGGGAGAGGCTGAACCTGGACCACTTAGCCCTGAATACGGGGAAACAAGCGCGATTGAGAGACTGATTCTCTCAGACCGCGATGACTTTCCCCTGGAGCAGTCGTTGAAACATGCATTTGAACAGGTCCGTTCTATTGACGGCCAGTCTGTCCAGCCTGACCGACCGCTCTCTTTTCCATATTTTGCTATTATAAAGGACCGGTTTTATCGAGTTACACAAGACACTCAGACAAAAGAAAATACAACCCAGTTATTAGTGCCAAAAAGCTGCCGGGAAATGCTTTTCCAAACGCTTTTTTGGGTGGGGGGCTCATTATGGAATACATGAGTCTTTGGCCACTTAAACTCTCCTTCTCACTATATGCATTAGGGCGATATAGACATGTGTCCTCTCCCAGGTAGATTTGTATAATTTCCTGTTGACTGAAGCTTCTTAATTATTGCCCTGATGGAAGAAATAGAAATGTTCAATCCTTTAGCTATTTTCTGACAGCCGCTTTTTTTTTTTTTTGTGAAGCTCAACAATCTTTTGCTTCACATCAGAACAAAACTTTTTGGTTTTACTCAATGTGATGAATGATTAAAGACATTAAGCCATTGAGTTTCCTCATATTTATACTCCTGTGAAACAGGAAGTCATGGCTGGATAATATCAGAGATATTTTTCTCATAAGAATTTCTAGGGGTGTGTACATTATACACACACACACACACACACACACACACACACAACCCGGCCCGACCACTGTGCCCCCTCACCTCTGGTTAACTACCTTCACCCAGCCCTGGAGTGGGAGCCCTGATTTTAGTTTGTGAGGCATTTCTGTCCAGGCGAGGTAGGCTGGGTGTAGGCTGTCAAATACATGGTTTAAAAATGTATTTAAGTTTTTATTTTGGTTTGGTCTTAGAAAAAATATTTTTTCGTTTATGTTTCCAGAGCGTTTGATTTATAATGAGACTATTTTGCTCATAATCTTTGAAAATAACAATAAAAATAAACTGCAGATTTTTCTTAGAGACAGATGCGGTTGTAACCTAAACATTTATTTGTGTTTAACATTTTTAAATGATCTACTGTTGCAGATTCTGCCTTTAGCATCAGATAATGATTCTATAATTCTTTAAGAGTTCCTTCGATTGAGCCCACTTAATGTTCCTTATTTTTATTTTACTGTTTACTATTTGAATACATTTTAAAATATAACATTTTATCCTAGCTTCATGCACTATTTTATTAACAACACTTGAATGTGGGTCAGTTTAATTAAAAAAGCTTTTCAACAAATCACATTTTTGTCAAAGACTTTGTCCGGATCAGATTCAGAATGAGGATCAAAACATAGACGGAGTAGATCGAGTCCAACAATACCCCCAAAGTTTGCACAGTCTTATCCCTCTTCATGGGTCAACATTTCATTCGTTAATGTTAGGCAGTTTTGATTCATAAGCTGTTTAATGTTTTATGATCGAGTTATTTTACATGTGCATAAGCAATGTTTACAGTATATTACTTGTTTCTGCTTCTTCACCTGTGTTTTGATGCAGAGATTCTGTACTTTTTCAGAAGAAGCATAATAGCACCCCTTACCGTATAACAGTGAAAACATGGATTGCTGGAAAATTCCGTCAATGGCAGGGAAGCGTTGTGTAATAAATTACGGAACAATTCTGTCGAAACCGGGGAAAGAGCTAATAGCTTTATGGAGGCTGTAAAAGCACCAAGCACTGACTGTTGTGAATAAGGCAGAACCTATAACAAGTCTTACATGCATAAAAAGAAGAGCAATTTCTGCAAAGAAATTATAACAGTAACATAATTTAAATATTTATGATGCAGGTCTATACCGGGCAGATATCATGTGCTGCAGTGAATGCATGTAAATAAGATGCGCTTAAACACCACACACCAAGGTGATGCAACCAGCAGTGTGATATACCTGCTCAAGCTCAGGTTCACAGGCATTTCCTGATAAGAAAAAAAGCTTTTGACTGGCATGAACATCTGCTCCTGTGGCAGCTCTTTCAATTTCACGACCACAGGTTGTGTTCCTACTTCACACCAGTACAGGAAACACGTTCCATCCCCTTTTTCCACAAACCCTCACTGCATGCTACTACATTACAGCAGAAGCATCAATCAAACACCACATGACAGTCCTGCTCATGTTCCACCATCAGCATCCTCCAGCAGATATCTACTGCAACACTTCCCCTTATATGAGAGCAGCTCTCTCATCTCGCCCTGCATGCATGTGTTAATGCAGCATGGCAGGGATCAGGCCTGGGGTCCGTACCCTTCTGCCGAGCAAGGGACCCTGCTGTGTCCGGCTCCTTCATGCTGACTATGGCATTAGAGGCTCAAGCAGCAGGAGGTCCAGCACTGCCGCCCCACCTCTGCCCCTCATAATCCAGAGCAATGGATTGTGACATGAAAAGAATTCAAGGAGCTTTCTAGATTTAGATTTCCCCCAAAATCCCTCTAACATCAGGTTTGGGCACAAAAAACAAAAGAGCAAAAGATCTTCTAAGTAAAAACACACCTCTAAACCTAATTAGATTAAAGGCTGCTCTTCGTTGTAGCATTTAAAGTCTGCATGAAATCAGAATTGACTCTATTTACTTTCTTAACACCTGAGCCTGGGTCTTAATGTGAAGGAATCATCTGTTCTTTTATTCAAATGCAATTTTCTTTTTCACCTCTGAAACAACTTTTGTTTTTTCAAAACGATTTCATCACAACAATTTTATTGAATTTTCATCACAAATCCCTGATTTTTCATTATCCAATCAATTCCAAAAGGATCAAATTGAGCCCCATCATATCTTTAACATCTTGTTTTACTCCACAAAACATTACAGGAAAAATTTTGATTTTTTCAAATGTTTTTGAAGTTCATAATTTATTTGATCAAAAATACAATAATACTGTGAAATATCATTACAGTGTGTTACAATAAAATGTGATCATGTGACACTGAAGACTGAAGAGTTATGATGTTGAAAATGCAGCTGTCACATCACAGGAATAATTTACCATTTAAAATATATTCAAATAGAAAATGCTTCTATAAAATTGTAATATTTCACAATTTTACTGTTTTTACTGCATTGTTGATAAAATAAATGCAGTGAGCAGAAGAGAAAAAGAATATTAAGAATATTTAAAAAATAGCCATGATTCCAGATTTTTGTCCAGTAATGTATGTTGTATTATGTGAGAAAAATGGCCCGTGAATGTTTTCAAGTTGACTTTAAAGGAATATTTTGTATGCTAATTACACATAAAATAATGCAACTGACAAAAGACTTGCTTACAGTACATGCACTAATAATGTAAAGTGTCAGTGCTGTGAATAAGGGTTTAAAATATGCAACTATCACAAATATAATTGTAGCATTTAAAAAATAACATGACTATCTCTAATGTTTTATCTCATGTCATGACCAGAAAAAAAAGAAAACCTGGTTCTTTCCACTTGGATGGGACTTGGGACGTAAACTACCTGTAAATGGGATGTAACTAACCTGCTGATTGCATGTACAAACTCTATCCAATAAGAGAAAATAAAGTTCTCTAAAGTTGAAGTAATTTATTTTTTCCATGTTGAAAAATCTGCACCTTGATGCATAGGCCACAGTAATCCAAAATAATACTAAGACTCTATTGAAAGGTGTAAGCACTGTGGCCCTTTCAAAAAGAACAGCCCTATTGAAATACAACTACAAAAGGCGGATCAAAACAGATTTCCGTTACTGCCTGAGTATAATGAATGAAGAGAATGTTAAAGCCCCGTGGTCTGCGATGAACTGGGTCATTCGTTGTGATAATCTCAGCACAGCCTGTCTTAAGTACACACAGGTGAAATTTACCCACTGGCTAAAGCTCCACAATAAGAGGCGCAGGTGCGCTGACGGCCACTGTTGACGCTTGCTTTGGCAGCTCTGTGACAGCGTTGTGGCTCTATTCCAGACGCTCCGCTCAACAGCGCTGGCGTGGAAGCTCTGTCATACAACATCAGGACGGATTTCTATCCAGCATGCTGCTTCTATATCTGTGCACTGCATTACTGCATTTTAATAAAACAGGGCTGATTGGTCAACACAGCATTCCAATGCTAAAAATTCACTATATAACATGCAAAACAGCTCAGGAGGTACAGTATATCACTGCACAGCAAACAAAGACAAACTACTAAGCGTAGTTTACAAGTCAGGACTTGATCTTCTAATTTGCTAAAAGAATATGATTGGGTTTTTTTTTCATTTTCAACTATTTTTAGTGTGTAATGTTGCTGTTTGAGCATGAAAAAGTTCCAAAGCACAAAGTCACTCTAATTCTCTATATCAGTAAACATTGTTTCTGAAGTCCCTGAAACACCTCGATTGTAGTCTTGAGTTTCCTTCCGGAAACGAACACATAACAATATTTCTCATTTAAATAATTCCCTCCAAAGACATATGCAATAAAACGGCGAGGTTGGTTAGTAGTGTGTTGAAATTCAAGGTTAATGGTACGGTGCATGACATATCTGAAATATGCTCTAAGCGATTGACCAATCATAACACACTGATCCAGCCGACCAATCAGAGCACATTGCACTTTTCAGAAGAAGTGGCTCCATAGAGACAAGGGGCCCAATTTAAAGATCTAAGAGCATGGTCTAAAGCGTACTGCGCAAGTGCACTTTAGCTAGTTTAACGACAGGAAAAATGGTTGGCGCGCCCGGCAAAAGGGTTAGGCCTATCCCTATTCTCTTAATGAGTCATGGGTGTGTTTTGGGTGTAAAATGCAATAAAAAAGTCTCATCTCCCATTCCCTTTAAAAGCCATTTACATGGCGGAATTTGCAAGCGGAAAAACTGAATGATTCTCTAACGAAGAAACTGGTCTGCTCGTGTGCGAGGTTAAAGTGCGCAAGCTGACCATCCACAGGACAAGCGGCAAACCGGATTCCAACAAAGCTTCCTGAGCATTTTAATCCTTTAATTTTCCATATTTAAAAATGTGTGTGTGCTGCTGTGCATCCCTGTGTGTGTAATAAGCAGAGTGTACACACGTTGTGCACCTGCCTATAGGCGCATATTACTAACGCGCCATTTAAATAACACAAAAAATACTGCACTATTGACTTTAGACCTGGTGTCAGTTGGTCGATGCCGCAGTTGTTTTCAGTTCCTCAAAATAACAACGTGCTAACAATGCGCCTGAACACACCTTGTTTTGAGACCAGTACACCCAGGGGCGAACAGAAGGATGCAAAAGCATTTGCTATTTAAACAACGTGATGCAGGATATGAAAATGATAACTGCATCGGGCTGAAAAATCGGGCTGAAAAACACTTGCGTCGTGCCTGCCGCCGCATTGCGCCGGGTGTATGAGAGGGCCCAAGGAGTTACTGAAACAGTGGAAGAGAGGTGCTGCAACAATTTAAAATATGTGAAAAATAATGTTTTTTTTTAAACATTGAAGCAAACATTATACAAAATATAATTTGTCCTCTTTAAACAAAAAACATGCATCCTTGAACTTTTATTATACAGTTACTGTTTTACAAAAGCTGCCCATCGAGCCTAACAACAACCTTTACACATGACTCCTTTCACAATATAGCATGATCTATTGCACTTTAGTGCTTAAAAATAAAGCTGATATGTTTAGCTCTTAAATATGATTGTATGAACCCGGTTCAAATTAATAAATAAATAATAAATAATAAATATAAAAAAATATATTTATTGCAATTATTATTTGTAATAAATGTTATTATATAGCTATAATTCAAAAGGCATTCCAGGATATGTACTTTTTTTTTTTAACCATGATTAAAAAGGGCTCTCTAATTGATATCATGCCTATCAACACTATAATGCATAAATAACTGTGAGTGTCTTCTTGTTTCTATTTTAAAAATCTAATTTAATAAAAAGTTTAATAAAAACCTTGTGAGCAGACTAGACACCATATTCTCTGTACTGCATGTAGCCTTCATGGATAAGGCAATCCCAGAATATAAATATATATATATATATATATATATATATATATATATATATATATATATATATATATATATATATATATATATATATATATATATATATATATTTATAAATATATATTTATTTATTTATTAGGGGTGTAACGGTACACGTATTTGTATCGAACCGTTTCGGTACGGGGCTTTCGGTTCGGTTTCCGATTGCAATCTTTAACAGTTAACAGTCGGCTTGTTTTAAGCGTGCAACACACTTCAATCCGAGTTCCCACACAAACATATTAACAAGGCTAAATCCAGCTTCTTATTCGCAGCTTCTTATTGACGCTATCCGGTCCACCTTAAAAGACGTGACGCTTCCGCGTCTTTGGTTTCTTTTGGTTTTTCTCTTTTTCAAGCTTTTTAAGGGATTGTGTTGCTTTTGTGTTCATTTTCAGAATAAAAGAATAATATATTAGCGAAGATTGACTGTAAAAATATTAAAGCACATACAACATAATTACAGTATGCCTATTCTTTAATTATTGTACATGCCATCAGCTCAATTTAGGGACCATGTGGTTTTTCTCTTTTTCACACTTTTGATACTATTGTGTCTATTTTCAGAAAAGAATAATAAATTATTTTAAAAGGTAATTAACACAGAAATATCAGTGAAGATGACTGTAAAAAATACAAATGTACATAAAATATAATTACATAATTCTTCAATTATTGCACTTGAATGCTTTGAATTCATTAATAAATCAATAAAAGGTAAGGTCACTAGAGATTAATGCCAGTTCCAGCTTGGATCTAGCCTCCGAAGACTTCAGATGAACCAACACCAGATGACACCTACCCCTGCAAGGTCTCCAGAAGATCAAATATGGATGAAATACAAAATGTATAATCATGTTATCATTGCTTTGAAATGCAAACTAATTTTGCTTAAATGGATATATGGTATTTGTCTGTAATTTGCAATATTTTACAACTGTAAATATAGTTACTGTACCATTTTCATGTAATGGACCCAATCTGACAGTGCAGTTAGAAGAGCCATTACATTGTGGACCCATTTGGGGAAGTAAAACATTTCACTGGTGCTCTATACCCATCGTGCTTGAATATCATCAATCAAATTTTCAAAGATTTTTACTGTAGCATTTTGAAGTTATGGATTCATGAATTTGACATATATGACAATACAGTTAGAATAGCTATTGCATTGTTGGCCCATTTGGAGGCACTATATCTCGGCTGCCTTTATGGGTGCGTTCACAGTTGCACTGGGGCATTATACCCAGTGTGCTTGACTGTCACCATGCAAAATTCCAGACATTTTTACTGTAGCATATTGAAGTTATGGATTCATGATTTTGACATACATGACAGTACAGTTAGAATAACTATTGCATTGTTGGCCCATTGGAGGCGCTATATCTCGGCTGCCTTTATGGGTGCGTTTACAGTTCTACTGGGGTATTATACCCAGTGTGCTTGACTGTCACCATGCAAAATTCCTGACATTTTTACTGTAGCATTTTGAAGTTATGGATTCATGAATTTGACATATATGACAATACAGTTAGAATAACTATTGCATTGTTGGCCCATTGGAGGCGCTATATCTCGGCTGCCTTTATGGGTGTGTTCACAGTTCCCCTGGAGAGTTATACCCAGTGTGCCTGACAGTCATCATGCAAAATTCCAGACATTTTTACTGTAGCATTTTGAAGTTATGGATTCATGAATTTTACAGATATGATAATACAGTTAATAGCTATAGCATTGTTGGCCCAATTTGAGGCGCTATATCTCAGGGGTCTTTATGGGTGCGTTCAAAGTTGCATTGGTGCTTTATACCCATTGTGCTTGACTATCATCATTCAAATTTTCAGACATTTTTACTGTAGCGTAATTTAGGGATTCATGAATTTGACAAACAACATTACAGTTTGAAGAGCCATTGCATTGTTGGCAAATTGACAGCGCCTCCAAAGGGCTGACGGCAATGGTACTAGATTTCATAAAGTTGTCATAATATAGCATTACATATATGACCAAAAAAAATGTAGAAAACAATTAAGATAAATAAATACATTTGTTTACAGCTGGATAAAATTTATTTTCAGTTCTTCAAAGCCAGTCGTTATTTCTTTGTACAATGGACAATGACATATAAAAACATAAAAATACCGGTATATTTTAATATACATAAAATGCATCATAACTTCACAATGCTACAGTAAAAATGTCTGAAATGTTGCATGGTGACAGTCAGGCACACTGGGTATAATGTCCCAGTAGAACTGTGAATGCACCCATAAAGGCAGCCGAGATATAGCGCCTCCAAATGGGCCAACAATGCAATAGCTCTTCTAACTGTACTGTCAAACATGTCAAATTCATGGATCCATACCTCAAAATGCTACAGTAAACATGGCTGGAATTTTGTAGTGACAGTCAAGCACACTGGGTATAATGCCCTAGTGCGACTTTGAACGCACCCATAAAGGCAGCCGAGATATAGCGCCTCCAATTGGGCCAACAATGCAATAGTGCAAGTTATTGTAACTGTACTGTCATATATGTCAAATTCATGAATCCATAACTTTAAAATGCTACAGTAAAAATGTCTGGAATTTTGCATAAGAACAGTCGAGCACACTGGGTATAACGCCCTAGTTGACCTGTAAACGCACCCATAAAGGCAGACGAGATATAGCGCCTCCAAATGGGCCAACAATGCAATAGCTCTTCTAACTGTCATTTTTGTCAAATTCATGGATCTATAACTTCAAAATGCTACAGTAAAAATAATTGGAATTTTGCATGGTGACAGTCAAGAACACTGGGTATAATGTCCCAGTGGAACTGTGAACGCACCCAAAAAGGCAGCCGAGATATAGCGCCTCCAAATGGGCCAACAATGCAATAGCTATTCTAATAACTATTGTCATATATGTCAAATTCATGAATCCATAACTTCAAAATGCTACAGTTAAAATCTTTGAAAATTTGAATGATGATATTCAAGCACGATGGGTATAAAGCACCAGTGAAATGTTTTCCTTCCCCAAATGAGTCCACAATGTGATGGCTCTTCTAACTGCATTGTCAGATTGGGTCCATAACATCAAAATGCTACAGTAACCATAATGCAATGGCTCTTTCAAGTCAATTGAATTAATCAATTAAATCAGAAAGTACAGTTGTAAGATATTACAAATTACAGTATTGACAAATATCATATATCCAATTAAGCTAAATTAGTTTGCATTTCAAAGCAATGATAACATGATTATACATTTTGTATTTCATCCATATTTGATGTTCTGGAGACCTTGCAGGGGTAGGTGTCATCTGGTGTTGGTTCATCTGAAGTCTTCGGAGGCTAGATCCAAGCTGGAACTGGCATTATCCTCTAGTTACCTTACCTTTTATTGATTTATTAATGCATTCAAAGCATTCAAGTGCAATAATTGAAGAATGATGTAATTATAATTTATGTACATTTGTATTTTTTACAGTCATCTTCACTGATATTTCTGTGTTAATTACCTTTTAAAATAGTTTATTATTCTTTTCTGAAAATAGACAGAAAAGTATCAAAAGTGTGAATAAGAGAAAAACCACATGGTCCCTAAATTGAGCTGATGGCATGTACAATAATTCAAGAATAGGCATACTGTAATTATATTGTATGTGCCTTAATATTTTTACAGTCAGTCTTCGCTAATATATTATTCTTTTATTCTGAAAATGGACACAAAAGCAGCACAATCCCTTAAAAAGCTTGAAAAAGAGAAAAACTGCATAGTCCCTAAATTGAGCTTGAATAAGAAACCAAAGACGCGGAAGCCTCGCATCTTTTAAGGTGGACCTGATAGCGTCAATAAGAAGCTGCGAATAAGAAGCTGCCTCGTAACATATTAAGTATTCAGTCGATTTTATCACGAAATCCAAACGATAAATGCCGTTTTGACACTCTTTAATGTGGCGTGACTGATCACTGATCACAATTCAAGCGGCCGGACGACGCGCGCGTGAATGCTATCATCTATGAACGCGATCGATCATCTCTTCCTAAAGAATAACCATTAATGAACATCTGAAGGTGTGTTGAGGATACATTACAAATTACTGTCAAGTATCATATGTGGTGTAATCGCTCAATCAGTGTTTCAACGGCGGAAAGACCTCAATATAACTGCTGTTAACTAAACAATGTCATGTAGCATCACATTTACCTCAGGCAGTCATTCAGTGTCCACAGAATTTTATTCACTAGAGAAATCACCTCTTTCACTAAATATATGCACTATATTAGCCTATATATTCATTAGATTCTACTTAAGTGTTGTCTTGATTTTTTCATGTATGTTTTAATAAACCTGTCATGAAAATGACAGACACTGTGAAAATTATTATATTTAAACAACAAATTGGAGAAAAAAACATTTTATCATTAGAAGTTATTGCAAAAACTGCCTTATGTGAAGTTCACATGCTTGTGTACTGTGTTATTTGAGTGTTGATTATATATATGCAGTATATATAATTTTTACCCTATTTTTTTACCCTGTAGTGTCTTGCCTTAAAAAAAAGTGTGTTAATTTGTGTATGCTGTATATATTTATGCCTATTAGAGTATCGTATTTTTAGCTCTTGCATTCATATGGAGTTGCTGTCTATGTAGGGCGTTCCAACTTGGCCACTTATATGAGGTTGCATCTCAGTCAGGATGCCTTAGAAGACAGCTGCTCATGTAGTGCAGAACAGCCATAGTGCGTCACACGCTAATCTTAAAGAAACTATAAGCCATGCTGAACAATGTACCGGCAGACAGTCGCGGGCGAGATCTGGGCGTCTGCATCTCTTGGCGGGCGTGTGGCAGCATGTGGTAGCGCTTGGCTTCGTTCACCAGGTCCCTGCAGGCCTCTGAAGATTTGATCAGCTCCTCATTGTCCACCACGTTCAGCAGGTAGCTGGGATGAATGAACGGAAGCCGCACCACTGCCAACAGCTCAGACACATGCTGGGTATATGACAGAGAAAAAAACAAAACAGAAAGAAATCAATGAATGTGAAGTGAGAACAGAGAAAGAGACATAATCTGAGTTAGCTTTGTGCTATACACAACCTAATTGTGGTTAAATCACTGTTACGGATGTAACAAATTTTAATTCTGTCAATAATTACTCACCCTCATGTCGCTCCAAAACAGTAAGACCTTCGTTCATCTTCGGAACATGAATGATCTCTCTAACCTTCCATAGACAGCTATTTAATTAACACTTTCAAGGTCCAGAAAGGTAGTAAAAACAAAGGTGTTAAAATCATCCATGTGACTCCAGTGGTTCAACCTTAATTTTATGAAGTGACGAGAATACTTTTTGTGCGCAAAAAACGAACTAAAATAACGACTTTACTCAACTATTTCATCTAGCCTGTGTCAGTCTCCTATGCAGTTTACGCAACAGTGCAGCGCCTTCGAGTTCTATGGCAGCCGATGCTGTTCATGTGAGCACCGCGACGCATGAACTGCACTGTTTTTACTAAGTCAACTGCGTAGGAGACTGGCACAAATGTCAAGAAATTGTTGAATAAGTCGTTATTTTTGTTTGTTCTTGTGCACAAAAAGTATTCTTGTTGTTATTCTTTCATAAAATGAAGGTTAAACCACTGGAGTCACATGGACTATTTTAACAATGTTTTTTACTGCCTTTCTGGACCTTGAATAGGATAATTAAACTGCTGTCTATGGAGGGGTCAGAGAGCTCTCGGATTTCATAAAAAAATATCTTCATTTGTGTTCTGAAGATGAACGAAGGTCTAATGGGTTTGGAACGACATGAGGGTGAGTAAGGATATTCATTTTTGAGTGAACTAACCTTTTAAAGAAAAAGAAGGTTAGTTACAGCATGTTTCATACAGAATGAAAATTAAACAGACATTGGCATGTTAAAAGTCCATTTAAAATCATTTTAAGTGTTCATTGAAAATGAATGAAAATTTTGAAAGAAGAAAGGTTAATTTAAATTAAATGTTGTTTAATTAAATTTAAATGACATTATACAATGTAAAATGTATTTATAATGTATTTATAATTTAATGTATTACAGTTTTTCTCAGTCGCTTTGGTACATTTCTCAGATCAAAATTGAAATTCTCAAAACTACCTGTTCAATCTTCACATCATTTTGTCACTTGTGCACATCAAAAAAGCAGTTTCTCATTTCTTTGAACAAGTTGCAAATGCTTTGGTACATCCATGCAAATGATTATGTACAATTCTCTGCTGTTTCCTACATTATCAATTGCTTTTGTCATGTTGATCAAAATGTATTATAATGGATCTCTGTTGAATAGTCTCACCCCCCACAACATTTAGGCATTAGTTCATAGCATAAGTCTTGACATGCAAAATGGTTGAACAAGTTGTCATAATATGTCAACCATTTCTATACATTTCCGTTAGACGTTCACATTTCTACTTTTGTTTTTCATTTTTTTTTTCTTTGTGCTATGCAGTGCTGTCTTTTCCTTTCTGTATCGCAATGACATGGTCTGTCAACAAATTACAGTACAAACAGTAAAAGTGTAAACTTGAATCTTGTCCAGTCTCTTGCAATCAAACTCCCACATACACTAACGTGTAATCTACAATTTACAATAATTGTCATCAAAACTTTAGCCATATTTACATCAGAACATCCCTCCAGTGTACACTGTTATATTGACAACATGACTAAGCAATTTGACTGTCTTATCCGTACACAATGACACAAGGACTTGTCATTCTGATGGCACTGACATGTTCATTGACACAGATATTTACTTTTGAGAGATGAACTAAGGATTTTGAGCAAGAGACTGGCTTTTGCAGGTAATCCATGGTGTTTTGCTATTTGTACGAATTGTTTTGAGAAATGCACTTACTGTTTTGCAAATTGTGAGTTTGATTCGAGAAATGTACCAAAGCGACTGAGAAAAACTGTAAATCATATAAAAAATTAAACAAATGAATATATTCAAATATTCAAAATTAAATTAAAATTGAAGGAATAAATAAATACATAAAAATAAACATGGCATAATAGTGAATAAGTGAATTAATTAAAAATTACAGTATAAATTAATAATTATATTTGAAAAATTGAATAATATATGGTCAGACTGAATAATGACAGACAGACAGACAGACAGATATATAGACAGATAGATAGATAGATAGATAGATAGATAGATAGATAGATAGATAGATAGATAGATAGATAGATAGATAGATAGATAGATAGATAGATAGATAGATAGATAGATAGATAGATAGATAGATAGATAGATAGATAGATAGATAGATAGATAGATAGATAGATAACACCATGGTCATGAGTGTTATCAGAGCTGCTATCAGTTTTTATTTGTTTGATAACAGGCCGTGTGAACTGCTTGACGTACAGGTGATCCTTTCCAAACACTCCTTTTTCAGCTCAATCAACATTTGGGTTGCCATAGTGAACAATCCCAGCGTGCCATCACTCCTTGTCCGCTATATCTCCAGCGAGATTGTAAACACAAAAAGACATGGTCAACAGCTGGTGAGGCTCTCTATTGCTTTCTAACCTCCTTTAGTTTTTAACAAAATGCATTTGCATGCAAGAACGTGCTGAATTTCCAATGGCCTAGAAGAGAAAGGAAGAAAGGTCAAAGATTTACTGGTGACACTGGTGGCATTTTACTAAAGTCCCTGGTGAGACTGGAAAATTTTGCACCATCACATTCAGATAGTTTATCAATCTGGCATTTCAGGTAGGAGCTCAAAACCATTTGTGGCATGAGAACGGATCAAATAAATGAAAAAAGGTTTCTGAAAAAGGCGTTTCTAGCAATCTACAGCCAGCATGGCCGCTGGAGAAATCCCTCAGGATTACAACCATTCCCTCCACTGCTCAGGCAATCAAGACTTATCGACTGAATGATCTAGGAATCCAAATGCTGCTCCGCTCACCATTCGACTGAGCATATCTGAAATAATGTCATGCCATGAGGGAGCCAGACTATGGCACGCTGAATACCAGATTAAGACACGGAGGATCCGTGCAGCACAAACTGCAGCTTTCCTGTGCATAAAGGCTGATGGATGAATCATCAAATGCACCGTTTGAGCAGCTGACCGGCTGAATGCTGCGTATTCCTATAAAAATATAAATGCAAGGTCAGAAAACATGCACCAAAACTCTGCGTGCAAACAGTTCTGTGATGTGTACAGAGTTGTGCAAGTTATTCTGGATCGAATTAAATTCGTGCATTAGCCTTTTTTTCACTTCACGTCATCGTCTCGGTTACGGATGTAACCCTCGTTCCCTGAGGAGGGAACGGAGACGTAACGTTAGTGACTAACGAATGGGGGTTTCGCTTAGAAGCCTATCAACTTCGAGTTTTGAGAAAACGCCCAATGGCGTGCCAATGCCATGGGGCATGCGGAATTTGCATACGTAGCTCCGCCTCACTGCGTGAGTATATAAGGAAGTACGAGGCAATATCGCATTATGTTACCTGCTTGAGGAGCCAAGACTGAACTCCTGCGTTCCAGGCAACACAGCTGATGTGGCAAGGGGACGTTACGTCTCCGTTCCCTCCTCAGGGAACGAGGGTTACATCCGTAACCGAGACGTTCCCTTTCGTTCAGTCACTACGACGTAACGTTAGTGACTAACGAATGGGGGTCCCAATATAATCCCGCCACTCAGCCGTCTTCCAGCGCCCTGCGTAAGTGTGAGTTCCCTGTCGTAAGACTAGTACGGACGAAGGACTCCCACTTAACACAGGATTACCAAGGTACACTGGGAAGCATATCCCAGTGAGGGAATGCCAAGATGCCTACCCGTGGGGAGGACTTAAGAGACACATATGACCCGGAGAGGGTTGCATATGGAAGATCTCTAGGGTACCAGCCGAAGGTGGATTTTTAACCCTAGGGGTGGCGGGGACACGCCAAGGGAAGAAACCCGCTCACTGCGGAGACTTACGGTGAAATACACATGTGGGGGTCGCCAGAGGGAACCATGCACATGGGGCACCTGGCCGGACATGAGGGTCTGGGCTCGAGAGGGCAGACTGAACTGATGTCGGCGTCGACAGTGCTGGAGGAGCTCAGGGCTCTCGGGGAGCTCACCTGAGGAAAATATCGCACGTATCCAGTCCGTGGAGTGGAGTGGCGAGCAAGCGAAGACACCTGAACCTGGTCCATCACCGGCCCCTCGGGGGGGCGAGTACATAGTCGGACACTGGCTCCACTCGGAGATTGTAGAATCTGGCGAATGTGTTGGGTGTCGCCCAGCCTGCAGCTCTGCAGATGTCTGCTAGCGAGGCGCCATGCGCTAGAGCCCAAGAGGAAGCCACACTCCGGGTGGAGTGTGCCCTCACACCAAGGGGACATGGTCGGCCTTGCTGCTGGTAAGCCAAAGCAATGGTGTCCACTATCCAGTGAGACAGCCTTTGCTTTGAGAGAGCACTTCCCTTCCGCTCTCCACCATAACAGACAAAGAGCTGGTCTGAGGTCCTGAAACACTGCGTCATGTCTACGTAGGCGCGGAGAGCGCGTACTGGACAGAGCAATGCCAAGGCTGGGTCTGCCTCCTCCAAAGGCAGCGCTTGCAGGTTCACCACCTGGTCCTTGAACGGAGTGGTGGGAACCTTGGGCACATATCCAGGCCGGGGTCTCAGGATCACGTGAGAGTTAGCCGGCCCGAACTCCAGGCACGCTTCGTCAACCGAAAATGCCTGCAGGTCCCCGACCCTCTTGACTGAGGCCAATGCGGTCAGCAGAGCCGTCTTCATAGACAGAAACTTAATATCGACCGACCGCAAAGGCTCAAAGGGAGGTCTCTGCAGAGCAGTTAGTACTACTGCGAGGTCCCAAGAGGGTACGAGAGGAGAGCGAGGAGGATTCAGTCTCCTAGCTCCCCTCAGGAACCTGATGACCAGGTCGTGCTGACTTACCTTTTTGTTCTCCAAGAGATCGTGGTGGGCAGATATTGCGGCCACATATACCTTGAGGGTGGAGGGAGACAGCCTTCGCTCCAGCCCCTCTTGGAGAAACTCAAGCACGGACCCGATCGGACATTTCCAGGGGTCTTCTTGGCGGGAAGAGCACCAGGTGACGAAGAGGTTCCACTTCAACGCATAGGCATGCCGAGTGGACTCTGCCCTAGCGGAAGTGATGGTGGCGACCACCGTAGGTGGTAGGCCACTCAAACCTGCCGGGTCCCGTCTAGGAGCCACACGTGGAGGTTCCAAAGGTCGGGACGCGGGTGCCAATGGGTGCCCCGTCTCTGAGTGAGGAGGTCCGGTCTCAGAGGAATAGGCCAGGGAGGGGCTGTCGCAAGGAGAATGAGTTCGGGGAACCAGGTCCGGCCGTGCCAGTACGGGGCGACCAAAAGGACCTGCTCCTTGTCCTCCCTGATCTTGCACAGAAGCTGTGCGAGTAGGCTCACTGGGGGAAACGCATATTTGCGTAGGCCCCGCGGCCAGCTGTGCGCCAGTGCATCCGTGCCGAGCGTGCCCTCGGTCAGGGAATAATACAGGCTGCAGTGGGAAGAGTCGTGGGAGGCAAACAGGTCTACCTGTGCGTCGCCGAACTGTTCCCAAATCAGCTGAACCGTCCGGGGATGGAGTCTCCATTCTCCCGGGAGAGGCTGAAACCGCGAGAGCTCGTCGGCTGCGTGGTTCAGGACTCCCGGAATATGGACAGCACGAAGGGACCTCAGGCGCTTCTGACTCCATAAGACGAGATGGCGGGCGAGTTGAGACATGCGGCGGGAGCGTAGACCGCCCTGGTGGTTGATGTACGCTACTACGGCCGTGTTGTCTGTCCGGACAATCACATGTTGACCCTTCAGCAACGCTCGGAAGCGGTGCAGGGCGAACCGTACTGCCAGCAACTCGAGGCAATTGACATGCAGGAGGCGCTGGGGTCCTGTCCAGGAGCCCGCGGCTGCTTGTCCATTGCACATGGCACCCCAGCCCGTGGCAGAGGCATCCGTCGATACGACAACAGGCCTGGAAACTCGTTCTAAGGGCACACCGGCCCGTAGAAAGCTGAGGTTCGACCACGGGGTGAGTGTCTGTAAGCAGGCCCGAGTCACTTGGATCCGGAGCGTGCCAGACTGCCATGCCCATCTCGGGACTCGATCGCGAAGCCAGTGCTGAAGCGGTCTCATATGAAGCAATCCGAGCGGCGTTACCGCGGCTGCAGATGCCATATGCCCCAGGAGCCTCTGAAAAAGTTTCAGTGGAACCGCATTCTTGCTCTCGATTTGTCGGAGGCAAGTCAGCAGAGACTGCGCGCGCTCGCTCGAAAGCTGCGCGTACATGGCGACCGAGTCGATCTCCATACCGAGAAAAGAGATCCTCTGCACTGGGCAGAGTTTGCTCTTCTCCCAGTTGACCCGAAGGCCCAGACGGGTTAAGTGGTGGAGAACCAGATCTCTGTGTCCGCAAACCTGCTCTCGAGAGTGGCCTAGTATGAGCCAGTCGTCGAGGTAGTTCAGGATGCGGACCCCGTGCTGCCAAAGGGGCGCAAGGGCTGCCTCGGCAATCTTCGTGAAGACGCGAGGGGACAGAGATAACCCGAATGGGAGAACTGCGTACTGGTATGCCCGCCCCTCGAAAGCAAACCGTAGGAACGGTCTGTGTCGAGGAAGGATGGAGACATGGAAGTAGGCGTCCTTCAGGTCGATCGCTGCAAACCAATCGTCCGGACGAACGCATTCGAAAAGGCGTTTCGCAGTCAACATCTTGAACGGAAGCCGGTGAAGGGATCGGTTCAAGATGCGAAGGTCCAGGATTGGCCGTAACCCACCGGTTTTCTTGGGTACAATGAAGTAGGGGCTGTAGAACCCCGACCTCATTTCGGCTGGAGGGACAGGCTCGATCGCACCCTTCGCCAGTAGAGTGGCAATCTCCGCACGCATGACGGGGGCATGGGCCCCGGTCACGGTATAGCGGACTCCCCTGTAACGGGGAGGAGCCTGCGCGAACTGAATCGCGTAGCCGAGCCTGACGGTCCGGGCAACCCAGCGGGACAGCCCCGGAAGCTGAAGCCAGGCTTCCAGAGACTGCACCAACGGGGTCATACGGACAGTAGGCGTACCCCGGGTGGGGCAGCGAGGCAGCGTTACCGGCGCGGACAGGGGAGGCTGTTGGGCGTCCCCGGGTCGGAGCACGGTTAACGGCTGCGCCCTGACAGAGGAGACCAGGGAAGGACTCGCGTTCCACGGGGGTCTGCTCTGCCAGGGGGCTGGCGACAGAGAGGGACGAGAGTGGCGTGACCCGAGGGTGGCGCGCACTGCCGTCACCGATCTCTGGGGGCTCAGGGATGGGTTTGTCAGTTCTTTCTTTAACCACATTAGGGTGCTGCTGACCCGGGGGCCAGCAGCTGAACAAAAGATTCTCCCCCGGCCCTCCACCGGGGGAAGGAGCGGCCCTGCCGCCGTCTCCTGGAAAGAACTGCCCATCCCTGAGCCGTCCGCATCAGGAGCGCCGCTTAGCCTGGCGTTTCTTCGCGGGCTGCGGGGCTGGAGCGGACTGGGACGCCTTCCTGCGGCTGCCTCTGCGCGGCCCGGGTGGAGGCTGCTGCTTGGGTGGCGCAGAGGCGGAGGAAGCCGCGGGAGGACGTCCTCGGCGGCGAGCAGGCTGAGGCACCTGCGCGGGCGGTGGGGTGGAGGCAGCAGCTGACCGCCGGGGCAGGATGTATTTTATTGCCTCAGTCTGCTTCTGAGCGGCCGAGAACTGTTGGGCGAAGCTCTCGACCGCTCCGCCGAATAGCCCATCCTGTGATATGGGGGCGTCGAGGAAACGTGTTCGCTCGGCGTCGCGCATATCAGACAGGGTGAGCCATAAGTGTCTCTCCTGGACCACATTTGTGGACATCACCTGACCCAGGGAGCGCGCGGTCACCTTCGTCGCCCGGAGAGCGAGGTCGGTGGCGGCACGCAACTCATTGCTGAGCCCTGGATCAGCCCCTCTCTCGTGCATATCGCACAGCAACTTGGCTTGGTAAGCCTGAAGAGTTGCCATGGTATGCAAAGAAGCGGCGGCCTGCCCCGCAGCTCTATAGGACTTCGCCACCAGAGATGACGAAAACCTACAGGCCTTGGAGGGGTGCTTTGGGTCACCACGCCAGGACGAAGCGCTCTGTGGACACAGTTGCATCGCAACAGAACGTTCGACTGGGGGGACCCCAGTGTACCCATGAGCCGCGGCTCCATCGAGAGAGGTGAAGGCGGAAGAGGCCGCCAAACGTTCACGGGAAGACAACGGGGCCTTCCAGGAACGCGCGACCTCTTCATGCACCTCGGGGAAGAAAGGTATTGGAGGAGCGGCCGGACGGGTGTCCGAACGCGCCGCCCCCAAAAACCAATCATCCAACCGCGAACGCTCGGGCTGAGGCGGAGGGTTCCACTCCAGTCCAAGCGCTGCGGCGGCCCGAGAGAGCATGGCTGTCAATTCTGGGTCCGACTCGGGCAATGCTGGGACACCCGAAGGTGGCAGCACAGCCGAATCCTCATCCTCAGATGACTCCAGCCCACCTTGTGATGCGGCGATAGACATCACTTCCTCCTCCGCCGCGCCAAACGCCACAGTCGGGACAGCAGGAGCCGGCCCCGATGTAGACGCTTGAGCGCGGGCCGGGTCAAGTGCCTGAGAGGGGGGTGTGGGCCGAGGAACTAGCGTCGGAGCTTTATTCCACACCGTCACCCTCAGATCACCCTGGTCACCAGCCAAAGTGCCGCCTCCAGAGGAGACCGCAGATTGGGGGGGGACGGAGGGGACTCTCGTTCCGGCATCAGCACGGAATTCACGGAGTCTCGATCGTAACACTGAGATGGCCAGGTTCCCGCAGAGAGAACATGAGTCATCCACGAGCGCTGCCTGAGCGTGCTGAAAGCCCAAACACGTCACACAGCGCTCGTGCCCGTCGAAAGAAAAAAGTGATCTACCGCACCCAGAAGTGCACGGACGGAACATCCTGAAAAGGACGCGTCACGTGCAAGCTCTTTTATGAGAGGAAACTTCACAGTCGATGCCGAAGCGCCCAGGGAAACACACACCAGCTGGATGCAGACCACTGCACAGATCAGCAGGCAGGAAGTATGCGATCACTGGAACGCGCCGTCACACCAACACCGACTGGAAAGCTGCTCGTCTCGAAGAAGCTGACAGAGTCTCAGAAGGCTGTAGGAGTGAAGAGGTAGGTACTCTTGGCTCCGAAAGCAGAAACATAATGCGATATTGCCTCGTACTTCCTTATATACTCACGCAGTGAGGCGGAGCTACGTATGCAAATTCCGCATGCCCCATGGCATTGGCACGCCATTGGGCGTTTTCTCAAAACTCGAAGTTGATAGGCTTCTAAGCGAAACCCCCATTCGTTAGTCACTAACGTTACGTCGTAGTGACTGAACGAAAGGGAAATACATTTACATTACATTTACATTTAAACATTTAGCAGAGTAAAATGTGATTGGTAAATAGATACATAGTATAGTAAGTGTTAGGGGGCTTTCACACTGGGCTTTTCACACTTTGCTGCAGTCAGAGTCCGAGCGCGATTGTTCCCGGCGCCCCCCACACCGTTGGTCTGGTTTCACACTAGATTCTATCAAACCCTGATGCATTTGTGTTCATCTTACGTCATAAAAAATTGGAATACAGAACACGGGTCAATATATTGTGTTTATTAATTTGATGCTATTATGTGCAGCTGAGTACACTTGGGTTTACTGTATGTGTGTCACATGAAGACGGCTTTCAGCTGCTTGCAAACAGACTCTTTTGAGGAGACAGTGGATTGCCATTCATATGCTGTCCTGATTGCATTCACTGGGCCCTCTCATACACCCGGCGCAATGTGGCACCAGGCACGACGCAAGTGTTATTTGCTAGTTTCAACCTGACGCAGTTATAATTTTCACGTCCTGCGCCAAGTTGTTTAAATAGCAAATGCACTCGCACCCATCTGTTCGCCCATGGGCATGCTGGTCTGAAAACGAGGTGTGTTCAGGCGCATTGTTGGTGCGTTGCTATTTTGAGGCAACTGAAAACGACTGTGTATTTTTTGTGTTATTTAAAGGGCGCGTTTTGTAATACGCGCCTATTGGCGGGTACACAACGTCCGTTCACTCTGTTCATCACACACACAGGGACGCACAGCTGCACACAAACATTTTTAAATATTGAAAAAAAAAAGATTCCTCTATGGAGAAGTGTTCGGTCTTTCCACTCACAAATTTCACCATGTAAATAGCGAATCCGCCGTGCAACTGGCTTTTAAAGGGAATGGGAGATGAGACTCTGATTGGTTTATTGCACGTTATGCCCAAAACACACCCATTACTCATTAAGGGACTAGGGACAACCCTTTTAGACCTGACCATTTTTCCCAAAAGTCGATTCGGACACGCCCTAAGTGCACTTTAGACCATATCGTCGCTGCCCGATGAAACTCACGTATGTCCAAAACGGTTACTTTTCAGGAAGTGAAAAAAACACTATTTCAAAAGCAGTTGAATGTAGCGTTGTCATACTTGGTACGGCATCTTTACATGCAACCATATTCTTGCCAGTGTAATGATATAATCCACATTTGACCAAAATTTAGTTTAAATGGACATACGTGCATATTTTACAGTAACGGTGGTCGATACGCGTTCTTCCGATCATTAATTAGAATGGCCAAGTCGCGTTTCATATTGACAGAGGAATACGCTCAGTTTATTAAATAGCCTACGTCTTAGTTTATTAAATACGCTTAGTTTATTTAATATTAATTATAAATGTATTAAATGTCTCTTGCAAACTATGAAGGGACAATGAATCAATACACTGACATGGTAATGCTAGAAAGATACTTTGTTTGTACAGTCCTACTGTAATTTTGTCACTCCTAGACGTACGTCTGGCGTCGGGGGGAAACGTTTACCTCGATGAAGGAAAGTCATTGTCTCACCAGGCTATTTTTCACGAGACCGGCAAGATGCTTCCACAGGGCGGGAGATACGCGGCGTGATTGACAGCTTTGACACCAAATGGATATACGTGAAAATCAGATGACATGATTTCACAACTTTTCATTGGCCATTTAGATATGTGAAGCATACTGTATACAGAAATGAACCTGGACATTCAATCCATCAAAAAATCTCAAATCGGCAAAATGGACATACGTGGTTTTCATCGGACAGCGACGATATGCTTAGATCGTGCTTAGAACTCTTTCCCCGGCAAACACAGAATTTTCCGTTATTTGTGAGAAAACGCTTCCCTGCTAAACACAGAATTTTTCCGGGTTTCCGTGTTTTCACTGTTAGACGCTAGGGGGGCGAACAAACAAGCAATCGCATGTAAGCAGATGCATATGTAAAATAATGTGATCATCAACATTAAACATCATATAAATCAAAACTGCCTGTAATGTTACTGAATGAAATGTCGACCTATAGGACTGTGCAAGCATTAGGGGTGTTGATGGACTCTATCTACTCCATCTGTGTTTGATCATCGCTCTGAATCTGATCTGGATGTAGTCTTTGACAAAAACGTGATTTTCTCAGCTTCTGTTCAAAATGCTGCTTTTTTCATGAAACTTACCCATATTTAAGTGTTGATAAAAAAGGAATGCATGAAGCTAGAATAAAACAGTTTTTTTTTATTGTTGTTTAAAAGCAGATCATAGGGAATATTCTATGGGCCATTACATTTTTGTGAAAATTGCCAAAAACCCTGGCGGTGGCTGGCAACTTTTTTTTTCAAACACTGGTGGGGAAAGAGTAAAAATGGGGCCCGCTATGCGCGAATACACTGCAAGCTCACCCTCTCTC